>NC_041229.1:10877554-10910484 GCF_002837175.3 Physeter macrocephalus | reverse complement strand
ACATATGTATATGTATAACTGATTCACTTTGTTATAAAGCAGAAATTAACACACCATTGTAAAGCAATTATACTCCAATAAAGATGTTAAAAAAAAATTCACTGCAAAAACTCCCTGTATCCTGGAGGTAATGGTATCTTGGTCCACATTTGCATTCACCTGTAAGTAACATACCCTCAGGATAGTGGGTGAAATATATAAACGTTTATTTGTCCATGTAAATAAAAACAGTACAGAATTAGACAGTCCAGGGTTGGTATGACAGCTCCACGAAGTCATCAGAGTCTCGGTCTCCTTCTATCTTTCTGTTTAGCCACCTTCAGAGCTAACTTCCACCCTGGAAGATTATCGTAGGATTCAGGACACTTGCTGGAGTTCCAGCAATATGGTCACATTCCAGCATCGGAAATGAGGATGAAGAAATTGCTCCTTTTGAAGGAAACAACTCGAAAGATCCACAGCCTGCTGTTTACATCTCATGGGGCAGAACTTGGTCACATGATGGAATGTAACTGCAAGGGATCCTGGGAAAGGTGGGTTTCTGAGCTGAGCACATTGTCTAGGGTTTTGTTTCTAAGAAATAATGAATGGATTGGTGGACACTGGGAGTCATCTAACAGTCTCTACCACAAATTGTGAGTCAAGAAATAGTTTTGAGGGGCTTCCCTGGTGGCGCAGTGGTTAAGAATCCGCCTGCCAATGCAGGGGACACGGGTTCAAGCCCTGGTCCAGGAAGATCCCACATGCTGCGGAGCAACTAAGCCCGTGCGCCACAACTGCTGAGCCTGCATGCCACAAGTACTGAAGCCCACACGCCTAGATCCCGTGCTCTGCGACAAAAAAAGCCACCGCAGTGAGAATCCTGTGCACCGCAACAAAGAGTAGCCCTCGCTCGCCGCAACTAGAGAAAGCCCATGCGCAGCAACGAAGACCCAACACAGCTATAAATAAATAAATAACGTAAATAAATTTAAAAAAATAGTTTTGAGTTGAAAGACGACACCTGCAAAGGATTATTTTTGAAAGATCAATATGGAAGCAATACAAAGAATGAAACTGAAGGCTGAGAGAGTCTGTAGTCAAGATGGCTGTTTTCTAGATGTAAAGGAATCCTGGGGATGTTGGACTAAACCAGAGTAATAACAGATGAAGTGGAAAGAGAAGGGATTATAGGATGGTCATTACAAAGCTATGCTTGATGGAACTTTATGGTTGATCTGGGTAGAAAGGGAGAGGGAGGAACCTAGACTACCTGTGAGGTTTAGAAGCTTGGTGACTTGGAAAATGATGAAATCCACAGCAGAAACAGGAATGGCAAAAATAAAGTCAACATGTTGAGGAGGAAAATGAGTTTTGTTTCAGATACACTGGGTTTGCTGTGATGATAGAACATCCAAGGAGAGATGTGGAAATGTCTAGACCTTTCATGGTTAAGACTGTAGGACTCTAGCTCAGGAGACAATTGCGTGCTGAAGGGATGGCTTTTAAGGTTTTTCATATACTCCACACTTCCCCTTGGATGTCTATTAGTCATCTCACACTTTATGTGTCCAAAGCAGAATTCTCAACCACCTTCGCTCCACTCTAGGTGTTGAGAACACAGAGGATGTTGGTCTGTTTTAATATTCATTCCAACAAAAATACTAACACATAGGCAAATATGCTGAAAATGAGTTAGGATAAAACTCTAAAGCCAAATATAAATATTTGATATTATCTACTCTTTGAGAATAGGCCCCTCTGAATTTTGAATTATTTCCTATAATCCAGTCTTTGGATGCCTTCAAATTTAATTTATCCATCTGCTTAAAGGGAATGATAACCCATAAAAGCAAAGTATACCAATATAACCAGCTTCCACAGCACTTTCCTCATGGACACACTCGATTTTCCAAATATCAACTCTATATGCATCTGTAAATTGAAGTGTAGACAAAGTTTCCTGCCTTTTCTCTGGCTAAGAATCTGATTTTCCCTTGACAATATATTCCTAATGCCAGAGGTCAAGGCTTATGTTAACCCATTCTGAACCTGCCTTCAAGTGGTTAATGAAAGATCCCTAGAGCAACAGCCTTGACCTTAACCTGAGCTGCATTTTCTTTAATTGGATTGGATTCTCCCCTTCCTTCCTTTGTTCCTTTAGGCTCCAGCCAGAGAAAGAAAACAATTGAGCTCCTGGGATATATTAATTACAACATGTTTTGGCCAGCCATGTCTTGATTTTCCATTCCGTTCATGTCACCTTTTTATTGTCCTACACCACAGAACATCACATGGATCAACTCTCTGGGAGTCTCCTATTTGCTTTTAGCCAGTAGAGGACAACCTACCTCTTGTAGATGGGAGAGCTCCTAGGATGTCAGGTCATGAGACAGAGGATTCCCTTTCCACATTCCTAAAGCTGCCAGGTGTGCATGACATCCCACAGACAACTGGATAGATGCCAGACCATTCTCCATAGGAGTTCTGGTCTTTGGGGGAGAGAGTGAAACTTGTTACCAAACCAGAAAGCTGGAAATGTTTTGAAAAATCTAAAAATACAAGACAGCTTATTAATAATGATGCTTGCTTATAATGTCATACTGATGCACAGAGCTTTGTGATGAACAATGTGCTCTCACTTTATACTCACTATCCTTTAAGATAGGCACAGTGAGCACTACATTCATGTAGAGATGAGAACAGGATGCTGAGAGAGCTCAGTGACTTGCTCAAGGCTACACAGCTGACGCTTTAGCAGAACTGAGACAGGTCCTCCATTCTTCACTTCTCTCTTCTTTTCCCTCCAGTAAAATTGTCTACCAGTGTTTACTTACCTACCAGGCGGTGTAGTAGACTGCTCTAGGCCATGGTTGTCAAATATGTGGGATTCACAGAATTGAAATGCATGTCTGAATTTATTCTACTCCTTTCCCCCACTCACACAAACAGCATTCCCTCCTCACCCCCAAAACACCTTCAGTCTAGGCTAAGACTTCAAACACTCTCCACTCCCCAGATGGTATATGCCATCTGCACATGGCTGCCAGATTGCTCACATGACTCCTTGCACTGCTTCTTCATCCCCCACCTCATCTATATGCACCAAAGCCTACTGTGCTCTATCTCTGTGCTGTGAAGTCGTTGCTCCTTCCTTATAGCTCTCCTAACATCGTGTTTAATCATGTACTCATATTAATGAGGTAACAGACCCAGGGAGCTAGCACAGAGTCTAGGACATTGTGTGTATTCAATACATGTTATCGATGATGATGATGATGGTTCTTCTATTAGTATTTTAACTCAAATGTAAAGGATATTTTCTTTGTATTTAGCACAATATCCATCACATGGTAAGAAATCATTAGATATCTTTATTTAATGATACATTATCTATACAGGTATTACACAGATAGTAATACAGGCAACATTTATATTAGTTTATAATGGAGCATGAAGAGATGGATATAAATAACTGCAGCAGTGATCATTTTAAAGTCATGTAGCTAAATCACAAGCACATAGTATTTATGAGTTTGAAATGACATCGGAGAGCATCTAGTCCAGTGTTCCTCAAAGTACGGGCTCCCAACCAGCAGCAGTGCCTGGGAACTTGTTAGAAAGGCCAATCTCCAGCCTCACTCAAGATTTCTCAGAACATTAACTCTGGGTGTGGGAGCAGAGATCTGTGTTTTTACGAGCCCTCTGGGTGATTATGAAACACAGCAACGTTTAAGAACCACTGATCTAGTCCAATCGTCTAACTTCGACAAGAGAATAAAGGCTCAATGAGTTCAGTGACAGAGCTGGAGGTCACACAGCCAGTTCATGGCAGAAGTGAAGCTAGAACAGTGATCTCCTGACTTCTTGTCCTTAATATCCGCCCCCATTACTATTCTTTTTTCTGAAGGTTCTTTATCCAGTTAATAATAGAATAATTATACTCAAAGTTCTGCTGTAGCTCTCAGTGCTTTGCTAGAACGCCAGGCAGCCTTGGCACCAGGAACCCCGAGTATGTCTCTCAGCTCACCTGTTGCTCTCAGAATAGCTATCTGTGGCAGTCTGTCAACAGAAAACCTGCTGTGAGGAATGCAGCCAGCTGACAACCTCCAGCGGCAGTGCCTTTGGGGGTCCGCCTCAGTGTTAGAGCCAAGAATATGGGTTCCCAGCTGATGACTAAGCGTGGCATGGGTCCTAGGGCCTGGCCATTTCTGCCCACTGCGAGATTCCTCTCCTGTCAATCTTTCCTTTGGGGCTGCCTCGGGGCTGGCTGAGATCGGCAGAGCCGCTCCGCAGCCTGAGGCTGGCCCTTCCCACCCTCTGTCCTTTCACAGGTGTCAGACCTCCGCTCTGGTCTGAAGGCTTCCTGTGCCTACTCCTGGCTCTCTCTTCCCTCTATGTTTCATGGAAGCTACCCCCTAGATCTCATCTGCTTCTACCTCCACCATGGCATATAACTCTGCGATGACCCAAACTGACACGCCACCATCTCTGAGCCTCAGTTTCCAGATGAGGAAAACGTGGCTCTGAGAGTTCATTCCGAACACACAGTTGGGAAATGATACATAGTTGCCAGATTGTTGGTAGTAGCTAGAGTATCAACCTTTCAAGGTTATTAGGCTTAAGTGAAGACATTGACATAAAAGTGTGTGGCAGAGACATCTTTTGCTTATGGAATATCCAGGTGATCACCCATATTTTCCCCCCAGGTGGGCAATGTGACAGATTCTGGCCAAGGTGCTACGAGCAGAAATGATGCATTTTCAACTTAGGCCAAAACACAGAAGAATAAATGTCCTCTAAGGCTGGCACAGCAAACTCCAAAGGCATGTGTTAAGATGACGGTGTTTTCATCAGCCTGTGACTTGTGAGCTAATGTAGAACCCAGCGCCCAGCTAACCCACATTGGATATATCATGTGACAAGAAATAAGGCATTACTGTGTTAAGAACTGAGATTTGGGGATTAATTTGTTACTGCTACTTAAACTATCCTATGCTGACTAAAACACTATGTTTTGCAAAATGTACAGCACTGTGAAAATAAAAGACATTTGCACTTTAACTGCTTACTTTCTAGCATTATTCTTGCTTGTACTTGGGAGAAAATGTAAAACTGAAGATATAATTCAAGACAGAAGAAAAAGAAAACTCGATTTAGGAATAAAATTCTCAAACTGAAGGTAGGAAAAATCAGTCATTAGGGGGAAATCTTATTTGAAAATTCTACTGGAAAAAAATCTTAGAGTTATACTTGAAAAAAAATCCAGAGTTGATTATAAATTAGACATAGTCAGAGCCGTTCACGAGCTTTATAATCTCATGATGTGGCAGAGGGTAGTGTTTTCCACTTTAGTTTGCTAGAGTGAAATAATCAGTATTATTCAAACTCCTTATTTTTTTTAATTGCACCAAAACTAGAACAGGATGTTTCTAAAGTGGGGCCAGTTTCTGTGTAAGTTGACGTGTGTACACTGGAGGTGGCTATAGAGAAGAGCAGCTGTTTTTGCCCTTTTCAATAGTTGGTATGTTGATTAGGTGGCGATTCTTCTCTTCCAGTCCTTAGAACACAACCAACCTGCAGAAGGGGCTGGCAATGACCAGTCAGTCAGAACAAGGAATAATGAAAAGGTCAAAACAGAAGGGCCAGATTTCACAGCCTAGAAAACATTTGAAGTTTCACCTCCTCATTGCCATTGGACAAATGGCAAGGAATAGAAGTGGTTCATGTTCTGCCTTTCCAGGGACAAGATTTCAACCAGAAATATCTTGGAGGGAACCAATATCTTGGATTTGGAAGCAGAGAAGTGAATGTTTCTATGCCTCTTTAGAGATAGGATAAAACATGGAACTTCCAAATGACATAACCTAGAAAAATCAGTTTATATAGGTACTACTTTTTAACTACTCTTGGGCACTCATAACTTAACACTGGAGAAAGCAGTACCAGATCACTCACTTTGTGGTCTGCCATAAATTGAGGAATGAACTGCAGTTATTCTTATGGCAAAAGTGGAGAAGGAATGAATTCAAGGGCTCGGAAAGCCGACTGTACTAAATAAATATTGGAATGAAACAAAGATGTAGTAACAACTTTTACACAGTGAAATGGCAGTAGAATGGGGCAGTTGTAAATCGGTTGCTTTTAAGCTAAAAATCTGTACTCAATCTAGTTTCATTTTTAAGAAATTCCATATAAAATGTGTAGCATCTTATCTGGGTACAGATTCCACAGCATCTAATATCTTCAGAAACAACTGCTCTCACCATCCCTCTTCCTCATCCGTCCTCCCCACCCTGCCTTCCTTTATCTTTTCCTTCCTTCCGGCAGGATTTATTAGTCTGCACAGCTGTTTACTAATGTGTTTCTATCTTGAAGCCACTGGATAATGTGGTCAAACTATAAAATGGGGAAAAGATGACAGGAAGTTTTGCTATGTTAGATACAAAACAGAAACAAAAATTAAGCTAAACAGAAACAAAACCTGATGATTAGTTGTCACTTTATGTTTTCATTTGTTTCACTTGGTACTATCGACTTTAGAAGTTAGAAAACATATGCCTAACTCCCAGCTCTTCCACTGATTTCCTAGGCAACTGGACTTCAGATTCAGTGCAAAATTTATTTGCACTTTCCATGTATGCACCAGGTAGTAATCCAAGTGTTTTCACATATGCCATCTTATTTCATGATTTAAAAAGTTCAAAGAGGTTAGAGTAACTATAGATCCTGGCTTGCCTGGGACAGGGCCCACTTGCCAGCATCCCATTCGGTTAGCACTCCTTTTACTCTTCAGAGTGTCATATTTGGAAAATGAACAACCTCCTACATAGGGTAGGTGTTATTAGAACATTCTATTTATAGGCCTCTCTGGGTCTTAGTTCCCTTATGGATAAAAATGGGATGCTTGAGTAGAAAACATTAAAAGTCCCGTCTGGCTCTAATGTCTATGATTCCTTGCACATTTATAGATATCTTTGCATCAAAGCTTTCTATCTGCTTGAAAAGTCTATTAGGGTAAAGGCTCTGCCTCAGCAACCTGTCGACGCTGAAAACGGCAAAGGGATCCTCCACTTTGGTACAAGAAATAAGAATTTCTAGGGCAGAATGAATGGTGGAAAAAATGCCTACTGAATTTACATGCATTAATGATGCAGCACTGCCTGTGAAGTCACCAAAGTTTATATAAGATACACGGAAGAGAGTATATACCAACGACCACAGGGCGATATATACCTAAAATAACTGGTTAATACCTGTTGAGTAATAATACGGTAAAATCTAACACATTTCAGTTTAGAATCATTGCAACAATTAAGAATTATGAACAGTTTCCACTGTCGGTTACTCGTATTATGTCTTTTTGTCCTTTCATATGTCTGCTAATGCTAAATATCTAGAACATAATTTTCACTTTGCCCACAGGCAACCTCCTGGGAAGCATGTTTTAGTGAAAGCGCTTGGGCTTTGGAGTAAAATATCTGAGTTTTAAGCCTGGCCCTGCCAGTTATTCAAATGCACGCTGCTTGACCTTTCTTTGAGACTCAGTTTCCTTATTTACAAAACAGGAACAACAATCCAAATTTAGAGACTCATTCTGAAAATTCAGTGAGGTAGTGCTGACACATTGAAGGCCCTAAGAAAATGTTTGTACTCCTAAACTGCCCCCAAAGAGGTGTCTACATGAAATGCATCAAATAAGTATTGCAGCCTAAATCTTGTCATTATGAGCCTAGATCTCTCATGGTTCAACGGCTGCGCAAATACCAGTAAGTGGGAGTTCACTTGATGATGGCTTTATGATTAGCAGCAAGTGGCAGCTTGGTTTTCAGCTTTGTTGTACATGGCAGTTCTTAAGGGAAGATTCTCTGCCTTCTCCAAGGCTGTCTATAAGTTTGTTGATGCTCCAAGGCTGAACGTAATGTTCTATTTACAGAGGGTGTTTAATAAAAGCAATCTGTCATCAGTGTCTCAAGTCCAAAATAGCTCCCCAACTGTAATCTACATGACTTTCACGCTAAGAGAAAGCTAGGATCAGACCTCACCTGTGGTATTGGATTTTGTTCTAGATACCACACTTTAAAAGCATCACATGTGCAGTCTTAGGATTAATGGGCCTGGAAGGATTAGAGAGTAAAATCGTGAACAGCTGTAGCCAGGAAGAATGTTTAAAAGTGTTTTGGGATAAATGTTACTCTGATGGGAGCACTTTTTTCTTTGGCCTGGAAATGACCAATTGTGAACTAAAATGAACAGAATATTCTTTCCTTCTGGAAACACAATACAGATAGAACATAGAGGCATCTGAGGAAGAGACCGAGAGACACGGAGACAGTAAAATGCAGAAGCACTTAGGGAGAACAAATCATTTCCAGAATAAAAAGTAATTGGTAGCAGACACTTCACAGGGCGTATCGGAAGTATTTCTCTACACCCACTGTAGGTCTTGCTATTTCAAGTAAATGTTAAGCAACTGCTTCAGAGGGATTGATGGCATTTTGCATATTTTTTATAATCAGTGTACACCCAATGCAGAATTGCCTAAGACAAAAGTAACAATATGAGGAATCAGAGTAATGGTGGCTCCAATGTCTTGGTGGGAGATTAGCTTTTACCTTCCCAGAATCTCCATCACTTTCTAAAGCTACCCTAAATAAAAAATAAGAATCTTTGATATGGACAATGGGTAATTTCTTAATCTTAGGCGAAGTGTGACCAAAAGTATCTTTAGAGAACCTTATTACAGTAACTATTCCGTCATATACAATGTAGGTAAAAATATAATAAACTATGCAGTTTCAAGACAAATCCTCTAGTTTCTCTTTCTAACCTTATTGCCCTCCCCCACCACCCTCGACCCAATCTCCACTCAGGACATTCTGAAACCACTAGGGAATCTCCTAGATAATTCTCCAAGCCTCCGAGACCACTCCCACGGTGCTGACTGGGTTCCAGACTGACTGGGTTTGATCATCACAACAAATGACATCTAAAAAATGTTCATTATCAAATTTATAGCAAATGGTGTGAGATTTTATTCTACTGTATGTATTAGTGGATCCCATTTAACCCCTATCTTTTTAAATCTTATTATTTTTTTTTACTTTTCTAAAGCTCCATTTAAATTTAAAAATGTTAGAGATAGCCATATACTCTTAATCATTCCAGTCTGGGTTCTGATGCCAAAGTGGAGAAATTTCCTAATATCCCTTCCAAAATGTTGTGGGTGTATAACTCAAATGCATAGTGAGTCACCAACTAGATGATAAGGCAAGTCAAAACTACATTCTATAATTAACTATAGAAGGAACTAGGGATATTTAGCCCAGAGAAGTAAATGCTCCTGGTAGCTATTTTAAATATCTGAAGGGTTATGGAGTAGAAGAAAGATTTGGATTGTTCTAAGTGACACCAAAAAGTGAAACTAGAGTAAAAAGTAAAAACTACATTGAAATATATCTGCTCATGTAAGGTCTATGTAATAATATTAGCAAAGAGAGAACTAGAAGACAGAAGTGGAAGGCAATGAGTTTAAGAACAGAGTAGGAATTTGGCAGAGAAGGTGCATGAAAGTTTCAAACGTCAGATTGATGCATGGACCATAAATCCATTCCAACCTGAGAGGCAATAACTCTAAGGGAAGAAAATGAAGATGAGGATCAAGGAATATAGCAAGTTCATTTGAGTTACAGAACACGGGAAAGTATAATGCTTAAAGAGGAAATCCATAGAATTGTAGAAAGGTTTTCTGCTAGAGAAGCCCCAAATCACACCGAGATGAGAAGACTGATGCTTCTCATGAATAACACCTAATGCACTTGGATTGGGCAGTCAGGCTCCAACGCTGTGTATAAAGCAAAAGCAACCGAACACTAAGAAAGAGACATACAGTGGTCTGAATAATATAAAATCTGAGCACATTAATATTTCTGTCAATGCAACCAAGAATGTTATGGCTTGGCGATGCACTGAGCAGGCCCTCGCCGGTACCCCGGGCGTCAGGCAGGCGCAGCGTCAGCCCGCCCCCAGTCTTGCAGCCTCCCCCTCGTGGCCGCTGCCGTGCGGCCTGCGTCGCCTCCCGTAGTTATCCGACCGGCTATGGCCGCTCGTCTCCTGCGTGTCGCCTCCGCCACCCTCGGCGACGCAGCCGGCCGGTGGCTGCCCCTCGCCGGACCCCGCGCGGGAGCCGGCGGCCTCCGGGGGAGCCGGGGGCAGGGTGGGAGCGCCAGGCCGGGCCTGGGCGACGGCGCAGCTGTGGCGACGCGGACGCTGAGCGTGTCGGCGCGCGGGCGGAGCAGCTCAGAAGATAAAATAACAGTCCACTTTATAAACCGTGATGGTGAAACATTAACAAGCAAAGGAAAAGTTGGTGACACTCTACTAGATGTTGTGGTTGAAAATAATCTAGATATTGATGGTTTTGGTGAGTATGGAACATTCTTTAAAATTTATAAGTGAAACTATTGAATAGGTTTCAGCTTTGTTTTTTCGAAGAATTTTAACTAGAGTATGCTAAGTGAAATATTAAAATTCAGGATGTGTTAGTGTTATATTCTCACCTATAAAGAATAAGTGACACCATGTTTCTCTTCTTTGAACATTTAATTAGCTCTGTGCCCCAAAGTCTGTTGCTTCATTACCTTATTGATTATGTGTGCAATGCAAAGCTGGGAGTAGGAAGTGGAATTGAAAAATACCAGGTTGAGATAATAAATGTCATAGGTATCATTATCTGTGGTCGATGTGGTGGAGGCAGAGATGTAAAATGGCTTGTCTAGGGCCATACAACAAATTAGGAGTTCAGTACTAGAACTGTATCTTGTTATTACAAGTTATGTGTTGAGATCGAAAGTGGAGAAATTAGGAATATCATAGTTATAACTGTAGTTAAATGTGAATGTGTATGGATGTGTATTTAATTGCTCAGTAAGCTGATTAATTTCAAAGATAGTTATGACCTTATAAGTCAATATTTCAAAATTTTGATTCAGTGAAAAGTGTACATCTGAGCACAGGTAATGGAGTGCTGTCAAAGATGTTTGGTGTCAGTTCTGACTGCACTGGAGGAATAAACTAAAAATTACATGTCTTTATTTTTTTATCCTAATCAGAATGGCCTGTCTTTGTAATCTTTTAAAAATAACGCCTGTGACAGAATGGACATCTTATGGATTCGGTTTTCTCTGTCCTGAGCTGCAGAAGGAAGCGAGTGGGCTGCATTCCCCTCGGTGAGGACAGAGCCTCATAGTGTGCACTGAGCACGATGGGCACGGTCCTGGGTGGGGGGGTGGGCTCAAGCACCTCAGATCACTGTCTGTGCATGGCAGACCTTTGTACTTTACTGTGAATACACTGGTAAATGATAATAAAGGGGTACAAAGTATGCTCTTGGAAGTATAATAAAACATTAGTTTGGACTAATGGTGGGGAAGGGCAGAAAAAAATAGTTAAAAGTGAATTATAAAGTTGAGTTAGCTTCAGGTATATCTGTGCAGTTTGAGCATTTGCACAAATATTTGTCAAGTATGGTGTTGGACCTACAGCGTTGTGTTACGTCCATTGGGGTACAGAGATGAACACGATCAGGAATGCCCTCAGGGAGCTCACCTTTTATTAGGAAAAGAAAATATATGTATGCACAAATCATTTGCTTCAACTAAACTGACCAGTTTGCCAAATAGAATACTTTTAAACTAATTAACATGTATAAAGTGATTAAGGAAGAAGTCAGGGCTTCTAATGTTCTTTTGACACTTGATAACCATCGAGTGCCTTCTTTGTGGAGAGTGTTCCACTTTTAGAGTACTTCAAAACAATCTGACCTCTTAGTTAGCTTCCATATTCTCCTCGTATTCTTGCATGGATTCCCTAAATTCTCCTTTCCAGAGCACTTTAATGATGACATCCAGCTTAAAACTCTAAACTTTAGTCTAATTGCCTCAGATTTCAAATTAAGAGAGCTTCTTATTAATGACGTTTAATTGTATTACTTAAATAAAACCTACTAAACTTATTAAGTGGAGCATATATCCTATAATTGTTTTGTATAAAAGTTATTTTTTCAGTTTGGAAAAAAAAAAAGAATGTTATGGCATATATGTTGCTAGGAATGACAGAAGCTATTACTGCAGTGAGATTAGAATCTTTTTGAAATATCAACAGAAGCATTATAGTTGGTAACATTCCCATCTAAAACAGATGACATTGATATACCATCGACATACTAGGGGGAACAGCATACAAAATTACAGACGAGATTATTTTGTTCTATACTGATTTTTCCCTTAGGAGTTTTAGCTTAGCTGTCAAATCAATTAGTTTTCCTCAATCCCAAGTACAATATCAAATTTCTCTGTTTTTTGTTTTTCTGGGCCTTTTTGGAGTGAAGTGGGTTATGTCTGGCTTCCCTTTTATGTATTATGACCACCAGGGTATAAATCGATTGGCCAAGTAAATGGGTAAATAAGCTGTAAGTAATGCCCAGGATTGGAGGGGAGGTGCT
Source organism: Physeter macrocephalus (assembly GCF_002837175.3). Classification (NCBI taxonomy): domain Eukaryota; kingdom Metazoa; phylum Chordata; class Mammalia; order Artiodactyla; family Physeteridae; genus Physeter; species Physeter macrocephalus. The sequence goes on along the minus strand of NC_041229.1, from coordinate 10,898,003 downwards.
CCTTCTGTCTCATCTTCCCAGCATTGGTCAGGGCTATCTTGCTTCTCAGCTGGGTCAGTGCAGTGCGAGTTCTGCGTTCCAGGTTTTACAAACCCCTTAAGAAGCAAAACATAGTAGGAGGATATTTTAAAATTGAAGTCTGTTATCTTCACCATCCTCTAATGATTCAAGCATCATCAAAACTTGCTATACTGCTGCCTTTAGGTAGAGCTGATACCCAAGAAAGAGTTAAATTCCTCACTTTGGAGCTCTTATGTAAATTTGGGTAGATCTAAAATAGGAAACAGATTTGAAAGCCATGATTTTTATTGCAAGAACCATGATTTTTATTGCAAGAAGAAGAATTGTTTAACTTCCTTGGTTTTAAATGTGGAAGAGGCAAGGCCTAGAAGATTCAAAATACAGTATAGCAAGAACAGATGGGTAATGTAAACAGAGAGTGATGGGAACTCTAATGAACTCAAAGGGAAATAGTAGAAATTAAAAACACTGTAGTAGAAATGAAGAATGCCTTTATAGTCTCATCAGCATGGCTGAGGAAAGAATCAGTGAACTTGAAGATATGTCAGTACTTCAAACTTCAAAAATTAAAATGGAAAGAGAAAAAAAAGAAAAAAATGGAAAAAAAATCCAAGAATTGTGGGACAATTACAAAATGTGTCATAAGTGTAATGAGAATACCAGAGGGAGAAGGAAGAAAGGAAGGAAGGGAGGAAGGGAGGAAGGGAGGAAGGGAGGAAGGGAGGAAGGGAGGAAGGGAGGAAGGGAGGAAGGGAGGGAGGGAGGGAGGAAGGGAGGGAGGGAGAAAGAAAGAAAAAATAATCGAAGTAACACTGGCCAACAATTTTTCAAAATACACAACACAGGTCCAGGAAGCTCAGACAACACCAACCATGATAAATACAACAATGACACCAAAAATCTACACCTAGGCATATCATATTCAAAATGCAAAAAAAATCAAAGACAAAGAAAATATTGAAAGAATCAGAGGGGAGGGGCAGAGTCAAGATGGTAGACTAGGAGGACATGGAGTTCACGTCTCTGCTCAACTAGGGCATCTACCAAGCACTGGTGGGGGACCACGGACACCTAAGGGGATGGGTGGAGCCCCCAAGTGACCAGGTTGTGGTTCTGTTTTACCTTGTTGTTGCTGACTCATTTATATATTTATTTTTTCTAATAATTTTTTATTTTTCTAATTTTATTTTATTCGTTATACTTTGTTATTATTCTGCTTCTTTCTGCTTGTTCCCCACCCCTTTTTTAATTTTTTTCTGTTGTGGTTGTATTTCATCTTGTTGCAGTTGTAGTTATTTCATTTATATTTTAATTTTTCCTAATACATTTTCTATTTTTCTAATTTTATTTTATTTTTTATTCATTGTTATTGTATTGCTACTTGTTTTTTCTTTTCTTTTGCTGCACTGCGTGGCTTGCAGGATCTTGGTGGCCAGGCCAGGGGTCAGGCCTGAGCTCCTGTGGTGGGAGTGATGAGTCCAAACTGCTGGACTAACACAGAACCACAGACTCCAAGGAATATTAATCGGAGTGAGGTCTCCTGGAGGTCCTCATCTCAGCACCAAGACCCAGCTCTACACAACTGCCTGCACACTCCAGTGCTGGCCGCCTCAGGCCAAACAACCACTAAGATAGGAATACAGCCCCACCCATCAAAAAAAAAAAGATATGACAAAAAAATGTTACAGATGAATGAGCAAGGTAAAAACCTACAATACCAAATAAATGAAAAAGAAATAGGCAACCTACCTGAAAAAGAATTCATAGTAATGACAGTAAAGATGATCCAAAATCTCAGAAATAAAATGGAGGCACGGATCAAGAAAATATAAGCAATGTTTAACAAAGACCCAGAAGAACTAGAGAACAAAGAGTAATAAACAACACAATAACTGAAATGAAAAATACACTACAAGGAATCAATAGTAGAATAACTGACTCAGAAGAGCAAATAAGTGAGCTGGAAGATAGAATGGTGGAAATAACTGCTGAGGAGCAGAATAAAGAAAAAAGCATGAAAAGAATTGAGGACAGTCTCAGAGACTCTGGGACAACATTAAATGCACCAACATTCAAATTATAGGGGTCCCAGAAGAAGAAGAGAAAGAGAAAGGGTCTGAGAAAATATTTGAAGAAACTATAGTCAAAAACTTCCCTAACATGGGAAAGGAAATAGCCACCCAAGTCCAGGAAATGCAGAGAGTCCGACACAGGATAAACCCTAGGAGAAACACACCAAGACACATATTACCCAAACCAACAAAAATTAAATTCAAAGAAAAAAATATTAAAAGCAGCAAGGGAAAAGCAACAAATAACATACAAGGGAATCCCCATAAGGTTATCATCAGATTTTTCAGCAGAAACTCTGCAGGCCAGAAGGGAGTGGCAGGATATATTTAAAGTGATGAAAAGGAAAAACCTACAACCAAGATTACTCTACCCAGCAAGGATTTCATTCAGATACGACAGAGAAATGAAAACCTTTACAGACAAGTAAAAGCTAAGAGAATTCAGCACCACCACAAATGCTAAAGGAACTTCTCTAGGTGGGAAACACAAGAGAAGAAAAAGACCCACGAAAACAAACCCAAATCAATTAAGAAAATGGTAACAGAAACATACATATCAATAATCACCTAGAATGTAAATGGATTAAATGCTCCAACCAAAAGACATAGACTGGCTGAACTGATACAAAAACAAGACCCATATATATGCTGTCTACAAGAGAGCCACTTCAGACCAAGGGACACATACAGACTGAAAGTGATGGGATGAAAAAAGATATTCCATGCAAATGGAAATCAAAAGAAAGCTGGAGTAGCAATACTCATATCAAATACACTTTAAAATAAAGACTATTACAAGAGACAAGGAAGGACACTAAATAATGATCAAGGGATCAATCCAAGAAGAAAACATAACAATTACAAGTACTTATGCACTCAACATAGGATCACCTCAATACATAAGGCAAATGCTAACAGCCATAAACGGGGAAATTGACAGTAACACAATAATAGTGGGGGACTTTAACACCCCACTTACATCAGTGGACAGATATCCAAACAGAAAATAAATAAGGAAACACAAGCCTTAAATGACACAATAAAACACACAGATTTACTTGATATTTATAGAACATTCCACCTGAAAGTGGCAGAATACACTTTCTTCTCAAGTGCACATGGAACATTCCCCAGGACAGATCACATCTTGGGTCACAAATCAAGCCTTGGAAAATTTAAGAAAACTGAAATTGTATCAAGCTTCTTTTCTGACCACAATGCTATGAGAAGAGAAATCAATAACAGGAAAAAAAAATCTGTAAAAAACACAAACACATGGAGGCTCACAGTGCACTGCTAAATAACCAAGAGATCACTGAAGAAATCAAAGAAGAAATTTAAAAATACCTAGAAACAAATGACAACAAAAACAAGACAATCCAAAACCTATGGGATGCAACAGAAGCAGTTCTAAGAGAGAATTTTATACCAATTCAAGCTCACCTCAAGAAACAAGAAAAATCTCAAATAAACAATCTAACCTTACACCTAAAGCAACTAGGAAAAGAAGAACAGAGGAAACACAAAGTTAGCAGAAGGAAAGACATCATAAAGTTCAGAACAGAAATAAATGAAGAAAACAATAACAAAGATCAGTAAAACTAAAAGTTGGTTCTTTGAGATGGTAAACAAAACTGATAAATCTTTAGCTAGACTCATCAAGAAAAAAAGGGAGAGGACTCAAATCAATACAATTAGAAATGAAAAAGGAGAAATTACAACTGACAACACAGAAAAACAAAGGATCATAAGAGACTACTGCAAGCAACTCTATGCCAATAAAATGGACGACCTGGCAGAAACAGACAAATTCTTGGAAAGGTAACCTTCCAAGACTGAACCAGGAAGAATCAGAAAATATAAACAGACCAATCACAAGTAATGAAATTGAAACTGTAAATAAAAATCTTCCAACAAACAAAAGTCCAGAACCAGATGGCTTCACGGACGAATTCTATCAAACATTTAGAGAAGAGCTAACACCTATCCTTCTCAAACTCTCCAAAAAATTGCAGAGGGAGGAACACTCCCAAATTCATTCTATGAGGCCACCATCACCTTGATACCAAAATCAAACAAAGATAACACAATATCACTGATGAACATAGATGCAAAAATCCTCAACAAAATACTAGCAAAGAGAATCCAGCAATACATTAAAAGATCATACACCATGATCAAGTGGGATTTATCCCAGGGATGCAAGGATTCTTCAATATACGCAGATCAATCAATGTGATACACCATATTAACAAATTAAAGAATAAAACCATATGATCATCTCAATAGATGCAGAAAAAGCTTTTGACAAAATTCAACATACATTTATGATAAAAACTCTCCAGGTAGTGGGCATAGAGGGAACCTACCTCAACGTAATAAAGGCCATATACAACAAACCCACAGCCAACATCATTCTCAATAGTGAAAAACTGAAAACATTTCCTCTAAGATCAGCAACAAGACAAGGATGTCCCTTCTTGCCACTATTATTCAATGTAGTATTGGAAGTCCTAGCCACAGCAATCAGAGAAGAAAAAGAAATAAAAGGAATACAAATTGGAAAACAAGAAATAAAACTGTCACTGTTTGCAGATGACATGATACTATACATATAAAATCCTAAAGATGCCACCAGAAAACTACTAGAACTAGTCAGTGAATTTGGTAAGGTTGCAGGATACAAAATTAATGAACAGAAATCTCTTGCATTCCTATACACTAACAACAAGAGACCAGAAAGGGAAATTAAGGAAATAATCCCACTTACCGTCGTGACAAAAAGAATAAAATACCTAGGAATAAACCTACCTAAGGAGGCAAAATACCTGTACTCAGAAAACTATAAAACACTGATGACAGAAATAAAAAATGACACAAACAGATGGAGAGATATACCATGCTGCTGGATTGGAAGAAACAACATTGTGAAAATGCCTATACTACCCAAAGCAATTTACATGTTCAATGCAATCCCCATCAAATTACCAATGGCATTTTTCACTGAGTTAGAACAAAAAATTTTACAATTTGTATAGAAACACAAAAGACCCTGAATAGCTAAAGCAATCTGGAGAAAGAAAAACGGAGCTCGAGGAATCAGGCCCCCTGAATTCAGACTATACTACAAAGCTACAGTAAACAAGATGGTATGGTACTGGCACAAAAACAGAAATATAGATCAATGGTACAGGATAGAAAACCCAGAGAAAAATCCGGACACCTATGGCCACCTAATTTATGACAAAGGAGGAAAGAATATATAATGGAGAAAAGACAGCCTCTTCAATAAATGGTGCTATGAAAACTGGACAGCTACATGTAAAAGAATGAAATTAGAACACTACCTAACACCATACACAAAAATAAACTCCAAATGGATTAAAGACCTAAATGTAAGACCGCACATTATAAAACTCTGAGAGGAAAACATAGGAAAAACCCTCTTTGACATAAATCACAGCAAGATCATTTTTTTTTTTAAATAAATTTATTTATTTATGGCTGCGTTGGGTCTTTGTTGCTGCACGCAGGCTTTCTATAGTTGCAGCGAGTGGGGGCTACTCTTCTTCTCATTGCATGGGCTTCTCCTGTTGTGGAGCACAGGCTCCAGGCACACGGGCTTTAGTAGTTGTGGTGCGCAGGCTCAGTAGTTGTGGCTCGTGGGCTCCAGAGCGCAAGCTCAGTAGTTGTGGTGCACGGGCTTAGCTGTTCCTTGGCATGTGGGATCTTCCCGGAGCAGGGCTCAAATCCGTGTCCCCTGCATTGGCAGGCAGATTCTTAACCACTGCACCACCAGGGAAGTCCCCACAGCAAGACCTTTTATGACCCACCTCTTAGAGTAATGAAAATAAAAACAAAAAGAAGCAAATGGGACCTAATTAAACTTAAAGTTTCTGCACAGCAAAGGAAACCATAAACAAGACGAAAAGACAACCCACAGAATGGGAGAAAATATTTGCAAATGGAGCAATGGACAAAGGATTAATCTCCAAAATATACAAACAGCTCATGCAGCTCAATATGAAAAAAAAAAAACACAACCCAATCCAAAAATGGGTGGAAGACCTAAATAGACATCTCACCAAAGAAGACATACAGATGGCCAAGAGGCACATGAAAAGATGCTCAACACCACTAATTATTAGAGAAATGCAAATCAAAACTACAATGAGGTATCACCTCACACCAGTCAGAATGGCCATCATCAAAAAAATCTACAAACAATAAATGCTGGAGAGGGTGTGGAGAAAAGGGAACCCTCTTGCACTGTTGGTGGCAATGTAAATTGACACAGCCACTATGGAGAACAGTATGGAGGTTCCTCAAAAAACTAAAAATAGAATTACCATATAACCCAGCAATCTTACTACTGGGCATATACCCTGAGAAAACTATAATTCAAAGAGACACATGTACCCCAATTTTCACTGCAGCACTATTTACAATTGTCAGGACATGGAAACAACCTAATTATCCATTGACAGATGAATGGTTAAAGAAGATGTGGTACATAAATACAGTGGAATATTAGCCATAAAAAGAAATGAAATTGGGTCATTTATAGAGATGTGGCTGGACCCAGAGTCTGTCATACAGGGTGAAGTAAATCACAAAAAGAAAAATATCGTATATTAACACATATGTGTGGAGTCTAGAAAAATGGTACAGATGAACCTATTTGCAGGGCAGGAATAGAGAACAGAGAACAGACGTATGGACATGGGGTGGGGGGGAGGGGAGGGTGGCATGAATTGGGAGGTTAGTTTTGACATAATTACACTACTATGTGTAAAACAGAGAGCTAGTGGGAACTTGCTGTATAGCACAGGGAGCCCAGCTCGGTGCTCTGTGATGACCTAGATGGGTGGGGTCGGGGGGGTGGGGGAGGGAGGGAAAATAATAAAAAGAATCAGAGAGGAAAAAACTTTACCTCACTTATAGAGGAAAAGTGCATAAGAAGTACATGAGACTTCTCTTCACAAATCAAACAAGCAAGAAGCAAGTAAAGTGAGATATTTAAAGTGTTAAAAGGAAAAAGCCCACCAACAAGAATTCTGTGTCTAGTAAAATTATCCAGAAGTAAAGGAGAAATAAAGACTTTCTCAGACAAACCAAAATTTAGGAAATTTTGTTGCCAGTAGATCTGCCTTGTAAGATATGTTAAAAGAAATTCTTCAGAGAGAGGAAAAAGGATAGAGGTCAGAAACTTGGACCTAGGTAAAGAAGAGAAAAATATTAGGGAAAGAGTAAATGAAGTTAAAATAAAATCTTTTATTTTTCTTATTCTTAATTGATCTAACAGATAACAGTTTGTTCAAAATAATGATAGTGTCAATGTGTTTGGAGATTATAGTTTACCTATACGTGAAATAAGTGAAATAAATGACAGCAATACTATAAGGGACAGGAGGAAAGAATTAAGAATACTGTTATAAGGTACATGCACTACCCATGAAGGAGTACAGTATTATTTGAAAGTGGATTTGCATTAGTTATAAATTGCACATTGTAAACTTGAAGGCAACCACTAATAAACAAACAAACAAAACCCCACATTTATATATACCGTAAGCCAGAGAGTAAGGAAGACTATGTGAAGACACTAGGATTCATTATCTGAGAAGAGTTTGATCAAAGAAGGAAGAAAGGGTGGATTAACAGGCATGCTCTTCAGTCCCTGAGAAGTAGCCCATGTCCCAGCTGTGGTCGGAAATAACAGGAATAATAGAATCCCTGACAGAAATACCAGACATGCAGACAAGCTGTTCTGATTCCAAAACAGAAGGCATCATTTTCTAATTTGCCCTATGCAGTCTGGGTGACTGCACACTTCGTAGAGAAATTCCAGGTCCAACATGGCATTTGAGTGATAGAGCAGTGATCACTGAAGCAAATCAACAGGTGGATCTGAGAATAGCTCTGAGTCCCTCCAAACAAGACATGGCATGAGAAAAGCGGCTGGGAATTCAAAGCCACCCAAGAGGAGCCTCACTGTTGGGACCAGGGGGACACAGGTGCACAGAATTTTTAACTGGAGGCCATGGAAAGACGGTTGTCAGTCGTCATAAGTAGCAAGTGCTTCTGCTAAATTTTAGTTTCCATTTGCTCACAACTCCAGGGTATGGCCTCACTCTACTTCATGAGCTCTCTGTGTGTCTCCTTTCAGAATTCAGCTCTTACTGTTAAAAGCTTAATCTTCTCCACAACTCTCGAGACTAACTGCAGAACTGAGAGGATCTTATTAGCTTAGCTTATTCCTGAGTAGAGAGAGATTTCACAGGCCACTTGCTGGCCTATGCATTGCTTACCCTCAAGTCAGTTAATCGGACTTGGTGAACCTGGACACAAGACCACTGGGTTGAGAATATGGCTGTCCATCATGCTCCTTAGGTCCTTCAGGAAGAGCTGTGGTCTCCCTGAGAAAAGGCTGTGGGCATGGCAGGCACAAGAGTTGACCCTGACTCGCCCAATGATAGACAGATAGGTGGATTTTAGAGAGATATCAAATCAAACCTAGCCTGTAATCAATAATCTAGAGTAAAAGGAAATCATAGGTACAAAAATAATAATGTAGTAAGGTTTAGAAGTTATGGTGGTAGTACTTTTCTTTATCCTTTTTATGTCTTTCCTTACACAATTCACGTCAGTATTAATGATAATAGAGACTAATATTTGCTAAACTCCTACTGTGTGTTTGGCATGTTGTTAGATGCTTTATATAAAATAATTAGTTTAATTCCCACAACAACCCTAAGAGGTGGGCACTGATATCTCATACCACTAATGAGGAAACTAAACCTGAGAAGCTTAGTAATTCATACATATAACTTTTCTGCTTATAGGAAGCAAAATTTGCACATATCTTTCCTCACAAAATGCCCTTGGTTGCACTTGGGAACAAATTCATTTGCAAGAGCAAAGATAAAAGGGTAATTTAGAGACAAGAAGAAAGAAACTAAAATAAGAAGAAAAAAAGCCTATCAGAAGCTTATTTTAGATATAGTACTATTATAAGAACAATTAAACTTTGATTGGCTTGGAGGAAAAAAAACCTAAGGGATCGTAGGAAGCTTTAACTGAAATTTACAGCTCTATGAGATGTGATTTTTAAAATCTTGATCTGTAAGAGTTCATTGGGGAACAGAAAAGTTGGAGTTTTTGCTTGGTTTTGTAACTTACTGCAGAACCTTGACTAAGTTCCCTAACCTTTCTGGCATCGGCGGCACCACCACTAATAGGCCTTCAGCAAATGCTTTTATGAACATAGAATGACAAATAGGAAGGGATTTGATATTTTAGATGAGCAAGTGTGTGTCCTTAGCTTGAAGACCAGAGACAAAGCAGTATGCAAGTCATGTGACAAGGATGCAAAAGTAAGAGTCCTCGTGAGTCCTTAAGGAACCCACTAATTAAGGTCATGAACACAGAAGTCCAATGCATGGCCTGCTGTACTGGAAATCTTTGGTAAATGAATAGGAGAGAAGAATCGGTTCCCCTCCTCCCACCCCGGCCCATTGGTAAAGTCACAAGGACTGCAAATAGGATTCATCTTGTGTGCCAATTCCCATCAATTGCCAGCAGCCTGGTGTCATGTGTAGAGAGATTGGTGACTTTGTCCAGGCCAAGCAGGAAAGAATACTGCAGGTTATCAAGGCTGTAGGAGAAATAGGGCTTGGGTATGTGGGTAGAAGAACCTTTCAAACTCCAAGATGGCTTTGAAGGTACACAGAACTGGGTTGGAAATCTTGCTTTGTCACTTAACCATGTGACCTAGGACAGCCCAAGTCTCAGCTTCTTTAATGTATAAAACAAAGTATCAAATGCCTACATTATGTGCTATTGTAGGCACGTCATTGTATAAAGCACCAAGCACAGTGTCTGACAAATAGTAGTTGATCAACATATGTTAGCTGCCTTGACTGACATCCAACTTCTTCAACAGATTCCACGGTAGCCAGGATGTTTTTGGTCTAGTGAGCATTGTAAACGAGGGTTCAGAAATCATGTGCCTGTGAGGACTCTAGACTCTCTCATTCCTGAAGACATCCCCTAATCCTTAAATTTTTGCCATTTCATGTGCAACTTCACCCCTTAGATTTATGTATTTTCTTATCATCTTCTTCTGCTCTCCTTCCCATACATTTCCTCTTTATTTTGGATTTCTATATCACTGGATGGTACTAACCTTTACCTAGAGACTCAACACACAAAACCTGGGGATCAAGGATGCCTCCCAAGGCTACCATTTTGATAAAAGGAATCTGAGTATGAAATGATAAAGGAAAGGCTGTCACAAGGCTGCCCTACTAGAAATGTGCTCTATTCTCTCAAGAACCTGTATCCAGTCCCCCTGCAGCTGAGTCACTCACAAGCTTCCAGATCACCATGGAAGTCTCGAGTAGCTATTTTGAAGGCCTTCAACTACTCACTTGACAGTTCAGCTCCACTGTGTGACTGAATTAATGGAAACAGCCAAATGTTTCTTTTCCTTTCCTTTACATGTGGGTTCCCCTAGACCTCCTGGCCTCTCCCTGCCCTGTGCTGCATGCATGAACAGAAACAGCCTCTCAGAGCAGATCTGCAAAGGAATTTTCTGGCTGAGGCAACCTGAGGTCAGGAAACCATGCAGCTGTCAGCTCACAGTTACAGTCTGGGGGGAAGAGAAGCCTGAGGCTTGGGTATGAGGCTCCCACTCGGTCAGCCTCCTCACCAACATTTCAGCTGAACAATAACCATGATTGATATAAGAAAGAACAAAGCGACTTCCCAAATATTTCTTTCTTTCTTTTTTCCTTTTTTTTTTTTTTTTTTTTTTTGCCCAGTATGCCATGCTTCCTGTTTCTCTAGTAATGAAAATGTGTTCATCTGTCAAACCGAAAGCTGCCCCACTGTCTTAGGTGCAGAGAACTTCAATCACAGCAGCTGCTGCAACCAGACCCAGAGCCAAGCTCCTCATTTGTTTTGGCTAACGCTGCAGAATCAGTTTAGGCATCCCCCTAGAACAAAATGGTGCACGGGAACAGAGCCAAGCTAGGGAAGAGAAGCAGCAAAGTTGCAACAGATTATTTGTCTGCTAAAACAGAAGGAGAAAGATATCAAAACCTGGATCCATTTGAGTCCAGCCTCCCTAACATATTCTTTATTTGCAACACAGATGATTTTCTCTAATATCATTCAACAGGTGCTAAACTGTAGCTTTTCTAAAGATTAATCAGTGCAGCCTTGGCAATGGAGAATTAGGATGGAACAAGGCAGCTCCTGGAATTCTTAGTGTATTTCTGCTGGGTACAATATATATATGGTGCTTGTTAATGGTAATTATAATGAGGAAATTATCATCATCCTCCGTGTTCCCAAAGCATGCTGTGCATACCTGTATCTCAGGTATAAACTACATAGATAGGAAATTATGTTTACTTTTGTGTCTTTTACTTAGACTGGGAGTGCCTTAAAATACGTTTTTTACTTAACTATAGTTTTCAAAAATTAACACATAGTGGGCACCCAAGAAAGACGGGTTAAATGGTTTATTTGTTTAACTAAATTGCACAAGTGTATAACACGTCCGTCTTTCAATTTCATTAGGGAGGTCTGAATAAGTATATTCATTTTTGGCAAATGTACCAGAACTGTTTATCTGAAAAGCTCCATCTATATTTCTATTTTCAACCATTTGAGACAAAGACCAAGACTACCCAGACATAAATTATTTAATGGGGTCATTAAGCCAAACCCACTTTGTGGCTCAGTTGGCCCGGCTAGCGGAGAAAAGAGTAGAGCTTGGAAACATGATATGGCTTCACTTTTTTTTCCTAGATTTATCAGAAAATGGCTAACCTTGAACCTCCACTTGAATATTGTAGATCTGATTAGAGAAGGGGAATATGAAGTCAAACTCTAAGCAGGCAAAAAATGGAATTAAATGAAAATCTCAGAATATTTAAATGCCTCAACAACTTTGATGGTGTTATCTCGAGTCTGGACAGCTTTTACAGGATTATTCTCCTACTGGTCAGCCTGTGCTGTGTAGTCTTGTGTCCCAGGAAATATCTCAATTAGGTACTTCTCTAGGACAAGATAAACCAGCACCCAGCAGTAGTAGACTGTGGATGGTGTGGTGGTCTGCTGCCTGAATTTCCAAGTCTTAGGTTAAGGTAGTGATGAAGAGTCAATGAATCGGTCATCCCTAAAGCCTGGAGTGTTTCCAGTATGTGCTGAGACACTGGGTGGAAAACTGAGGGAGGGAGAATCCTTCCCTATAAGTCAGTAGTTAGAACTACCTTGTATGCCTCTCTTCCAAAACCACAGGGCTGGCTGGGTTGAAGGCATCACAAGAGAAGCATCCTCTGTAGAGTCAAAGATAAGAGTATCAGTGTCCCTGTTCTGTTGCTGGAGATAGCCAGCTCTGGTCAGACCCTCCTTGGAGGAGGAGGAGAGAATTGGACCTCCTTTGCCTTGCCCAGTATATCTCGTGCTTGTTTCCCTGAGCCCCACGCTCCTTTCACATTATTTCAACAGTAAAATAGTCAATTTATTTTGTTTGGCACATTGTGTTCCACACACAAACTGATCTGATAACATTTGGTTGAAATTATTCAATTGAGCAAAATATTGGAGGAGGGTTGTTTATTTCTGTGGTGCCATATAGTTTGATCAAAATGGTTTTCATTTCATATTACTTATTTCTCTTTTTCTACAACACTGCAGCACCTAGCCATAAATGAAAATAGTTGAACATCCAGGTAATTTAACTCCATCTTATCAAATATTAGATTTAGGAACATTGGGATAATAAAATAAAGGTTTCTTACCTCCAGATGGATATTTGGCATCATGTAGTCATAGCCTATGTAGGGTAACACTTTAAGAATTAACATTATTGGAGCAGAAATAGAAGAATGATATGACTCTTCAGCATAAATGTGACATTTATGTCAAATAAGCATTGGACTGAAATCAACCAATTCAATTTCCAAGGGCCTATTGCACTTAGCAGAAAATTCTGCATAATGCATGCAAACCTGTGACATTACCCTAGAAGCCAAACTCTTTGAATTACTGCTGAAGATTTCAATCCAACCCAACCAAATGCATTGTATATGCGTGTGTATATGTGTGTAAAAATCTGAAGACTCTGAGACAAAGGTCTTAAACAACATAGCATTTGTCAACTTTGCATCAAGACAATGATGGAAACCCTAAGTCAGAATAGTACATACTTAAACCAACTTGTTTCAGTGAAATAACACTCGAGTATCAAATGCTTATTGGAAGAGAGACCACATATGTCTTTTTTCTGGAAGTGTGTCCTGTTTATTTTCCCTCCTTTAAGTATGCCCTGGTGTCCCAAAGTATTTCCTTAAGACTGAAGCTTAGCTATCTGTGGTATGGGGACGGGACTGGGAAGAACTTGACCCAGTTTCTTCAGGGATTAGTTCTTGAACTCCTGAGAAGCGTATTTAAAGTGGCTTACAAACGGGTGAGAATTCTTGCCTGACATTTGAGATTGAAAAACTGTGATGGGAATCAGTTTGGACAGTAAAGCTACAACTCAAGAGTATTAACACTAGGTGCCTCCTCTTAATCACCAGGCAAGAACTGTATGTGAATTCAGTGCTGCAGTGGTTGGCCACATGAATAAAATTTAAGATGCTGTAAAACATATATTAGCCTTGAATACCATGTCTAGAGTATAGTCTTGCTAAGTTGACCACACAGAACCCTGCGACCATACTCAACTATAAAAGCATTGTAATGACCATTGGCCCTCTCCCCATGTAGGAGTTCCATGACCCTTGGAGTGTGATGTATTATAATGATCTACAGGTTTCATTATCAGTAAATTTTGGTTGAGACTTGACTCTACCTCTACTCAAATCTCAAGAAAGTGACCTTGAAGGATGTCAACAACTCTGAAGCTTTATGTACTAAGATAGTGGTTCTCAAAGTTTTCTGTATCAGGACCCCTTTACAGTCTTAAAATTATTGAGAGCTCCAAAGAATTTTTCTTTCTGTGGATTATATATTTTGATATTTACCATATTAGAAATTAAAATTAAGCATTAAAATTGATTCATTTTAAAATAACAGCAATACACCCATCATAGGCTACCATAAAACATAATTTTGGAAAAATAACTATGTTACAAAAAAATAGAGAATAACATTGTTTTACAGTTTTGCAAATCTCTTTATTATTTAATAGAAGACAGCTAGAGTCTCAAATGTGCAACTGCATTCAACCTATGGCGATATCACACTTCATGTCGTCTTGGGTAAACTCCACTGTACATTCAAGGAGTGAAAAAGACACACAACAGTTTGGACCGCTTGGGCTGCCTGCAAAAGGGACCACCAGGGGTCCCCAAACCACTCTTTGAGAACTACCATCCTTACAAGCAAAATGGAGGATAACAACAACAGCAGTAATAATTACAGCTAATAGTACTTAAATCCTTACTCCTTGCCTGGCCCTAACTGAAGTGTTTTTCATATAGTATCTCATTTAATCCTTGTAGCAACCCCCTGAGGTATATATGATATAGCCTTGTTTTCATTTCCCAGATGAAACAATTGAAGCAGAAAGAAGTAAAGTATCTCTCCCAAGATCTTATAGCTCATAAATGGTGGAGTTAGGATAGGAACCCAGGTACAGTCCTGTTATAAGACCAACATTAGTTGTAGTAGTAGTAGTAGTAGTAGTAGCAGTATTTAACATTTATGAAGTATTGACTATGTAAAATGCTAGATACCATACATTATCTCTTTTTGCCCTCAAAACAGATCTCTGATATACTTAGTATTATTATTATCATTTCACAGATAAGGAGACAGTCTTGACTAAGATCATATTTAGTATATGGGAAAATTATATAAGCTCTCTAACGATAAAGGTTTGCTATTTAAGTAGGAAATTATGCTAACATTAGGTGAGGTGGTCTGATGCTTCATTTAACTAGCATCATCACAGAATGAGATAGTTATTTCTGCAGAAGTAAATTTTCCAGAATAGCTCATCTGTACTACTTTGCAGGCCTAAATGTTTGAAGTATCAATATAACTATACGGAACGAAGGAATCATTTTGAACATTAGCTTTGATTCTGTACCTTCCTTTGGAGATGCATTGGAGGCTACTGAGGGGGTTAGGTCTCTATTTCCTTATTAAATAATCCAAGGATGCTTTATGTGTTGTGTGTGGGTTTTCTTTTTAGAGTTTGTAGATTTTTACTTTCAAATTTTTTTGTGTCTTCTCTTTGTCAAACCAACAGTATTTTTTTTTTCCTCAAAAGAATCCTTGGGCCTCTTTCTAGACACCTCTCTTTTGGTGACCTTATACCTTACTGTTCGTATTCTGTCCTCCTAAGAAACTAGGCAACCAAGTTTGCTTGTATGCTGTATGAAATAAGAGCAAAGCATATCTGAGTTTCTGGACCCTTCACATATGTTTTGATGGCTCCAAATGCTTCCTCCGCTCACTTGCATCTGATTGGCCCTGCCCAGATAAATGAGGGTGTGGCATAGGCATTGTTCCTCTAAGTGAGATGTTCCTAAGAGATCACAACTTTTGATAGTTTGGAATTTTTAATGCCATTTGTTATGAAGACAATTTGTTTATGGGCTTTCTTTTCACGTATTTTTACATTTGGGATCTCTGCCCTTAGCTCCACTTTTTAAAAATCCTTTACAGGAAACCAAATATGCCTTGTTCCAATTCCAGTAAGGTTGCTTTGAATGTTTTGAACTTGTAGTCATGGTTGAGATGACCTAATTTAAAACACATTTGGAAGTTCAACTGAGCCTAACCTAGGTAGTTTCAATGTTTTCTCTTATGAGTTCATTTTTGTTGTTGTTGTTGTTTTCTAAATTCATGCCCCAGTGTAGTTTATGTCCTTTGGTAGTTGAGATATTGAGCTGAGGAAAAGTAGCAAAGCCATCAAAATCATATTAGAAATAGAAAAAAGAAAAAAAAGGAAAGAAAAGAGGAGGAAGAGATAATGTTTGAGAAGGAAAAGAAACATATATCATTGTTGTACTGGACTAAAATCAGTTCAATAAACAATGATAAGTGCTAAGGACTAGTCTAAGGGATAGACATGTAACTCCTTCCAATCACACTAAAAATAAAGTTCAAGTTCTGGGACCTGTCTCCTGCCTACCCCTCTAGGCTCTTCTCCCACTCCTCCTGGCTTTGTAATATATGTGCTAGTCCTCCAACAACCATACTGCAGCCCCCCTCCACGTCTGCAGGTGTGGTTCCTCCGTTTTGAATGTGCTGATGACCTCTGCCTTTTTTGTTTGTTGGGCAAACTCTTAATCATCCTTCAAAACTCAGCAGAAGTGTGACCACTTCTGAGAAAGTTCTCTCTCCTCTCCAACTAGATGTCACCACTTCCGTCTTTGTACCCCTACTTTACCTTCTGGAGTATTCTTCTCACAAAAAGACATTCATATGTTTGCATGTTTATTTCTCCGCTAATTTGCAAGCTCTTAAATACAAGTGTCTGCATCCTTACTGCTATCATGATGCTGGACACATAATGGATGAACAAAACATATAGATTAAGTTTAAATTTGAGTTATAAGAGAGTTCCTGCTCTCTGGGAACTCACAAACTAGTGGTGATACAGATTCATGCATTTGAAACTCTAGCTTGAGATGGGCTATCACCGATGTTCTAATAGCATGAATGCATTGGCTCTTAGATCGTCTATGGAAAGTTTATACAACTTGGGTCTTGATTTGAGAGGCATATCTGCTAATATCAAAACTCAAGCCAACTCAGAAATAAACCCTTACATATATGGTCAAAGATTTTTGATAAGGGTGCCAAGACCATTCAGTGGGGAAAGGACAGTCTTTTCAACAAATGATGTTGGGAAAACTGGATATCCATGTGCAAAAGAATGAAGTCGAGCACTTACCTTATACCATATACAAAAATTAATCCAAAATGGAATAAAGACCTAAATGTAAAAGCTAAAACTATAAAACTCTTAAAGTAAACATAGGAGAAACTCTTCCCGACATTGGATTTGGCAACAATATCTTGGATATGACACCAAAAACACAGGCAACAGCAAAAAGAAAAATAGATAACAGCAATTACATCAAAATCAAAACATTTTGTGCATCAAAGGACACTATCAACTGAGTGAAAAGGCAACCCATGGAATAGGAAAAAATATTTGCAAATCATATATCTGATAAAGGGTTAATATCTAGAATATAGAAAGAACACCTACAACTCAACAACCACCAAAAACAAACAAATCAAAAATGGGCAAGGACCTGAACAGACATTTCTCTGAAGAAGACACCAATTAGCCAATAAGCACATGAAAAGATGCTTAACATCACTAGGAAAACACAAATCAAAACCACGAGATACCACTTCACATCCATCAGAATGGTTACTACTAAACAAACAAACACAAAAAACACAAGAGAAAATAACAAGTATTGGCAAGGATGTGGGGAAATTGGAACCATTATGCACTGCTGGTGGGAATGCAAAATGGTCCAGGCACTATGAAACACAGCATGGTTGTTCCTCCAAAAATTAAAAACAGAGTTATCATGTGACCCAACAATTCCACTTTGCGATATATATCCAAAAGAAGTGAAATCAGAGACATGAACAGATATTTGTATGCCCATGTTCATAGCAGCATTATTCACAACAGCCACAAGGTAGAAAAAAACTCATGTCCATCAACAGGTGAATGGATAAACAAAATTACATAAATTAAATATTATTCAGCCTTAAAAAGGAAGGAAATTCTGACATATGCTACAACATGGATGAACGTTAAAGACATCATTCTAAGTGAAATAAGCCAGACGCAAAAGGAAAAGTACCGTATGGTTCCACTTACCTGAGCTACCTGGAGAAGTCTAATTCATAGAGGCAGAAAGAGGTAGTTGTTGGTCTCTGGAGGGAGGGAAAATGGGGAGTTATTGTTCAGTGGCAGCAGAGTTTCAGTTGGGGAAGATGAAAGAGTTCTGGAGATGGATGGTGGTGATGGCTGCACAACAATGTGAATATACTTAATGTCACAGAACTGTTCCCTTAAACATGTTTAAAATGGTAAATGTTATGTTATATATATTTTACCACAATTTTAGAAAATTTAAAAAAAAGAAAACAAGCAGGTATAACCCTACCGTTATCACCCTCTTGTTTACTAGTTATCTTATAGGCTGGATGCATGAACACACTGGAGAATCTGATAAACATCTGACTTCAGTTTAATTATGTTAAGCAAGGCAGAAATAAAGGAATCCACTTGGTGCTACCACGCTGGAGACCTGCTGAGAAATCTCAACATGGAACCCAGGCGAACTGGCTCCCAGCCCTGTGCAAAAGCCCAAGAGGCATTCTCATTCCCCAGTGAAGAGCAGGTAGACACTTGGAACGTGTCTAAGCAGGCGGCTTTTCCACTCACGGCCTGGTCCTCGGGAGAAGACACCTGTGATGCGACTTGGCTACGGCCTCTCCTCCCCTGACTGCTGAGTACCTGCGCTTACTAAGCGCATTAAAAGTTATCATTCCACTGCCAAAAAAGGGATAAACTCATCTGGCTGTAATTCAGGACTGAAAAGAAAGCCTCACCTTCACCCTCACCAGCGAGCGTCCTTCCACCTTCCTCCTCCACCCAAGAAATTCAACAAACTACCGGGTTGGAGATTTATTTCCTCCTCACCCTCATCTCCCAATGAAGTGCAGGTGCGGGAGTAGTCCATCAAGCGTCTGAGAAGGGGGGTGAAGGGCAACAACATTCCTGAGAAATTCAAGCCCTTAAATCCACTTCTCTTCATTCATCAAAGAGTTTTTGGTTATATTAGGGGGTCAGCAAACTTTTCCTGTAAAGGATCAGAGAGTAAATATTTTAGGGTTAGGGGGCTGTAGGGCCTCTCTCGCAACTATTCAGTTTTGCTCTTACAGTACAAAAGTGGCAGAGATGATACGTAAATGGACATATTTGTGTTCCAATAAAACTTTATTGGTAGAAATTAAAATTTGAATTTTGTATAATTTTCATGTGTCTCAAAATATTATTTTAAAAAATGTTTTCAACCATTTGAAAACATAAAAACCATTCTTAGCTTGTGGGCCTCACAAAGAGGCCATGAGCCATATTTGGCCTATGGTATGTTGTCTGCTCACCCCTAGTTTAAATACTTTTGATCTTCCTACTTGAAAAAGTTAATGCAGCTCACTTGTTCTTGAAGGAAGGGAACTAATAGTTATGAGTAATTTATTCAACAAAGTTCAGCAAACATGGTGGTTAAAAGCATAGTCTCTGAGAACAGAATGGTTGGGTTTAAATCCAAGCTTCTGCCACTCACAAGCTGTGTGACCTTGAGGAATTTACTTAAACTCTCTAAGCCTGTGTCTCCTCATCTGCAAATTGAAGCTGATGAAAACAGAACCCAGCTAGCAAGGCTGTTATGTGGCTTAAATGAACGGATACACGTTGAACACTTGGATCAGTACCTGATGCCTTATAAATGTCAGCTGTTTTCTGCTCCATGATGCCAAGCCTGGTATTAGGTCATTTATTTCATGAGCTCATTTAATCCTGACAAATGGATATGATGGCCAATTGATAAATCGACAAATTCCATATAGTTAAGGCAACTTGCTCGAGGTTAAAGCAAAAGGATCGTTTTAACCCAGGTGATCTGCTATGGTCCAGGTTCTTCCCTTTCCCTCAAACCGTGCTCCCTTCAAAGATACTTCTGCAGTTTTTGATACTGTGGACCCTATATTTATGACAAATCTCCTTTCTCTCTTGGTTCCATGATTCTTCTTTTGTTAGTTCTCCTCTGATTTTCTCTGCTGTTCTCAAGGGTTCCTCTTCCTCTCCTTATCTCTGAAATGTTGGCCTTACCCATTGTTCAGGTCAAAGACATTCACAACATTCCTCTAGCGTTTCATTCATGGTCGTGGCTTCAGTTATGAACAATCACCTTTTGTAAACGAGTCCCACAGCTAGTCATGACCTATCTTCTTAGCCCCAATTCTATGTGTGCTGGACTCAGATATTTCCAGAGGGCAACATGACAGATGGATTGCAAACTCATGCTGATCTGGCTTCACCTTAAAGCACTGCCACTCATCACTGTGGCATCCTGGGAGAATCATACCTCATACCTCTCTAAGCCTTGGTTCAGATATCAGAAAAATGGAGATAATAAAAAGAACCACCAAAGAGAGTTGTTGTAAAGATAAAATACGATAGGTATGATGAAATTGAGGGCTATTCATTCATTCTTTTTTTTTTTTTTTTTTTCGGTACGCGGGCCTCTCGCTGTTGTGGCCTCTCCCGTTGCAGAGCACAGGCTCCG
>NC_041229.1:10873605-10877544 GCF_002837175.3 Physeter macrocephalus | reverse complement strand
CGCAGGCCCAGCGGCCATGGCTCACGGGCCCAGCCGCTCCGCGGCATGTGGGATCCTCCCGGACCGGGGCACGAACCCGTATCCCCTGCATCGGCAGGCGGACCCTCAACCACTGCGCCACCAGGGAAGTCCCATTCATTCTTTTATTCATTCATTCAACAAACATCTATTGAACACCTCCTATGTCCTACTAAGTGCATTCCAAGTGGTGGATGATATTACTAAAGCCCCAAATCTCCTCACTTCAGCATCTCTCCTTGGAAACGTGCTCTTCTCTATATTTGCCCTTTGCCCACCTTCCGGTCTTCTAGATTTAAGCCCATAGTTCTTAGTAATGCTACTTGCTGTCATCCCCTACATTCCAAACATCAAATCTTGCTTCTCTTTTCCTTTCTTTCTTTCCCTTTTCCACTGTTACCATTCCCAGAACTAAACCCAGATCATCTCAAACCTGGATGCTTCTTTCATGCCAATCCTCAAATTTTGACTTTATTTCAATTTGGAAATAGGGAAGGAAAAGGATCAGAGCTTAATTCGTGCTCCATGTAAATTAAAGTGGGAAGAGGCCAGCAAAGAGACATGTGAGTTTTAAAAATTTAAATATAAATTGATAAAGTCTTTAAGTAAGGTGCTGACATTAGGTATGGAAAGGAGAAAGAGGAGGCTGTGAGAGGGATTTTGGAGGCGTCTGGGTGGGAGTGAAGTAGGTGTGGGCTTTCAAGATGTCACCCCAATTTAGAGTCTTGGTAACTAGGAGACTAATGATACTTTTTCACAACTTCTGCAGCACCTAGTTATCATCTCTGCTGCTCATATGTGTCTCTTCACCTACAGTCTGGTGTAGGTTATTTCTTTTTCAAGTATTACCGTCTTTCTCTTCAATTTGGTTATGAGCTCCATAAAGCATGGTCGATGTCCCTTCATCCTTTTCTTTTTATTTCAAAATTTGCTTAGCCTGAGTATGGGCAGCGCTAATAAGTGTTTAAAAATATGAATCGCTAATTGGCCCATTCTTGTGAGTATTTGGATGGTGTTCTGGGGTAGGTGGCAATTTTCCTCCCCAGAGAATTAGAGTTAGGTCAGCTATATAAGTTTATTGCCAAACTAAGTCTGCTCCATAAAGAAACATGTATATTCTCAGTCAAACATTTAGATTATTTTACAACATTTATTTTTATTAGTGAACTATAAATCTCATGAAAGCTCCCACAAGAACTTGGTTATCTAGTGATATCGAGCCTCAGAGAGAGGAATTAACAGTGACTTTCTAAAGCCTGAGACCTCAGCAAACCCTCTCGATGGAAAGGGCTGCTCATTTTTCTGTCTCCCTTGTACTCACATGTATACTCCATCTGCCTGGTGCTTTCCCCTCTTAATTGGAAAATAAACAAGCTCTGCACAAAAAAGAGGCTCGTTCCTTGACCCACTTCCTATAAGACAAGGTCAGTTTAAACTGTATTTAGGTTATGTAGTAGGTCCAGGCAAATGCTCTTATGATTCCTTGAAGCTCAGCTTCAAACAATGTGGCATAGGTACAAGGTCCTGGAAACCCACAGCTGCAGGCAGAGCAGACTGGTCTGTGGCAGGAGAACACATGGGCATGTCTTTCTGAGCAGCCTTTGAGCAGATGGCCAGTCTAAGCATCCGGGTGCAAATCACTCCAGTCACATCTGAAAACCAAACAAGATTTTTTAGAACTGTGAAGTCTGGAGAGTGTTATGGATTCTGTGATATCAGAGAAATTGCTTCACATCCTTCCTTCTGAGTAGGAAAAATAGAATAAAATAAAACAAGGCAATAGGCAGGATCAAGAAGATCAAGGCTAAGAAATAAGCATGATATCGGTGGGAGGCAGGGGTCCCAGAAAAGAGAAGGTAGAAGTCTAGATCAAATTTAAAAAGTAAAAAGTTCTCTGTTAAACTAGGAGTAAAGGAGTGTACCCAGGGGTAGAACTAGGCAAAATCACAAGGCAGATAACAGACGGGAGAGAAATGATTTTAGGCTTGTTGGCATCTCCCAAGCTATCTTGCGCTGGGCACCTAGTCAACACGAAGAACTGACTGACTTTCCAGAATGGTGTAATAGAGGAATCAGGGGCTCTCTTAGCAGACACAGGCCTAGGTTTAAATCCTGCCCCCACACTGTACCTGCGTGTGACCTTGGAGAGGCACGTCACCTCACTGAGCCTAGGATTTCTCATCTGTAAAATGGGTATGATAATGCCTATCCCAGGATTATCGTGAAGATTAAATGAATTAATAGATGAAAGGCTCAGCTCAGCACAGTCCAGCTTGGCAAACAGAGGACATTCAAACAATAGATCCTCTTTTTCTCTCACCCCTCTTTTCCCAGGGGAGATAGGGCATAAAGGGCTGAATTCTTGTATCGCTGCCTTTAGGTAGAGAGGAGAGAGCATTGTCAAGAACTGTGAAGGGTTTGAAATGCTATGCTCCTATTAAGCTTACAAGTTAACCTGACATGGTTTCATGGATGCTGAACGAATCCATGAGACTCCTAGATCAGAGATGAAGGACTTGATCGCTCATAGCACAGCAAGCAACATGAGTATCAACATACTTGCATTGTTTCCCTGGACCCAAATTCCACAGGGCAATGGGAAGAGAGCCAGGTGATGGCTGATCACACTGTGGGGTGCAGTACGGAGAGGAGCCTGAGCTTAGAGAACCCCAATTTTGTATAATGGGTAGTCAGCATACCTGCCCCGTGCTCCAGGCTATCTCTTTCTTTCAATGCTATTTGCTGTAGAAACAGCCTTGAAAAGATGGAAGGAAAGCAGTCACTGCTCCTGCTTGCCAGACGTAAAAAATGTGAGACAGACACATGGAAAACCGTCTCCCAAAAAGCATAACAGAAATAGTCCATTTCCTTTCTGTCCTTTTCCCAGGCTCATTAGCAGAGGCAGGCTTTCTGTACAACATCACTTTGCTCTGTGAACACAGACATCTCCCACATCACATATCCCTTGCACCCCACTCCTCTTCACTTCTCCCCATCATGTGGAGCACGCCCCACCCCCACCCCCACCCCCACCCCCGCCCAGGAACTTTCGGTACCCATCATGAGCTGCTTAGAGGCTGCTGGTGACCAGGACAGGACTCTTCCCTGGGAATCTAGTTTAAGCTTCCATGAAGAACGTGAGAAGAGAGGAGTTGAAGTGAGGAAAGTCAAGGGAGAGAACGAGATATCTCTCCTCTTCTCTCCATACGTGGGCAACATTTGATCCCAGCTTGGAGGCGAAAACTGAGCCAAACTGGTGTCACTGAAATGGAACAGGAAATTTCAAGAGTCTCAGATATCGCCCCTCAGGTGCAAGGGCCCAGGGCCAGCTGGATGTCTGCAAAGAGCAAGAGGCCACCTACATGGAGTTATTTGAGGGACAACATGAACTCCACCTGTTTCCAAATATCCTGCACCATTATGGTCTTTCCTCCAGGAAAGACATGGTCCAAAAAAGACCCTGTTCCAGTACAAATATGCTTTTTCTGAGAGAAACAATCTCGACTATTTATAAATGCTCTCAGAGTGGGCCCTGCGTTGAACACACACATTTTGAGTACCAGCTGCACGCCTGACATTATGTGAGGCGCTGGCCTTCAAGCGTGATCAATTGTAGTCCTTTTGCCATCAGGAGCCTCGGGCTAGTGAGGGTCAGAAAGGGAATAGGCAATTTAGATGCAAAGTTACATGCTTCAAGATAGTGAATTACTGGGTGACGTAGCAGCATAGGGAAGGGGCACTTCATCTTATTTCAGAAGATCAACAGGTGTTTTGGGGGGCTTCCCTGGTGGCGCAGTGGTTGAGAATCCGCCTGCCGATGCAGGGGACGCGGGTTCGTGCCCCGGTCCGGGAAGATCCCACATGCCGCGGAGCGGCTGGGCCCGTGAGCCGTGGCCGCTGGGCCTGCGCGTCCGGAGCCTG
>NC_041229.1:10845955-10873538 GCF_002837175.3 Physeter macrocephalus | reverse complement strand
AAAAAAAAAAAAAAAAAAAAAAAAAAAAGAGGTGTTTTTTGATGGGAGTTAATTTTAATCTGAGGCCCTATGAGTTAAGTTTTTTTCATCTCTGTTTTAGAGGTGAAGTAACTGAGGCTTAAAGAATCAAAATGGCTTACCTGATGTTACTTGCTGTGTGAGTGACAAAGTGAAGACTCACACATATTTTGACAACAGTTTTAGTGGGCTTTCCCATAAATATATATTTTATAACATAGTGGTTTGTCGAAGCAAGTAGGAGACAGGATCTATGAAAGCTGAATCTTAATGGTGGTGGGAGGTGGAGAGAGATCAGGTGAAGACAAGTATGTGGGGTGGGTGTAGGGAGAAAGACCCAGAGAATGTGACATTGCTTGGGAAAGGTCAGCCCGGTGGTTGGCTGCTGGGGTAGTGGGGGATTCTGGAGGAGATGTAGATGAAGCCTGAAAACAGTGGAGATTGTGATGGAGGCTCCTCGGGTGGAAAAAAAAAAAAATAGAATAAGAAAAAGTTTTTAAGAAGTTGTGATAGAAAATGTGACGTGAGCAGCAAAATCTAACTTTCTCTAATTCACAATTTTATCCAAATCACTGCTACAAGTATTAGCCATTGCCACTACTCCAGGAAGCAGGAGGCCAGCACTTTCTGAATACCCAGAGAAAAGAGGGAGAATTCAATCAGAGCAGCCAACTCCATGCTGGAATCTTCACAGGGGCTGAACCAAGGATTTCCCTTAGTCCTTCTCCAACATCCCCCTTCTCCATCCTCTGTCAAGGCTTGCTCTGTTCCAGAGGGAATTCAAGGAACATTACTTCTTCACTATACCTTGACCCCATAGGAGCCCGAAGTTCCCTGTAACTGGCCTTGGCATTTGGAATGAGCATAGTGACCTGTGAATGTTGGCAGCAGATCCAGATCTGAAACAATAACCAAAAAAAAAGTGGAAACTCTTTTGAGTTGGACCAGGGCTTATATCATATACTATGGCTCAAAACTTCCTCCCACTCTTAAAGGCAAGCCAAACTCATTTGAGTTTCAAATATCACCATTTAGCAGTTATGGGCCTGGGCCTCCTTCTTTTCTGACTGAACTCTCAGCCAACCTGGGCAACATTTGGATCCAATTTGAGATAGAAAAATTGGGTGAACTCCTTGCCAAATTCCTGTGAATCTGTGTCAAACTCAGTAATTTAGGCTAAGATTTGGGGTGTGGCTGAGTCCCCAGAGGAATTCTGTGGTTGCATAATCCACAGGAAATGAAGCAAAGGGTGTTTTCAAAACTACCTCCAAGGAAGTGGGCTGTAGAATCTCAGTCTTACAGGGCCCTAGATTTTAGAGCTCTCACCACAGAATTTAAGTGTTCCCATAGCACTTAATGGTCTTCTAGGACTTGCTTAGCCATCTGTTCATTTTTCTTCCCCAACACCCCCATCCTATAGGTTATTACCCATTTTGAACCAGAAGAAGCGAGTATATAGGAATGCTAAATTTCTTACTCCAGGCCAAGAAGAAAACGGTGGAACTGAGCTAAAGACCTGACTTGATGGATTCTGTTGTACATATTCCACCAAAAACTTGCTCTCTGACCCCTTCAAAGTCTGTGAGTTTTTCTTTCATTACTGGGCAGGTGACTACAGCAACAACAAAGAAGTCACAATAAATATAGGGCGATGGGAATGTCATACATCAGTTCTTTGGAAAACTGACTCCAGAGTGGAGATTTGCATGTGAGGAGTTCTTTAGGAGTGCTCTCAGGAACGGTACCCTTGAGAGAGTAGGGGAAGCAGGGCCAGGCAAAGGGAGAAGCTGAAAGTGCTGCATTCACAAGAGTGGGCCTAACTGATCCCACAGGGAATTCTGGAGCACAGATAGCTCTGAACAATTGTGTGGAATTGTGGCGATGGATCTGGGCAACCATTAGATATGAGCCACATTTGGGGAGGGGACATGACCTTGGGCAAGGAAGCTTCCTTTGACAGAGAGCAATTTCCAGGGAAGGCTCAGCTGTGGGAAGTTAGCAGGCAACACTCTTGGCAGCTGGAGCACCTCGGTGGGTCCTAAAAGGCACCCACAGCATCCACTATGGGAGGAAAGGTAGAACTATATGCTGAGGACCCAGAGTTCTGGGGCCAATTTCATTGAGGTCATGTCCACAGTGATGAAAAACTGTTCCTAGACCAAGGAATGGGGCCCATAGACATCTAAGACTCCAAAGGCTAAAGAGGCAGAGACCCAGAAGATGGTAATGGTACCTAGAGGTAAACCATTCTATGGGTCCTGCATTTTAAACAGGGAATAACTCAGGTTTGATGGAGTAAAAGGTGGTGATGGTGGGGAGATGTCAAAGAAGGGATCAAGAGAAGACAAAACAGTCTGCCTGTAAAAAGGAATATAATTTAGCTACGATGCCTGTGGAAATTTCCAGAAATAATTGAAAATCTATAAGGCATGAGTTATTTTTGCAGTAACCTGGAGTCCCTACTTTCTTCCCAAAAGCTACTCTGAGGTTTCCTGGAGGCTTGGCCTTGGTGTTAACATGGTACCCCAAAGCCAGCCTGTCCAGTGAAAGATCCCTAGGGTAGGGGTCAGGAAACCTGTGTTTGGGGATCCACTTGGCCAGTTGGGTTACTTTGACCTAACCAATTCTTTATCTTTACCTATTTTCCTCATCTTTTCCCAACACTAAAATTATTGAAAGATACATACTCATTGTCCTGCACTAGATAACAAAGTGAGGATTTACATTCTTTAAAATATAAGAGGGCTTCCCTGGTGGCGCAGTGGTTGAGAGTCCGCCTGCCGATGCAGGGGACACGGGTTCGTGCCCCGGTCTGGGAAGATTCCACATGCCGCGGAGCGGCTGGGCCCGTGAGCCATGGCCGCTGAGCCTGCGCATCCGGAGCCTGTGCTCCGCAACGGGGAGAGGTCACAACAGTGAGAGGCCTGCATACTGCAAAAAAAAAAAGAAAACATGATGGGGGTTCAAAACAGGCTTCCCCCGTCCATTCTTTTCTCTCCTTTTCCTGTTCCCCACGCTGATTTTTTATGGCACAACTATTATGCAATTTAGACACTTCTCTTCATTTGTTATTATTTTCATTTTTGTTAACATCCCTTTACCCCGAGCAGATTCTTTTTTCAGACCAGCTCATGGGTCTCTGAACGTGTCTGGTGTTTTCTAACCTGTGTGTACCTGCCAAAGGTATTCCCACCACTGAGAATCCCATCCTGTCCATTTCAGAGCTCTTTAAAAAATGCCATTTGATCATTAGGACCTATCTCAATGGCACCATGTACCTGGTCCTGCAGTAACATCACCCACAGTCCATTGTAATTACCCACTAACTTGTGTTCATTCATTCACTAAACCTCCTTTTTGAAATCCTTTCTGCTTTTTACCCATCCTTATCCCAGACTAGGTGAGATAGTCCTGGGCTCAAATTTAGTCTCTCCAGTGACTAGCTTTGGGAACTTAAATCAGTAATGGACCTGTCTGAGCCTTAGTCTTCTCATCTGTAAAACAGGACCGATAATGGTAACTACCCTAGTGGATGAGATGGTACTTAGTATAGAGTCTGGCATTTTATAAACCTATGTATGTTCAGTTGAAGATGGTTGTAAGATGGAGCTGGAGTGCATTAGCCAAGGACTGAATCCCCGTGGCATTAGCAATAGGTCCTGACTCCTTCACACAGTTCCAGCGCCAATGGACTGGGAGCAGTAAAGAACATTGAGGTCATTTGTTTTAACTACCAGTGTAACTTCTCTGAAAAGGATAACCTGGTTTTTCAAAAATGTGGGCTGGAAAATTGTCCACACTAATTTACAAGACCGAATTATATTCCAGTCAGCACTTAATTATTCATACGGGCATTTTCCACTTCTAGGTTATCAGTGGAATTCTTTCCCCTCGATTTCAGGCTCCTTCTCTCTGCCACCCAGCATGTGGCTGGGCCACATCCCCCTTCAGCTATTTAGTGTGGGCTTAGGGAATGCAAACTCATTTTAACTTTTTCCTGAGCACAACATCCCTGGGAAGGAAAATCTGAATCCCCAAAAGCCATACAAAGCATTCCAAAGTAAAATATAAGAAACATTTTGATTGTTTTTCTGTTTCGGATTATCTGTGCCACTATTCATTTCCTTTTTTTGTGGATAATCAAGAACTGGCTGTATTATGGTTAACGGGACTTTCAAATAGCTGAGAAAACTCTGCAGGGCATTGAAAGGTTTTAAGGGTAAATTCATAATCCCCAGTGTTTACACTTAATAGCACATACTGCCTTGGACAAGGGGAGTAGAATAGGTAGGTATTTCCAATAGTTCCAACTTCAGAGATCTTTTTTTAAGGGCATTTCAGCCTCAGCTGTTTCAAATCATATTAGGCCAGTGCTGATTAAAATCAGATAAGGCCCCCGAGACAGAGAGAAAAGGAAAAAGAAACTTCATGTTGAACTGCAAAGATTTTTTTTTTGATCAACTTATACAAATGTATAAAAAGAAAGAAAGAAAAAATGGAAGATTATTATTTTCTTAGCCAAGGAATTTCTTAGCAGCATTAAGCCAAATGGAGGCTCCATACCCTTTAATCATTTTAACTCCAGCCATCTGAATGTCCTGGATGTGTGCTCCAAGCTCTGATAAGCACACAGCAAAAATAAGCTAAATGGAACATTCTTGTTACCTCATGATCTTTAGAGTCCATGTTATTAAGGCACTTATCCAAATATTGCACATGGGTTATCTTTAATTCCAGCTTCAAGGGACTTAAGGCCACCTAGTCAGTAATGGAGAGCTCTGAGATCCAGAGGCAGCTTGTGGTGGACCTGGGGATTTGAGCTGGAATTCCAAGCCCTTGGGCCCTTCCCTTGGTTGTATGCTCCCAAGTCAGCTCCAGCAAGACCTTAAAAATTCTCAGGAAAGCAGACTCATTGCTTTTTCCTTTGAAAGACTGAATTCAAGGCAATATAAACAAATTCATTTCATTTGTCTAGTTCTCTGCTGTACTAAGCACAAGTAATTAAGATATGGGATACAAAGATGAATACAATATAACTCCTGCCTTCAAACAGCTCGCAGTCAGAAAAGAGTGTTCAAGAGTATAAACCTTAACCATTAAAATTACTGTGCCTCTATCCCAAGCACAGCCATGCCTCTCCTTTCATGAATTCCTTTCTTCAGAGGAAATTGACACCCCTTAGGAGAAGTCTTGACTCCTCCAGCCCCCACTGACCTTTGTTTCCTTTGCAGTTATTACTGTTATTTTAAACAACAAAAATGGCATGATAATAGGGCAAGTTACTCTGCCCTCCCTAACAATAATAACAGCTAAACTTCTTCAGCATTTATGATATGCTAGGCATTTGTGCTTCACATTTTACATATATAATCTCACTCAGTGAATCTTCACAACAGCTCTTTGAGTTATGTAATTTTATTAACATGTCATACTTTATAGATGAGGAAACTGCAACTTGGAAACTTTAATGTGCCCATGGTCACACAGCTAGTAGGATCGAAACTTATGTTTTTTAATGCAGAAGCCCAAGTTCTTAACCTCTGTGTTATCCAGTCTTCCCAAGAGTGTCATTCTCCCATAACAATATCATAGTTTTACACAGTACTGTACAAATGCATATGGAGTTTATTCCTTGTTATCTGGTCATTTAATTACAACGGTCTTGTGTTGTTATTTTAATGTTTTGTTTGGTTTTTCTGTTCTCGCCTAGGGAACAGAGATGTGCAGCACATATGAGTTAAAGGAAAGAAAGGAAAAGGAAAGAAGGGAGGGAGGAAAAAGACAATTTTCTGATGGAGAAATGATCAGAAAGATTAAGAGAAAGAGAGATTAAGCAGCTGGTCTTGAGTTGTAAGAAGTCAGTTACAGTACCAGGAGCAGAATGCTGCTCTTGGATTCCTGACTGTACCATCTTTTCACTGGGTTATTGATTTGGGGGATAAAGGCACAGTAGCCTTTATTTGAATCTAAGCATGGGGTGAAGAGAGATCAGAAACCATATCATATCGGGTAAGAAAATTAGCTTTAGCGCAGCCACTAATTCTCTGTAGAAAAAAAACGGTGTCTGACATGATAAATTAAAGTCACATGATTTGGGCAGGGCCTATTGTTGTTCATGGCAACAGTCACATACCAAGCATTACACAAATAGGTGGAGGGGGTGAGAGATGGGGATCTCTGAGAAATGCATGAGAAGAATGTGAGAAGTGCATGAGGAAGAAGCGTTAAATATCTAGGGTAACATCAATGGCAGTGCTACTGTGAGTTGGAATGAAATAGAAAAGGCTGATAAAGGAGTCAGGGAGGAAGAATTCACTCAGAATGCCAAGAGGAAGAAAGCTAATGGTTGTCACTATTAGTCTAGGACCTTCGGGAAGAACATTCTTTGTCCTGCCCCAATACTTAACCCCTAGAACTACTAGACTCTGAAATTCTTTTATAAACACATCTATAATGATCAAAAGAATATTGTGACACCAAATTTAACAACAACAACAAAAATCACCCATGCATGATGGGAAGGAAAAAGTAGATGTTGTATTAGCAGTAGGTTTGGGAAAAGTTAAGAAGAATGGGCAGAAACGAACATAACTATACAAGGAAGAATGAAGTAGTCACGGAGAGAACTTGATTGTGCCTGGAGTGTCTACCCTTTTGACTTCCCTCACCAAACCTCAATCAAATAGCTCTTCTAATCCTATCTCCCACCGCAGTTTACGCAGCCTAATGATTGTCTTCTTGGACATGAAACTGATATAACTATCCTTTACTGAACTTTTCACCCTGAAAATTTACTTATCTTAAGAATATTAATAAGGTAAACAGGACCAATGGAAAAATTCCCTAAGCTTGCTCTATTCTCTATACATTCTTCTCATTAGATCCATGTAGTGTTGTCTGTTTTAGATTATAAAACTGTTGAGTGGAACAACTATATATTCAACAGCAATATATTCTTTTAGAACAACTCCCAGCAAAGATATGTAAGCCTTTAGACTGGTTCATGGTTAGGCTGAAGCGGAAAATGACTAAGACAATCACCATGAAGGTAGACGCTGGAATCACATGAGCCATGGGGAGGGTAGCTAGCTTCTAGCTACCTCACAGAGTATAAGGCAGCATGGTGCAGAGATAAAAGACTGAGCTTTGGATAAGAGACCGAGGTGAATTCTAATCTTGATCCTCTTCATCCTGTGACCACAGTGGTGGGTTTATTCCATGGGTTTACGACAAGACTGAGGTCCACTCCTAGCAGATAGGACCTATATCCATGCCTAAATATTTAAACTATGGGTAGATTTTTTAACTTTGCCTTGGAAAGTCTCAGAAGTATTCTCCATGTTTATTAAGAAGACAACAAAACGAAACAAATGAACAAACAAAAACTTTAAAAAAGCGAATGGCAACCAACTTAAGGAAAAAACAAACAAACCAAAATCACCCCAGACACAAATAGAGAAGGGAAAATATCCAAAAGAGCATTTCTATTTCCCCTCCTGACTTCAAGAGGGGGGTGACAAGTGCTCACTGAAATGCATCACTTCAAGGAAGATTCAGAATACTGGCGCCCCTTACAAAATGTAGGTTTTCCTAACAAAAGTATTCCAGGCAACCTCTCTGCACATGGCACGGTACATTTTCTGAAAATCAATCAAGTCCTCTCACTCAGTGGAAGCCCAATCGCATTGTCTGCCCTTTCCTCCTGAAACCGATTTCTGCCAGGTAGAAAATGAAGTTTCCTTTACTCTTCTTTCAGACACAATGCTGCAGCATCACAGAATTGTTGTTCTGTGTGGGAAACCGACTTCCTGTCTCAATAAATGAGCGCACACAGGCTTCTCTGGACACATAATGGAGCCTTTTTTATTTTATACAAAAATCATTCCACACTTAACACATCAATGAAGCCACTTAAGCTCTACTGCATCTGAATTAAAGAGGAATTGTGTGATCAAAGGGTGTGAAAAGAACCACACAGGGTGTTCTTCAGATCCTCTACTTTTGTTACATTTGATACATAACAAACCCAATAAATATGCTTATCCCGGGAGCAAGTTTCATTATCTCATATCCTTAAGCCTGGTGAAAGTATTCCTGTATTACCCTTCATGCTACAGCGTCCAATTCTATACTGACAATTTTGGGAGAGAAATGAAAAATATTGGCACGTTTCAAGGGGCTGGGGGTGAAGTTGGGGGGGATAAGTAATTTTATCTTGTGGTTTTTTGTGTTCCTGTTTAACGGAATACAAATGTATGTGTATATACATGTATATAAATGTATATGTGTGTATCTATATATATATCCTCTATTGGTAAAATATACACACAGATATATAATATATGTTATTACACACACACACACACACACACACAAAATAACATGGGAACTTGTTTTCTTACCAAATAATGAAATATAAAGCAAGAAAGACATGATGAAAATTCTTTAATTCCCAGAATTGAATAGGTGAATAGGACATTCTATAATCCTTTTATAGCTTTTCGTGCTGTGAACATAGCTTCTGCGAAGGTTACTAGGTATTTAACATTCACTGTATTCTTTTTTTTTTAATATCGTGCATTCTAGAGAGATTGGAAAATTCCTAAAGAGAGTTCAGGCATCCTCATAAGGAATGTATCACAGCTACACATATCCTGAAGTGTATTTTGTGAATAAGAATTTAAGTACTATAAAAAATGTGTCTTCTATGCCGTTGCATAAAAACATGAAATGCAAAATATGCAGTCAATGAATTAAAGTTGATTGAATACATTATTATTTAAATTTATGTAATCAAATCAATATTGGATTGAGATATGTTCCTTTAGCTATCATCTATATAGCTGGAGTGAATTGTTGAACAAGGATCCCAAACTATTCAGATAAAAATTCTCTTATTGAAGAAAAAGAGTTTAAATCTGAATTAATTCATTCAGATAGCATCTGTGGAGTGCCAGTTATGAGTCTGCCATTATTCTAGGCACAAGAAAGTCAAAGATTAAAGAGACATGCCTCCTACTCTGCTTGTAGTCCAATAAGAAAGAGAGATGTGTGGACAAGTAATGACAATGCAAAGTGTAATAGCAATTCTCTTGAAGTGCCCTATAGAAGCATAGTGAAGAAAACAACTATTTAGTATAGGGAAGTCAGCAAAGGCATCCCTAAAGGAGTTAATACTTGAGAATGGTCTTAAAAGATGGATGGGAGAATAGAAAGTTTATGAGTCAGAGAAATTAGAAGAAAAACATGTCAGGGACAAGGCATATGGACAAAGACATGCTGAAATCCTGAAAAAGCATAAGCACTTTTAATGGTGCATCATTTGTGTAGTTGGATTATAGAATCCACTTAGTGAAAAGAAGCAACAGATGAGGCTGGGATGACAGGGTGGGACCAAATAACAGAGTGACCTGGCTGCCCTATCAGGGCCCTTGGATTGTGCTCTTGAAAGCAGTGAGGAACCAGTAGGGTCTTAACAGACCAAGTGATCTGAATTAGATTTATATTTTGTCCCAGTGAGATGTCCATACGAACCAACCTTTGAATAATTACTCAGATCTGGCAATCTATATATCTCTAAATAATTCAGTCAGTTGCATTTTTCTTTTCTTGCTTTCAGTTGTTTGGCATTGCATGTGCCAGCCATGCAGATGATGGACTGAAAGGTTTAGTTTAAATTCAGATGTTTTCAGTGTTGTGTAGACAATCACAAACATTGAAAGAAAAAATATTCCATGAGGGTGAAAGTCCCTGTACCATGCTTCCCAAATAAATCTTTGTGGAGGGTATCACTAATAGCAGTTCAACTCTGTTTAAACACAGTTATTAAGATCAGATGACCATCTGCCTTCTGCCACAGTTTATGTCATGCAAACATTTTCCATGGAACCTAGGCATTGTTCTCTGTTGCATAGACAAAGCTCCATAAACAACCATAAAAATAACAACATATTGATTCAGTCGTACATTCTCTTTTTGATTAATTTTGGGTGGGTATATACCCAAGGTCCAGACATAACCTTTTGCTACCCAATCTGCCTTTCTTTGTGGAAAAATAAACCAGTAAGGCTTTTTGTCCCTTCCCTAATCCTGCCCTGGATTTCCTGTCATCTTCCACTTATACTCACATAAAAAATTGATGTTTCATTTTGCTTTTGAATGATGTACAGAGAGTCCCTTTCTTCCTTATTTTCATCTTGGGTTTATGTGTTCATGAATTGTATGGCCTGCCCTTGAGGTAAGATTTAAATGTGGTCTGAGGCAGGATCTTTCACTCAACAGTCTTTAAGAAGTTGAATATAATTAAAATGGAATTTTCCAGTAAACAAATACCTACAAACATGCCACTTGGATGTGATAAGCACAGAAAAATCACGAGTGTTGACTATGGAGGGAGGGAGAGAGAGAGCTCATGGAAGGAAATGTATCTACTGTTCACTTTAAAGATAATATGACTCTACATGGATTTTTCAAGGTCTGACCATGAAGAGTTCCATCCACTCATTCTAATTAACACACTTAAGGAATAGAGAGACAAAGAGAAAGATTTTTAGAGGAAGAAAACAACCAAGAAAGTAAAGGGATATGAGGAACAGTAAAAGGATCTGAGAAACTTTCATCTAGAGAAAAGCATCCAGGAGATCTCAAGAACCAGGTCCTAAAACTCCCAGAACAATGTTGGATAAAAGGATTCAATGTATTGTGTATACCTCGAAAGGGAACCCTAGGTGGAAGTAACACAGATAAATATTGATTAAATATAAGGAGCAATCATCTAAAATGAAGAGTCATCTGTACAATGGGCCAGTTGAGGAAAAGGGTTTTGTAAGTCTAGAAGCATTCAAACACAGGTTGGAGCACCAGGAGGCATGAATGGGATGATTCCAGAATTAGATGGGTCCTTAGATTTCTAGAGTCCCACCCAGCAATTCTAATTGATCTGAATCTACTGATTTTCCCTTGGCTCAGCCCAAGATTCTGAACTGCAGGGCCTCCTCTCCTCATCATGAATCTGACCTCTGCTTCTCCTGGCTTGGTCAGCCCTATGAAACAGACCTCAGTTCTGGATATCACATTTATTTGGAGGCATCTGCCTTATCCTAGATCCTGATATCTGGATTTTTTGTTTGCTTGTTTTGCTTTGATTTGTTTCAGGCATAGCTAGTAATCTGACACTAACTTCTGAATGATGCTCTCATTTGACAATTTGATTGTAGCATTTTTGATCTGGTACTCTATCACACAGAGAAACAAAAAGAAGGACCTCACCCAGCCCTTCCTTGTATAGAGGCATTTTAAGGCACTGAAAGTTGAGTATGGGGTTTTTACATAGGTAATAATGCAATTCATGATTTGAATTGATGCGTTCTTACTGCTTTTCAAAATGATCACCATTTTAGTTGAGTGTTTTTCTTTTCAAAGGCCTTTGTCCAGTTTTACAACATTTTAGCCTCATGTCATAAACCTGAAGCCAATTAAGGGTGTACAGCAAATTGGGAAAAGCTTAGAAGTTCTGATTTTGATCACGAATCTCTTGGGAAATTTAGTCAATTAGTCAGTGACCTATTTCATCTACAGCACAATAACTCTCCTAATACCAACCACCAGCCCTGCCCACCCCCCCACCCACAGGATTATTAACCTTTACTGGGAGAAAGTTGTGGGACCAATTTACAAGTCCTTTTGACTTGACAGGCTTGGAATTTCCCTGTAAGTACCCAAATTTTAGGACATGAGTTACCTCGCAAAAAACAAACATCCTTGTCAAGAAAAGGAAGCTTGAACAGGCATCAAGCACACTCTTGCACCTAAGCATTTTGATGAGTGAATGGTAAATGAATCACAAGCGTATGAATTACATTACTTTCTACGCACTTACATGTTTCAACATGAAGGGGTAACAAGTTGAAAGCTTTGTTCTTGATTCTTGAAAACCAAACTTATCTGAACACGTCATTTGAGCCCACTTGAAGGTTAACATTCCCTTATTTCTAATGCTGATTATTACCTTTTGTGGCTTTTCATTACTGGAATATTTTCAAATTTCCAGAAAATTCACTTTGGTGCTGATGGAGTGGATCAAATGACCTCTGAACATCCTTTCGAGAGATCATTCTTTTTTAATTTAAGTAGGTCATAGTGATTCCATACAAGTCTGCTAGACCATATCCTTAGTATATGGTGGACGGGGTTGGAGGGGAGATTGTTATCTATTACTGATAGAAAAAGAAATCGAGTTAGAAGTTCTTGCATTTTGCAGAGCTAGAAACAGTACTAATTCCTTT
Organism: Physeter macrocephalus; assembly: GCF_002837175.3. Taxonomy (NCBI): domain Eukaryota; kingdom Metazoa; phylum Chordata; class Mammalia; order Artiodactyla; family Physeteridae; genus Physeter; species Physeter macrocephalus. Next base: position 10,861,236 of record NC_041229.1, on the reverse strand, counting down.
AAGAAGCTTTTACTGAAAGCCTAGTAGGTGCCAGGCACTTAAGATACAAAGTGACAGTCCCTGCTCTAAAGGAGTCCTCTGTCTGGTGAGGAAGACAGACCAGGAAGCAGGTCATATTAATACAGTATGAGATACCATGACAGGAATATGTGAAGGGTACCCTGAGAACACAGAGGAGGGGAATCTAACCCCCAAGAGGGGTGGAGGAGGACTGGCAAGTCTTCCCAGAGGCATTGAGGCTCAGGCCAAAGACTCAAGGATAAGAAGAATTTAGGTCAGGAAGTAAAGAGGAGTGGAGGGTAAGGATGTGTAAAGTCAGGCAGCTATGAGATACTGGGTGTTTGGAGAGAGCTCAGTATGGATGTTATGTAGGGTTTCAGTTTCCAGTTGGGGAGTGGGGAAAGCTGAGCTGTCAAAGTAGACTGGGGCCAGATCACAAAGGGCCTTGTCTGCCAGGTTAGGAAGCACAGATCAGGTACCGGCTTTAGCACACATTTGTCTTCTACTGTTATCACTCTAGTTGAGCTTGTATATTGTTAGCATCTAGGTTAACCAAGTGTTCTCATACGGTTGCGTTTTTCTTTCACCTATGTGTTTCCCTTAAAAATCATGCAATTTATCCTATAGGAAATAGGGGTAGGTGAGGGGGTGAGTGGGAATTTCCTACTTAGTACTGAGTCCCGACAGAAGCATTGTCCTGTTGGAATCTCTGTTGCTTGTTCAACTTGGCCCAGTCCTTTCCCATTCCCGGGCATTGGTTTCCCATCTGGGAAAGTGAGATCACTGTGATCTGTTTCAGATATGCTTTATGTCATTTGGAGAAAAGTTGTTATTTGACTACAAATCCTCTCGTGTTCCTCATTAGACCATATGAATAATTCACGACCAACATCATCCGGGGCTGGATTATATTTGGAATTTTTATGTGGACCAATTCTCAAGCCAGACTGCTGTGATTCATCACAACTTTTGATGACATGTTTAAGAGGTAAAGAAAAGGAAACACAAGGAGTTCTTTTAGAGATGAAGAAAGAATGAAGGAATAAAACAGTATTAGGAAGCTATGGATATACACCAAAAACACAGTGGGTGATTCCATATGCATATAAGGAGCATCAATAAAAAAGTTTGATCGCAGATACAGAGGAAGAATTTTTGGGGGGGGTCTGATGCCATGGTTCAAAATCTCTGCCCACCTTTTCCTATTCTGGAGGCAATCTTAATAAATGGTCATGTGTATTGAATACTTTCTATAAACTAAGTGCACTAGGCATTTGTGACACCATCCTTGCAACCTCCCAAAAGGTAGGTTCTTATTGTCTCCATTTTACAGAGATAATTTTCAGGTTTGAGAGGTTTGGCAATGTTGCCAAGGACTCACAGTTAGTGAGTGGCAGCTAGAATTCAAAATAAGGTCTTCCTCTCGTGTACTGTTGGTGGGAATGTAAATTGGTGCAGCCACTGTGGAAAACAGTAGGTAGGTTCCTCAAAAAACTAAAAATAGAACAGTTATATGACCCAGCAATTCCACTCCTAGGTATATATCTGAAAAAAACAAAAACACTAATTTGAAAAAGTATATATATGTATCCCCAATGTTCACAGCAGGGTTATTTACAATTGCCAAGGTATGCAAAGCAACCTAAGTGTCCATCAACAGATGAATGGATAAAGAAGATGTGGTATATATACACAATGGAATATTAGCCATAAAAAAGAATGAAATTTTGCCATTTGCAGCAACATGGATGGACTTGACGGGCATTATGCTTAGTGACATAAGTCAGACAGAGAAAGACAAATACTGTATGACATCACTTATATGTGGAATCTAAAAATATACAACAAACTAGTGAATGAAAAAAGAAGAGACACACAGGCATAGAGAACAAACTAGCAGTTACCAGTGGGGAGAGGGAAGGGTGGAAGGGCAAGATAAGGGTGGGGAAAAAAGGGTTATTATGGGATTATATGAAATCATGTTTGTGAAATTTTTGAAAATTGTCAAGTACTATAGAATTTAAAGAGTCTTTCGTTCAGGGTCTTCCCTGGTGGCACAGTGGTTAAGAATCTGCCTGCCAATGCAGGGGACACAGGTTTGATCCCTGGTCTGGGAAAATCTCACATACCACGGAGCAACTAAGCCCCTGTGCCACAATTACTGAGCCTGCGCTCTAGAGCCCATGAGCAAGAACTACTGAGCCTGCACACCTAGAGCCCCGTGCTCCACAACAAGAGAAGCCACCGCAATGCGAAGCCCATGCACCGCAATGAAGAGTAGCCCTCCCCTCAGCACAACTAGAGAAAGCCCGCACGCAGAAACAAAGACCCAACGCAGCCAAAAATAAATAAATTTATAAAAAAAGAATCTTTTATTTAATAAAAATAAATTAATAAAATCAGAAGAAAAAACTCATGCTGGACTAATTACTATTGTTATTCAACAAAATAATGAATGAGTTAAAGAACTATTTCCCTCTGAAACCACCCCCCCCCCAGAAATACCCCCAAAACACATAATAAGTCTTCCTGGGTGCAGAGCTCTTTACTACTCTGCTTTGCTGCCTTCACTAGTTAATCGCCTCAGTGACTGATTTTCCAATAAGGGGACAACTTGGGATAAGGATACAAGGACTCTGCCACATGTGAGATTTAGTAAAAAGAGCTGAGAAGTGACGTCAGGATTTCCGGGGGAATCACAACTTTCCTAGGCCTTTCCATGGGGAGTAAAAACCATTGGGTAAGATGTCCTGATCATTGGTTGACATTTGTACTGTGAGCCTTACGGTACGTTTCTACCCCAACCCAGCCCAGTAGAATTGTACCACACTCTGGCTTCATGACTAAATATTTCTTCTTTATTTTGGGGGAGTCAGGTCAGGAAAAGATTAGTTTTATTCAGTTGGCCTTTAAGAGAAAGTCCAATTATACTTCAAAAGAAGCACTTGCATATTAAGAAGGACGTTTCCCATTTTATGGATGAAAAATCCAAAGAACAGTCAAGTCAGGGACTTGTTTAACTGCCTAGTACAAGCTGTTATCAGAACAAAGATGAAAGTACAGGGACTCTGTAAATGGTGCTAGAAATGTGCATACTGAAAGGCCTAGGGATTTCTTTCTTCTTTTTTAAAAAAATTGTGGTAAAAACACACATAACAAAATTTATCATCTTAACAATTTTTATGTGTACAGCTCAGTAGTATTCAGTACATCCTCATTGCTGTGCAGTCAACACCACTACCCATCTCCAGAATTCTTTCATCTTATAAAGCAAACTCTGTACCTATTAAACACTAACTCCCCATTCCTACTGCTCCCAGCCCCTGACAACCACCATTCTACTTTCTGTCTTTATGAATTTGACTCCGCTAGGGACCTCCTATGAGAGGAATCATACAGTATTTGTCCTTTTGTGACCAGATTATTTCACTTCGCATAATCTCCTCAAGGTTTATCCATGTTACGGCGAATGTCAGAAATTTTCTTTCTTTTTGAGACTGAATAATGCATTTATATACCATGTTTTGTTTATCCCTCATTCCTTTCTCCTTTTATGAGAAAAATATTGGCAACCTGAATCTGAGTATTTGGGCTTCAGGTTGCCTTGAAGGAATAGAGGGGGACAGAGAATGTGTCTTGCGAGTTCATTTCTTTGCTCTTCTACTCATCTATCTGACAGCCAGGGCAGAGAGCAGGACCCCATCTACAGGGATTTGGGTCAGGATCCCTATCAAGCCTGTCTCTTCCCATGGGTTTCAACACTTCCTTTGTCGGTCCTGCTACCCAACCAAGTATTTAACGGTGGCTAATACAGAGCCGCATAATACTACCCCAATGCCTTTAGACATTAAGCTCAAGTATCAGACTCTGCTAGGGCTTAAGGGGAGAAGGGGGAGAGGAGGAGCCGGAGCACAGCATTTAGACTGTTGGGCCTGGAAGAGGCAGTAGGGGAGCCTTTGCCCGTTCCCATCACCCTCACTCCGGACCACACTGATGTTCCTGCTGCCTCCGGCCATTCTCCTCTCGGGACTCTCATCTTCTCTGGCACGGTACTCCCAATCCTCCCCTTTCCTCCCTGCCTCACCTAAATTAAGTCCTCTCTCCTTTATCCCTCAAAAAAAAAAAAAAAAAAAAAGTGAAGCACAGTAAACACAAAAATCTATGATGAATGTAAACCTCAGTTCCAATTCTTCTGCACAAAGGTGAATTGGCCTTAAGGTCTTAAAACCAGCTGGTTGACTTCACCTCTATTCATCTTAATATTACAAGAACAGAGGCCATTCCACTGGCATTTAGGTATATGTGCCAATGCATGGTCCTCCCGTGCTGAGCTGAAACATTCTCTCTGATGTCTCCTTCGTTTACTTCACTTACCCATCAAGCTTACTATAAAATGATATTATATGAGCAATAGTATAATAAGAGTTGGGACATAAGAAGACATGACTTTAAAAAGCATATATTTCTAGTATATTCAATATGCATGTGTTACTTATAACTATGCTTTACATCATCTAAGCCTCAGTTTCCTCATCTATAAAATGGAGATGAAACTTAATACTCATCTCAAATTGTCGTGACGATTGAATGAAAGAGCAAAACTTAACTGCTTACCACCAAGCCTGACACTTAAGTAAGTCCCCAATAAATATCAGCGGTACTTGTTTTAGCCACTTTACTCAGTGTCCCTCATTTTTGGTGAGCAACTGTCCTGATCTGCCCAGACTCTCCCAGTTTCAGGGCTGCAAGTCCCTTGTCCTAGGAAAGCACTCAGTCTCAGGCAAATCAGGAGAGTTATTCACCCGCCATCATATGTAAAGGAACGAAAGACACTGATGGTGTTCATTGCATTTTGCAGCACTACTGGAAGGCTTCTAAAAATAAAAAAGATGCAAATTAATGGAAAACTATTGTTTAAAGATACTGACTGTCTATACGATGGTGATTAAAAATTGAGTATGCCTAGATCATATTCATCACAGGTTGAGGATTAAAGTGAAAGAACCCTAAAAAAACCACTTTGCCTTGTTCATAGCTTCCAAGGGAATGGAAGATGCTACATAATTACTATATCATTTATAGTATGTAATATTTATTTTAAAATTAAAGTATATGAATACTTTAAAATTAGGGTATATTAATCAAAATCTGTTGATTTTTTAAATGCTAAAATATAGGACAAAGAAAAGGAAATATGAATTAAGCACATGAAGTTTATCTCTTTTTATGTTTGTGGATAACTTTGGTGTGAATCTCTTGTTCACAATGCTTATTCTCAGGTGGTTTTTAAACAACATCTGATTAATAATTCTCTGTTAATATACTTGTTGGCCTGCTTCTTCCTTTGATTTTTATAGGAGTCAACTTTATTTTTCTCCATTATTCTTCATTTTTAAACCTTTTTTCTTTTTTCTTTTTTTGGTTGTGTTGGGTCTTCGTTGCTGCCCGCGGGCTTTCTCTAGTTGCAGCGGCTTCTGTTATCGCGGAGCATGGGCTCTAGGCATGTGGGCTTCAGTAGTTGTGGCATGAGAGCTAGGTAGTTGTGGCTCACGGGCTCTAAAGCGCAGGCTCAGTAGTTGTGGCACAGGGGCTTAGTTGCTCCGTGGCATGTGGGATCTTCCTGGACCAGGGATCGAACCCGTGTCCCCTGCACTGGCAGGTGGATTCTTAACCACTGAGCGACCAGGGAAGTCTCTAACCATTTTTAAATTGAAGTATAGTTAATTTACAATGTTGTGTTAGTTTCAGGTGTACAGCAAAGTGATTCAGTTATACATATGTATTCTTTTTCAGATTCTCCATCATTCTTAAGAAAGTATCCTCTAAAGAAAGTATCCCTTCAATTATTTTTATTTTTAAATTTCTAGGTAGACTTTACCTACAGAGAGAGTCTCTATGGAGCCCTCTGGGTCCCTGAGAAACTTTCTTCCTTACAGTAAACTGAAATAATTCTGCTTTTATCTATCCTTTTAAGACTAAAGATGTGCGGTGGTATCATTCTGCCTTCATCAATTTTAAATACAGTCTTATGCTGGAGTTGGATGAATAACTTAACAAGTTGTCTTTTAAGCATCAAGGCTTTTGAAAAAATATGAAATTAGCATGTGTTACATAGCAAGTTAATTATTTAATAATTACAAGCAAACATATTTCTTCAAAATGTCCTTATGATATCAAAACAATTGGTCAGTTTCATGAAAAAAAATCAGCTAAACGAGATTGCCTAAATGGAACTGACTATGAACAACTTTTACTTTCCAATTAATTGTATTTTCTTCATGTTGATATGACATAGCCTGGATATTTGGGCTTCAAGGGCAAACCAACATTTAACAGAATTTTTAAATGCATACATTTACATTTGTGTGTATATATGTATCCATTATTAATGATATATACACATCCCCAGATATCAATGAATTACTGCAGAAAAAAATATAGTATATATTACATCTATAGTCGCTATATTTAATGGACCTAGAGCTATAATATTTGAAATACCTAGATGCAATTTCCCATAAAGTATTCAAAACCAAATATACATCTGTATTTTTTTCTGTAATATGGCATCGGTTAAAGTGTCATCCAGGACACATATGAAAGCAGCCTGACCAGGTCTGAATTCTTGCTAATCTCAGGTGAAGAAGGACATTTGCTATTGATAAAGCCAGTTAATCTCCAGAGTACACTTGGGTTTTATGTATTTTTAGATGAGAATCACAGAAATTGATTGGCATTCCCTTCTCATACAAGCTTCAAGTGCCAGCTGCAATGAGCTCTATGACTATGATTCAATGCATTATACTTTCAGTCTCCATGAAGAAAGAGACTCCAAAGCTGATAAAAATGAATTATCTTCTTTCTTTAATTTTGAAAATGCCTTACCAACATTAACTAATTAACAGATTCATCTGATGAGAAATATACACCATGCTGTAGTCTATCACCCAGAGGGATCTTCAATTGTATGTGATGTGATACATCGCTATACAATGGAAAATTAACTTTGCTCTTAACAATAATTCTGGAAGCTATGTAGAAACTGAGATTGAGTCCATGCAGCATTAAGAAAAAAGATTCCTGGTAGCAAACTCCTTCATCCATTACTTAGGCCAAAGACATTATGGCTTCAAAAAAATAACCGAGGGCTTCCCTGGTGGCGCAGTGGTTGAGAGTCCGCCTGTCGATGCAGAGGACACGGGCTCGTGCCCCAGTCCGGGAAGATCCCACGTGCCGCGGAGCGGCTGGGCCCGTGAGCCATGGCCGCTGAGCCTGCGCGTCTGGAGCCTGTGCTCCGCAACGGGAGAGGCCACAGCGGTGAGAGGCCCGCGTACCGCAAAAAACATAAAAATAAAATAACCAAACCATAGTGTTTCCTCATAGCTGAGACTGCTTTTAAAGGTTAGCAGATATAAAATGCAGTGACGACTACCAGTGCAACTCTGCTTTAGGAAAGAGAAAGTTCTCTTTGGCCAGGTGATTTTTTTTCCTTGAGATAAGTGACAGCTTTCATGTTTCTGGAATGGGAGATTGGGAAGATGGGTTCTCAAATTCTTCGTTTGTCCAATATGTAGATAATGAAAATGGTCATTTATATTTACACCTTGACACAGACATAGGTTTTCTCTAAAAGATATTCTATTATGTGCCTAGAACAGTTCATCATGGTTTTTCTAGCATCTAACATAGTATTTGGTACCCAAAATGCGTTTGTTAAATGACTAACTAGATTAATGATACCCAATAAATATTCATATTTACATTATCAAGAAAGTCTATGTATTATTTGCAACCTCAGTTTTGATCATGGTTACTAGGTGCTAAATATTTACAAGGCCTAAGAACTATTCACACTAGGAGAACCCTCCAGACAAATTGCCAAATATGTCTGTATTATAGAAATCAGGTTAAAAAAGTACCAGATAATGTATGGTTCAATATAATGGATATATTTCTGGTTCCAGTTGCTTACAAATTAATGAATATGGATTTTTATTATCTGAACAATAGGAATCCATGTGACTCAAATAAATCCATTTTTGTTCCATTGACCTGGGCACCCCACCTGGTGTCTCACAGATACTGTGAATGATGTACTCTCTGAATCAACCATATGGATGCAAAGAACAAATCCACTTTACATTTCAGTTCGTATAAAGACTATTAGGTCTATTAGGGTATAAATGACTCTAACTAATTCTCCCACCAGTATAATTATTCTCTATCTTAGATGAATAACATTCCAAAAAGAGATATAGTTTAGTATTAAAGAAAATAGAAAAATATGCTTTCATTCTGGTTTTCAAAGGTATAATTCCCATAGGCCTCAATAAGGTCCAAGCTAACCAAAATTTATGTGAAAAAGAAAATTGATAAGATGGTATGCATAAAACCAAAGGATTGTTGCCCCTCATGATTGCTGAAATCCCATTATACACATACACACATAAAGACACACACTTATACTTACACAAACACACATATACGCACACACATAAAGCAAATTTACTAGAGTATAATTACTAAAGTAGTATTTCTTGTTATGAAGAAAAACTTTCATATCTTTTCTTCAAAGAACTTGACGACCAAAATGATTTAGCCTTAAAATACTTGCCTACCAGTGATAACTGAGTAACTGGTATAGAACTATAAAACTAGAGAAAATACATGAAATAACCATTTTCAATTGCTGAACAACAGGCAACACAGAACCATGATTACTGTGTGGAAAAAGCTAAATTAGGTGAGCTCCATGATTTCCCTGGCTTTCTGCTTACAGGCATTTTCTGAACTGTAGTGCAGGGAAAGGGAAGTCAGAAAACAATGGTCTTGCTTGGCTAAAGAGAAAGGGAACAGAGTTTAGAGTTCCTGTGTTGGAAATTGTGGGTCAGGATACCAGCTAAAAGGGAACTGTACAGAGAAGGAGCTTCAGAAATCTATATTGGAAGCCCTTGAGTGTTTGAACATGAAGCTTCCCATGTGCAAAATAAGAAACCATGAGGTCATGTGCAGAACAACTACTGAACAAAGACAACTACTAGGGAAAGAAAAACTACTGAGGAACTGTGAGTAGAACATTACTAGAACTTGCACAATGTTGGGGGACATTCAAGTTCTAGCCCCAGAGTGTAGAGACCTCCCAGAGAAGTCACAGTGCTTAGAAGAAATCCCAGAAAGGCCAGGCCTTAGGAGAAGGGCAAATTTATCTCTAGAGTAAAGGTTACCCTAGACCTGCCCTAACAAAGTTTAAAAATAAGACCCAAAAGAATCAAGCTGCCTTGATTTAATTTCCATCCAGAGCAAAATTCAATACTCAAGAAAGACAATAAAAACCAAACACTCAACAACATACAATCTATAATGTTTAGCATCAACTCAGAAATGCCTACATATAAAGAAGCTGGAAAGTGTGACCCATAACCAGGAGAAGAATAAGCCAATAAAAACAGACACAGAAATGACAGAGATAATGGAATTAACAGACATGAACTTTAAAACAAGTATTATAAATATGTTCATAGATTTAAACGCAAGTATGGATAAAGTGGGGTAACAAGTAAAGAAACACAATAAAGATTGGAAATTTTATGAAAGAACATAAAAAGACCAAAGAGAAAACCTAGAATTAAAAAAAAAAAAATCTGAAGTAAAAATTTCACTGGATGATCTTAACTCAGCAAAGGGAAATATCAGTGAATTTGAATACAGGAAACTAGAAATTAGCTAAGCTGAAACACAGACAGGAAAAGGTTGAAAAAATTGATAGAGTCTCAGTGTAGAAGTTAAATGCATGATAGCAATAGAAAAAAAACAACAGTGGGGAAAATTTAAGTTCCTATGTTTTACACAAGGTGGGCTGATATTAATTCAAGACAGACTATAAGTTAAGGATTCATATGATAAGTCCCAGAACAATCATTAAAAAATAAATAAAATGAGGTACAAATAATAAGCCAACGGAAGATATAAAATGGAATAATAATCACTCAATCCAAAATTAGTTTGAAAAGAGGAAAAAAGGAACAAACTATAGATGGGACAAATAGAAAACAAATAGCAAGATACCAATCTTAACTCAAACCATTTAAATAAATACATTAAATGTAAATGGACTAAATATTTAATTTAAAAGGTGAAACTGTCATACTGTGTTTAAAAAGCATGACTCAGTATGTGTTATTTACAACAAACTCACATATAATATAAAGACACAGACAGCTTAAAGGTAAAAATGTGGAAAAAATACATACCATGAAAACACTAATCATAAGAATGATGAACTGCGTATATTAATACCAGACAAAGCTGACTTCAGGAAAAGTAGTTTTACCAGAAATAAAGACAATGGTGATATAAGTGTCAAATTATAAAGAAAACACAGTAATCATAAAAGGGTATGCATCTAATAACAATATCAGAATACATGAGGAAAAACAGGATGGAAAAGGAGGAAGCAACAGACAAATTGACAATTACAGCTGGAGATTTCAACACTCTTATCTCAACAATTGATAGAAAAACTAGACAGAAAATCAATAAGCATACGGAAGATTTGAACCATTCTAATGACCAACACAACCTGATTTATATGTATAAAACACTCCTCCCAACAGTTGGAAACTTCACATTCTTTTCAAGTGATCACAAAACATTGCCAAGATAAACCCCTTGTTGAACCATAAGACAAGTCTAAACAAATTTAAAATAATATAAATCATTTAGAGTAGGTTCTTAGGATTAAATTAGAAATCAGTAACAAGGCATTTGGAAAATCCTCCAGTATTTAGAAGTCAATCAAAATACTTCTTATTAAACCACAGGTCTAAGACAAAATTAAGAGAAAATTTGAAAGCATTTTTAACTAAATGAAAATAAAAACACAACACATCAAATTTGTAGGATGAAGTCAAAGCACTGTTTAGAAAGAAAACTCCAGTTTTAAATGCTTATGTTAGATGATAAAAATGGTTTAAAAGTTGTAACCTAAGGGTTTCCCTGGTGGCGCAGTTGTTGGGGGTCCGCCTGCCGATGTGGGGGACATGGGTTCGTGCCCTGGTCCGGGAGGATCCCACATGCCGCGGAGCGGCTGGGCCCGTGAGCCATGGCTGCTGGGCCTGCACGTCCGGAGCCTGTGCTCCGCGGCGGGAGAGGCCGCAGCAGTGAGAGGCCTGCGTACCGCAAAAAAAAAAAAAAAAAAAATTGTAACCTAAGATTCCACCTTAAGAAGTTAGAAAAATCCAAAAAACTAAGCCCAAAGCAAGAATATACTAGGAAATAATAAGGATAAGAGCAGAAGTCAATTAACTAGAAAACTGCTAAATAATGAAGAAAAAAATAATAAAATCACAAATTGGCTTTTTAAGAAGATTAATAAAATTGATAAACTCCTACCTATACTAATCAAGAAGAAAGAGAAAATACAAATTATCAATATTACAAATGAAAGAAGAGATATTAATATAGATCATTCAAACTTAAAAACTTGATAAGTGAATATTATGAACAACTTTATGAGAATAAATTTGAAAATTTACATTAAAAGGACAAATCCCTTGAAAATACAAATTACTAATGCTAACATAAGAAGAAATAAAAAAATCAGACTAGCTCTATATCCATTAAGAAATTGATTCATAATATAAATATCTTTCCACAAAGAAAACTCCAGACTTGGATGACTTCACTGGTGAATTCTATTAAACAATTAAGAAAGAAATAATACAAATTGTACACAAACTCTTACAAGAATATACAAGGAGGGAACAGTTCTCAATTCCTTTTATAAGACCAGTATTACCCTGAAACCAAAACCACTTAATACATTAAAAGAAAAGAAAATTACAGATCAATACCTCTCATTAGCATAGATACAAAATTCCTTAAGAAAATGCTAACAACCCCCATCCAGCAATACATAAAAAGGCAAATACATCATGAACTAATGGGATTATCCCAGAAATGCAAAGGTGTTTTATCTTTCAAAATAAAATTGATGTAATTCAACATATTGATGGGATAAATAAAAATTATTTATCTTATTAGTTGAAGAAAAAGCATTTAATTAAATTCAGCGCCTAATAATGTAATGGTAATGATAATAATAATAGGAGGAGGAGGAGGAGGAGGAGGAGTAACCACCAGAAAATTAGAAATGGAAAGAAATTTCCTCAACCTCATAAAGGTCATTTACTTTTAAACATACAGGAAGCATCATGTTTACTTAATTGTAAAATATTGAATGATTTCCCCTTAGATAGGAAACAAACAAGGATGTCTATCCTACTCACTCTTGTTCATTATTGTACTAGATGTTCTAGTCAGTGCAATAATACAGTATAAAGAAATAAAAGGCATTTAGACTGAAAAGAAAAAGCAAGCCTATCTTGAATTGTAGATGGCATGATATATGTAGAAAAATCTAAGGAATCTAGCCCCCCCCAAAAAACCCAAAACAACAAAAAAACCTACTAGAGCTAATAAATGAATTTAGTATTACCATAAAATTTAATTTCTATACACAAATGTCAATTGTATTTCTACACATTAGCAATAAAAAATGAACTATAATCATACCACTTACAGTATCATCAAAAACATGAAATGTTTGGGAATAATATAACAAACATTTCAAGAGTTATGCATTAGAAATTTCAAAATATTGTTGAGATAGATTAAAGAAGACTAGGTAAATGAAGAGATATACCATGTTCATGGATTAGAAGGCTCAACGTTGTTAAGGCGTCTGTTCTTAAGTTGACCTATAGATCACACAATCTCAATTTTTAGAATCCAGCAGGCTTTTAAAAAATAGAAATTGATATGTTGATTCTAAAATGTATTTGGAAATGCAAGGACTTAGAATAGCCATAATAATTCTGAAGAGTATAACACAGCTGTAGGACTCACAGTACCTGATTTCAATACCTATTATGAAGTTATAGAAATTAAGACAGTGTGATATTGGTATAAATATTAACAAATAGATTAATGGAACAGAATTTTAGAAAATAGACTCAAACTTATATGATCTATTAATATTTGAACAAGGTGCTAAAGTAATTTAATGAGAAAGAAAATTATTTTTAACAAATAGTTCAAGAATGCTGGCTATCTATATGGGGAAAGAAACCTTTACTTCATACCATACAAAAAAATTAATTTGAGATTGATTATAGAGCTAAACCTAAAAACCTAGAACTCTACAACTCTAATATTCTAGAAGAAAACATTGAAGAATGAATTCATTAATGATTTGGGGATAAATAAATACTTCTTAGATACAAACCAGAAAGTACTAAATATAAAAAAGAAAATTGTTAAGTTGATCATCAATTAAAACATCTATCTGTATCTACCTTTCTATCTATCTACCTATTTGTCATACATATCATATACATGTCATATATATGACAAAAGACTTGTTTTCAGAATATATAAATGGCTTCAACTCAATAATAATAATACAACCAATTAATTGAGTATAAGGCATTACACAAAGAAGACTATATGACTGGTCAGTTAGCACTTGAAAAAGTGCTCCTATCATTAGGGAAATTTGCTTCAGGGAAATGCACATTTGTCACAATGAGAACCACTATGCACCTGGTAGAATGATTAAAAGACCAACCATATCAAATGTGAGGATGTGGAGCAACTAAAACTTTTATACATTGTTGATAGAAGTGTAAAATGGTATGGCTACTTTTGAAATTAGTTTGAACACTTTTCACAAAATTAAACATAGACGTACCCTAGGACCCAGCAATTTCACTTCTGGATATTCACCCAAGAGAAAGGAAAACAAATGTACACAAACAGATATGTACAAAATGTTCATAGCAGCTTTATACATGATAGCCCAAAGCTGGTAACAACCATAATGAATGCCACTGGAAAATGGATAAACAAATTATTGTGTATCCATCTAAGGTGTGTCTACTTAGCCGTAAAAGAAATGAACTACTGATGAATGCAACAACATTAATGCACCTCAGAGACATTTGAGTGAAAGACGCCAGGTCCCAAATAGTATAGATTGCATGATTCCACCTATACCAAGTCTTAGAAGGGGCAAAACTAATCTATGGTGATAGAAATGAGAACACTGATTGCCTCTGGGAGTGGGAGTTGGCAATTGATTGGGCAGAAGTACGAGGGATGTTTTGGCAGTGATGGATATGTTCTAAGCAGTTAGTTCTACTATAACACTTGTTTCGAAATGTGAATTTGTTCCCGTGCAATTGACACATTAGGGGAAATTTTGAGTGTGACGTGGACTTTTCATTTGCTTATGTGTGATGCTGTCTGCAAGAAACACTAGGTGAATGCAAAAAACTGCATCCAGCTAAACTGAGCTGCTTAGGAAAACACAAATCTCACACAAAGGAACCCACCTCAAACATCTACGAGCTGCCTCAGTTTATCTCTTGTATTCTGAGTCACAACCATCCACGTCTGGTGTTACATATTTCTGTCTCATTTCAGGTAACCCTCTTTCCTTCACTTCATAATCACTCACAAATTGCAACCCTTCTGATGCCCACTTCCATAAGCAAATTTTAGGTCTTTTTCAAAGTAAAGTGCCATATTTATTATATGAACTTCTTATAATAACTTCTTTATGAACTCCTTAATCACCAAACATGTGTAAAACTGCACTACTATTTTTATTAGGCTCTTATTTATTTATTTATTTTTAACATCTTTATTGAAGTATAACTGCTTTACAATGGTGTGTTTCTGCTGTATAACAAAGTGAATCAGCTATACATATACATACATCCCCATATCTCCTCCCTCTTGTGTCTCCCTCCCACCCTCCCTATCCCACCCTTCTAGGTGCTGATCTCCCTGTGCTATGCGGCTGCTTCCCACTAGCTATCTATTTTACATTTGGTAGTATATATAAGTCCATGCCACTCTCTCACTTCGTCCCAGCTTACCCTTCCCTCTCCCCATGTCCTCAAGTGCATTCTCTACATCTGCGTCTTTATTCCTGCCCTGTCCCTAGGTTCTTCAGAACCTTTTTTTTTTTTTTTAGATTCCATATACATGTGTTAGCATACGGTATTTATTCTTCTATTTATTTTTACGTGTCACTGACAAAGTGTTTGAATGTTTTACCCTAGTCCCATTTTTAGCATAAGACTTATGATGTGATGTTTCTTGCATGATTTTGCATGGCAATGTTGATTTTTAGGAATGCATAATTTAGCATTGTAGCAGAATTGACTGTATCTTGTTGGGGTATGGCTCATACAAGTTAATTCAATGGTCAAATC
>NC_041229.1:10776627-10844731 GCF_002837175.3 Physeter macrocephalus | reverse complement strand
GATTCCATATACATGTGTTAGCATACGGTATTTATTCTTCTATTTATTTTTACGTGTCACTGACAAAGTGTTTGAATGTTTTACCCTAGTCCCATTTTTAGCATAAGACTTATGATGTGATGTTTCTTGCATGATTTTGCATGGCAATGTTGATTTTTAGGAATGCATAATTTAGCATTGTAGCAGAATTGACTGTATCTTGTTGGGGTATGGCTCATACAAGTTAATTCAATGGTCAAATCTAATCAAACTGTACATCCAAAATCTGTTCATTTCCTGTTAGGTAAATGATACTTCAGTAAAAGAATAATAACATTAAATTAGTATTAACACACTTATGTTTGTTTAAAGTCTACATATTAGGAGCATGTTGGTCCTAGGCTTCTTGTGCATTCCATTTTACCTCTCAGTAAACAGCAAACTACCCACAGTCCCCTGAATGTGACATGTACTCTTGTGGCTTTCTGAACTCAAAATTACTTACATCTGTAATGTTCCCTTCCCCCATCTTTGCCAGGTTAAATTCTACTAATTGTTTAAACTTTAGTTAAAATACCACTTCCTGCAGGAAGTCTTCCTGGCTACTATTCCCTCCTCGGTCTGATTAAATGTCTCTCATGTGTGTTCTCAAAGCCTTGTGTGCCTAGCTTTATCATAGTTTTTGCCACATTTTGTAGGAATTATCTATCCTTGCTTTAAGATCATAGTTTTCAGGGTAAGAGCTGTGTGTTTTAACCCTGAATCTCCATTCCTCATTCAGCGCTTGGCATGTATTAGACGCACAAAATACTATTATCTGAAAATCATCTGAATAAATGAATGAATGTACTATTTCTTGAACTAGTTTATTAGTCTCTTATTCCTAATGAACAAACTAACACAAAATTAGTGGCTTAAAACAACACACCTTTATTATCTTACATTGCTAAAGGTCAGAAGTCTAAAATGGGTCTCAAGGGGCTAAAATCAAGTTGTTGGCATGGCTGCGTTCCTTCCAGAAACTTTAGTGGACAATCCACTTCCTAACCTTTTCTACCTTCTATATGCTTCCTGTGTTTCTTGGCTCATGACATCTTTCCATCTTCAAAACCAGCAATCACATCACTTCAGCCTCTGCTTTCTATCACACATTTCCTTCTCTGACTGATTGTCCTACCTCCCCCTTTCACGTATAAGGACACTTGTGATTATACTGGATCCACTTGGATAATCTCCCCATCTCAAGATCCTTAATTTAATCATATCTGCAAAGTCCCTTTTGCCATGTTAGGTGACATATTCACTGGTTCCATGTATTAGGACACGGACCTCTTAATACCTCTGGGGGCATTGCTATGCTTACCACCACCAGCAAAGTACTTACTCTCCTTTGTGCCTTTGCAATGGCTGTTCCATCCACCTGGAATATTCTTATTCCATGTATTCACATATTTAACTCCTTCTTGTACCTATTGTCTTTGCTCAAAAGTTGTGTCAATGAGACCCCCTTTTTGCATCCCATTTAAAATTGCAGGCTGTACCTCTGTTTCTGTTGTCATTTCTGATTACGCTTATTCTATTCTTTCCCTATGGCTTACTTATTACGCTTATTGGGGGGGATGGGTTTGGTTTATTTTACCCAATAAAATATAAGCACTATGAAGGCCAATTAGTTCTGTCTGTTTTGTGTGCTCATATATCCCAAGCACCTAGAGCATCACCTGGAACACAGTAGGGACTCAATAAATACTCACCAAATGAGCTGATTGGATGGATGGATTGTCTGAATATGTGAGACCCCCTCCTTCTGCTGCAGAGACACGCAGAGACAAGCATCAGAGCTGCACACATACACAGAGAAGCTATACACAGAGAAGCTATACACAGAGAGGCAAAAATAAAATGGCAAACATTTCACAAAGGCCCTTAGAAGAAAGTAAATTATTAGAAATAAAATAACTGTGACTTTATAGCTAGAAAACCTGAGCATGGAGAAATTGCAGACCCAGGGACTGCAACTTACCTGAGATGTTCTGACAAGGGAGCCATTTCAGCACAGAATGTCAGGGGGCAAGGACAGCAAGGTTCAGTGAGGAAGAGGATGACTGGCCACAGCCAGCTAGGTCCCACCGTGGATCAGGTGTGATGGAACTTCTTGGTCTGTTTGTTTCATCAACACTTAGTGAGAGGGCGGTGGAATTTAATGATCATATTCACAGATTGAATTATCCATAACTTATTGGATATACAATAACACCTAAACTAACGGTGTATTAACTACATATGGTTTTCATACCAAGGTGTATGTTCTACCATTTTCAAGTAAGCCTTTCACTGTATTCATAAAGTTTTATGTTAAAGAAAATTTTGAGAAATCCAGGACAAGATGGTGGAGCAGAGGGACCTTGAGTTCACCTCCTCTCATGAGCACACACAAAATTACAACTAACTGCTAAACAATCATTGATTAAAAAAACTGGAACCTACCAAGAAAACTTTGAAATATTCCTACAGATAGCTATGTAAAACTTTTTACTATCTACTAACAAAGGCAGGTAACACTCTTATGCTCAGAGAGGTCATTTTAAGCAGTATTTCTTACAGAATAGGGCCTTGAAAAAGCATACTCTTTTCTGTGAATGCTGCATATTACAAGTGTGTGTGTGTGTGTGTGTGTGTGTGTGTGTGTGTGTGTGTGAATGTAGACTGGTACCCACATATGGAGCAGTGTGTATAGGTCTCATTGGTTATGATTATAGTATCCTGAAGAAAATAGAGTAGAACTTTCTGGTCCAGAGCAACCTGAAAATGTAGTTGATATTATAAAAATTTTAAAACATAGACATGAGCATTAAGTTGTTATAAGCTTAAAAAACGAGCTGACCTACAGTCACTAGATATATTTATAGTTGTCCTTATTCTGGTCCAGCCTTGGCCCAAAGAAGGCAAAACCTCTCTCTTGATTTCCTCATTGCAAAACTGAGGCAAGTAGGCCCTTTCAAAATGTTTTCATTATATGATAAGGGATGGCAAAAGGAAAATAAACACAGGGTAGAGGGATATAAACAATATGGCTTTAAAATTAGAGGGTTCTGATCCTACCAGGGCTTATTTCTCTCTTTTCTGAAAGCTGTCTCAAAATAATTACATTCTATAGACTCCAGGGCAGGCACAATTTTGCAAGCACCAAGGCTGGGTCCCTCACATCTTAGCTCCCAACCCACTTCTTTGCACCTTCCTTTGTGACCTCCTTACCCCAGTGTTATTATCTAATCTAAAGCCTAATATCAGTGTCTGTTCTAAGAGAGATGCTTTTGATTTAGTTGAATGACACCTTTCAGATGAGACCTTATTTTATATCCACAGGGATGGCGACAGATCCTATAAAATAACAAAGGAGCACTCATCTGGTAGTTAAGTAACCTAAATTCTCGCCCTGGTTTTCTTACCAACTTAACTTCTGAAATCTCAGCTACAGAAATGAAGTGATTGACTTTGTCTGTCTTTCAGGACAATTCAATGTCTCTACTCCTGCTATCATCATTAACACACACGATTGAGATCCTTCTATATGTACAGTGAATCTATCCTCATTTTTCAAAAGCAGATTAAGAAGCTCAGAAAGGTCCGGTGAATTGCTAAACACCACGCTCTAGCCTGGATTCACCTCCAGATCTCACCCACAGAATGAATGTCTTTGCCAATACCACACCTTGGTCCTTAAGGAACATGGCTATGGCATCACAGATAGACAAGAAAAGATCCCATGTGATGGACACTTGGGTGCCAGCACCTCCACCTGTTCCTATGGTCTCCTCAGAAACTGCCATATTTGATCATCTATGGCAGCTTAGCCTTGGTTGATTAGTTCAGGGGTAGGCATGACCCAGATTAAGAAAGTGGAACCCTTCCACAGGATTTGGAAATATGAAAGGGAATCAGTCTGTCTGAGGTGATTGAAACCATAAAATGGAAAATTCAGGAGATGTTAGCGGCAATGTTTCTGGCCAAGTGAAGAAAGCCAGTTGTCAATGCGAGATAATAATGCAGAGGAGGAGGATGGAGAGTTCTGGCAAAATTTGGACCCTGAGTTTTGGTTGTTCCAAAACAACCAGGGTTCAGTTGCACACTCGACCTCCTGCCAGCTTGGTCGTTCTATTCTCCCTTGTATTCTGTGTGCTAATATGTCCCCTTACTGCCTTAATTGTTGAGTCTGTTTTGCTTTGTTTTGCATTAACTTGTATCAGTTTCCTAGAGCTATTGTAACAAATCACCACAAGCTGAATGACTTAGAACAACAGAAACATATTCTCTCACGGTTTTGGAAGCTGGAAGCTGGAAGCTGGAAGTCCAGAACGTGGGCTGGCTCCTTCTGGAGGTTCTGACAGAGAATTCATTTCTTGTCTATCTCCTAGCTTCTACTGGCTGCTGGCAATTCTGGGCATTCCTTACCTTGTAGACTCACCACTTTAACCTCTGCCTCTGTCTGCTCACCACCTTTCCCTCTGGGTGTCTCTTTGTGTTATCTCTCCTTCTTTTCTCTTACAAGGAAGCCCATCATCAGACTTAGAGCCCACATGTATCCAGGATGATCTCCTGTTGAGACCCTTAGCTTAGTTATTTCTGCAAAACGTTTTATGCAAATTCACAGGTGGACATATCTTTGGCAGAGGCTGCTACGACACTCCAGAAAAAGAGAATCCCAAATTGTAGTGGTGACTAGTTTCAAGATTTAGTGATATCCATCTCAATAAATTCTTTTATATCTCTAATTACACTTTCTCGACAGCCACCATTGCCCATATTTTTCTTGTAAGGTCATTTTGACATTTAACAAATATAACACTGTAATCCGAAAAATAATATGGTATTGCAAAACATGTAAATACACCCATGAATATTTTAGATTTACCCTTCCTTGTGTTACAAAGACAAGGAAGAAGATCAGGTGATCTCACTTTGCTTAGTTCAAATGACGCTGGTGACCGATCACTGTAGATAAGATTAAAAAAAAATGTCCTATTCCACTTAGGACTTCCACAGATACCTGAAAATCCATTTGTGCTTTTGTAATTGCTCCAGGACTAGTACCATGACACCTACAAGAAGAGTGGTTTACTGGAGCGTTCTCATGTCTAGACACTACATAGGTGGAGTTTTTGTTGTTTTTGTTGTTGTCATCGTCGTTTTTTTTTTTTATAAGTAACAAAGAAGAGGAAGTGTGTCGTTGCTTGGTGTTTTAACCAATATAAATTGCCTTCTTTTCCAGGGAAATGTTCCCTATTATGTGAAGTCAATTTCCACGTAACCAGCCGTTTGTTAGGGTAACAAATTTACCCCATCCTGGAATCTCAAATAAAAAATCCATTGTAATGCCATTATATAGCCGGTTTTATGTTTACTAGCAGCTGTCTTTAAATCTTCACTACTGCAGAGTAAAACTATTATACTGGTATTTTTTTTAAATCCCCATAACAACAACAAAAATACAAAGTCCCTGGTTTATGAGAAGTGTTTTATTGGGAAAATACTAAGGGATGGATTCAATAAAAAACAAAACCAGGCCTTCCGCTCAGTATAATCTTATGGGTACCCTCCATCTTCCAGATCCATGACTGAGGTATTGTTCTGCCTTACAAAGGAGAGTCACAAGGTTTAAACTGTGCATGTTTTGGGTGTTCTGATCCCTTCACAGGGCAGTTTCCCGTGGCATACCACCTTAGAAATAAAGTTTGAATTTCAGTGGGAACCAACCTTGAACCTGTCGTGCAGGTCTTATGTCAGATAATAATATGGAATCTTCTAAAATATATACAATGATACCTCGCTGTCAGCCCCCTTACCTTACTATATTGTACCCAGTGTCTTATGTATTACAGCGTATGACTTAGTGCTGTTTTAACAAAGTAAATCCAAAAACAGGCATGCCAAGCTCCTGCCATGTAAAAATCTCTCAGTTTGGTGCTAAAAAAGAAGATATAACTTTCAGAGAGTGGTAAAAATGCTATAAACATGTGATGGCAGATTTGTTTGGGGGAGAGTTAATTACTTCCTTGTTAATTCCTGATAGAACTTAGAAGGTTCTTTAACAGCTCACTTTTGGCTGTTGATTTATCTTTTTATATACAGAGTTGTAGATTATTAAGCTTTTTTAAAAAAGTACACACTTTTTCTTGTAGGTTAAATTTTATCTGATTTTATAATTTTCCATCTTTAAACTGACTTGATCCTTTTTAATGATGTCCATGCCCTTAATCAAGAGTGTATAAACAATCCATATTACAAATTTCATAAAGACATATGTAAACATTTAACAGGCTTTGGAAGACATTTGCAGTTTAGAATATCTGGATGAATTTTTTTTTTTTCTTGGAGATTATCCTGTACTAGTAACAGGCAGAGAAAATATTTCCCATGCCTGTGAGTATTTAGGAGTTCCTTTGTGTGCCTAGATCTTTTTTTTTTCCCCCATAAAGGGGAAGTGGTGTGCATTGGGGGTGGGCAAAAGAAAAATGACAAGAAGCAAAAGCTCTGCTGCTATAGGATCAAATTCCAAGCAGAATTCCTTCATACCCGTCCATTTCTGTGAAAGTGCAGTGTGGCGCTCCTTTTCACTGTATCTGCTCGCTTAATTGTTTCTGCCTGTTCATTTCATTCTTCAGTGAAAACATTAGCCTAGGGGACATTTGAAAATCAAAAGGTAGGCTTGAAGTTTAACAGGAAATGAAGAGTGGTGTTACTGCAATATTAAAGTAAAAGTTAGAACCAATAGGAAATAGTCACAATTCTAAACTCAAAATGTCTTTTCTCCTTTTTGTTGTTTCCTTTTGCTCTCCCAAATGTCAAGATTAAAGAAAAACATTCCATGGTTTCTACATTTTTACACAGCCAGGATATATAAAGGATCCTGGCAAGTATGCATTAATGGAATTTATCTGCAATGTGATGAGAATCAAGAGATTTGAATTATTATGGAGCAATATTTAAAATCCAGGACAGATTTCCTGACAGCTGTAATTATTTCATTCTTTTAGAATTATCCCTCTCCGCCCCCAAACCTCCTCTTGCCAAAATTATCCAGATAATGGTGGGAAGGTTAGAATCTGAACCATCACAAAACCCAAAACTGACCAGATAATTAACCAACTCCCTGTTTCACTTACAGGTAGAAGTGTGATTTCAGTGTCTCCGTGGGTGCTGGTGAAGTTTGACCTATAGTAGGGATATTGTCTTCAGACAGACTAGAACTTGAACTTCAGAAGTTCATTATTCCTCACCCTAGTTGCCCATTTAGTCTCAAGGTGGGATGGCTTATTTGAAACAAACATCAGTTATGCCAAATCCTGGTATTTTACCAACTTGAGATGAAGTGTCATTATTGTCCAGTTTCTCTCTCATCACTGAGTCAAAAGAGCAAGAAAATATTCAGAAACCAAGCTCACTAGATCTCAACTTAAAATACTGCCTGTTTCTCCACCTTAACAAGAAAGTCAAGCAATTCAAGAAGAGCAAAGAAATTAGGAAAGTTGTTGAAAATGGCCCACCAGCTACAGATATTTTAAGAGTTAAATAATGAGGTGGAAAATATCAGACTTAAAAAATAATAAATAAGGCTAAGTATTTAAATATACGAAATTTATTAGACCATTTATTTTTGGAAATAATTTAGGCTAATTCCAATGGTCATGATGCAGAACAGTTAAATAACAAGTAATTACATTTCCCTGCCTTTGAAGAACAATGGACTTGGGATGGATCCAAATTTGTAAAGAGCAATCATGATCTTATATTCGATTATCTAATGGAAAGATCATCGTACTTTTGCGTTATTTTGCTAACACTATATTTCATAGGCATTGAAACTTGGAGAAGTCATTTAATCAAAAGTTATATTCAATTATTGATCGATTATGTATCCCACTAATTAGTTTTAGGAATAGCAGGACAAGAGAACTGTTGATTATAAAGCAATTTCAGGAAGAAGAAATGGTTTGTTTAGCTACTTTTAGAATGATCATCCTCTGTGGAAAATATAATCTTTGGGCTGTTTCTGTTACTGCAGTGGAAG
The DNA here is from genome assembly GCF_002837175.3 of Physeter macrocephalus. Classification (NCBI taxonomy): domain Eukaryota; kingdom Metazoa; phylum Chordata; class Mammalia; order Artiodactyla; family Physeteridae; genus Physeter; species Physeter macrocephalus. The sequence continues at coordinate 10,836,684 of NC_041229.1, read as the reverse complement.
CAGTGTTTGTGGTGGTGGGGCATGGAGGTGCCACGCTAGGTGCAGGTTTGAAATGGGAAAGCAAGGCAAATGAACAAATTGCAAGTTACATACTTTGGGGGGAGAGGATGTATTTCTACAGGTATCAATGATTGTCGTTACAAGTAATAAATAATGCTAAATAAAACATGTAACTAAACGGGCATTAAAGACCTTTTACAGACATAGAAGAAAAGAAAACCTTTTTTTCCTCCTATGCTGCAGACTGCAGGCATTTTCCTCTCCCTCTGTCAAGTGCAATTCTTTCGTGATGAATGACAAGGCAGGATAATAGGCTGTGGTCGCCATGGCAACCAGACAGCAGCACTGTGTGCCTAGCATTTTTTCATCTGAAAATGAAACCAGAAGCAAAGAAAAGCTGAAAATGTAACCAACAGATTAACTGATACAAAAAAAAAGAAAAGAAAAGAAAGAAAGAAAGAAAAAAGGAACAAAAAGGCAAGTTAGATTACAAGCAATTAAAATTACAGTACTAGTCTCTCTGTCTCTTTTATACACACACTCACACACACACACACACAGACACACACACACCGACGAGATATTTTAAAATTCTATTTGATAAACAGGTAACCATCATGCTTTATCTTTATTTTTCCAAATGCCTCACTTGTTTTTGAAACCTTGGAATAACTGTGTTTTTTCAAAGCGGCTTTAATTTCACTAGACACGGCAATTGATGAAGCTTTCTGTACTGTGTTTGTACTGGAATTTCTAAATTCCTTTCCTCTCTAGTGCCCATCCCTGAACTATCCAGAGACCCAGAGCTTATGTGCAACAGTTTTAACTGGGGACTGAATTGGTGGGGGGAGTAAGGGCAGAAAGGTGACCAGAGCTGAGAAATAAGAGGACAATTCTGTCTTCACACTTGGGGATTCCATATACTTCATCCACTGTATTTACTAAGTAATCACAGTTGCTCTTCTGCTGAGCTAAAAGAAAGCTGCAGTTCTTTTGCAATCTTCTCATTCCTAAACAGCAGAAGGCTCCTGAATCCCTATTCGGAACACTGTCTTATTTTGCCCATATAATTTCCTTTCATTTACTGATCTGAAAAATCCTTTAGGGCAGCTTTTTTTTTTAGATGTTCTCTGTCCCTACGAATGCACATATAAAAGAAAACAGACATAAAGGAGAACTTTCTGAGAGCAATCGCCCCTCTTCATTGGGTATTTGTGGAGCCAAAGAACACTGAGCAACGAGAGACCAGCCCACAGGACGAGAACAGACAAACCGGCCTTGGACTCCACGGACTCAAGTTTGAATCTTAGCTCCACCCTTTGGCGATATGAAAATAAGTACCAATATCTATAAGGAATGAGCCAGAAAGTTTTTGACTTCTCTGAGCTTCAGGATTTTTCATCTCTAAGATGGGCAAATCATACCTACTTCATGGGACTTTCCAGAAGATTAATGACATCATCTGTTGAGAGTTTCTGGTATATAACAGGAGTAAAAGATTCCTCCTTCCTGTAATCAACACAGTTTTCTAATCTGTGTAGGAAAAACGTCTGTATTGTGTGCGTGTGTGAGAGAGAGAGAGAGAGAGACAGAGAGAGACAGAGAATACATAACCACCTGTTTCAGGAGGATGTAGACCAAATAAGTTAATTTACGTGAGATGCTTTGAAAGTAATGACACATTCACAGAAAAGGAAGGTGGTGTCACCCAGGGATGTTGAGAAACTTCTTTTCCAGGAGAATCCTAAAGAAGGTGTCTGACTCTGACCTGCCCTGAAGCAAAGGGATGGATGGACTGACCAGCTAAACTGCAAAGGCTCCTCTCTCAGGAACCCTGCCCCTACTGTGGATTGAGAAGATTGAAATGTAGGAGGCTCACAGGGTGAGTCCACAGAATTCAGCAGGAACGTCAGGGTGTCCAGGTGCTGACACGGATCCAATATGCCAGCTCGGAGCCCTCCCGATTCTTCTCGAACATGCCCGCTGGTTTCACCGGCCACCCAAGGCCTAATAAATCCTTCCTTTGTCCCCATTTCCCCCAACACACACAAATGCAAAGTAAACAGTTGGATCAAAGCTTTTAATGTGCTTTGTACTGTTTTATTTAAAAAGATCAGGTCTGATATTTGAGAGGAAGAGTCCATCTGGCTAGGCTGATCTCAAGAAGCCTCAGACAAACTGTAAACAAGACCAGGGCACAAAGTTCTCTCACGGCGCGCAGCCTGCCCCTCTGCCATCGCCAAAGTGCTGGCCGGGGCTGGCCGGCTTTCCCTGACCACTCATGCAAACGGAACTTAGTGTATTGAAACTGACCCTCTTCATGAGCTTTGCCTAGAATTTTCTAGCATTTACACTGCCCACTACTATGGCCAGTTAGTTCTGTCTAAGCTTCTTTTGTCCTGAGACCGTACTTGTTCATGCTTTTAAATTTTCTAACAGTCAATATCATAGTGCTTTACATACCATTAGGACCCTCAGTTGTTCAAATAAACTCCTTAGTAATTTTAAAAGATGAGGAATAAAGATTTGAGGGAAGGGAAAAATTGTTTTACTAAATGGGATGTGTGTGTGTGTGTATGTGTATGTATGTGTGTATATATATATACATATATTTTAACTTAAGGCTTGCACATTGTGCCATTATGGAATACAAAGAAAGGACACATTGGTTACATTTTCTCCATCACAGCATTTATCATGCTTGCTGTTGTTATTTATACAGTCATCTGTTTTCCTTGCTGGATTGTGAGCTCTTACACACCTATGTTTACACTGTAGATCTACCACTCATCTGGCCATGGGCATCTTTACGTTTCTAAACCTGATTTCTTATCTGTAAAATGAGATGACAATTCTTCAGAGAGTTGTTGAGACTAATAAATAAGACATGTGTGTGAAAACGCATAGTTTCTGGCATAACACAGTAGCATGGGATATACCTTTTTAATTCAATACCTTCTGTTGCATTTTTAAGTGAACCGCTTGCCATTCCAAAAGGTCTTTCCTGATAATCTTTGGAAGGTCATCAATGCTTGCAGAGGAAACCGTAGGTTCCTAAAAGGATTATTCCCCAGAAAGAAGTTGTGTGGACTTATTCCAAAGACCATGTCTATTGCAAGTATAGAAGAACGAATGCCATCTATAATTCACTAGAAGAGGGAAGGTTGCATTTGGTTGGAAAGACCAGGTTGGAAAGTGAAGACAGACTCCTGGGGTTGGCAGCAGATGAGGGACCAAACATAAACACACAGCAGTAGAACAATTCATCTCAGGAGGACCACCTGTGTATGAGCATCTGGAGACCAACTCCCAGACCACAGAACCGGTCTGTGGCACAGGACAAGTGAGATGCACACAGCATTAGCTGAGATCAAAGAGTGAACTGACATTCAGGCAATATTCGCTGAGCACCTACTGTCTATGGGACAATGAGTAGGTGCTTTCATGTATATACATCGCTTAACTTAGGAGACAGTAGCATAGCAGTAAAATATGGGCTCAGAAGTCAGACTGTCCAGGTTTCCGTCCAGACTACTCTGCTTAGTAGCTTCATGACCAGGCACGTTACTTAATTTTCTTAGCATGGTTTTTTCACCTGTAAAAGGAACAATAGCACCTACTTCACAAAATTTTTTTGTGGTCATTCAATGATTCAATACATACAAAAGTGCTTAGCAGCGCGCCTGCACATAGAAACTACTTAATAAATTTTAACTATTGTGGTTTGATTTGTACTCACTCATTCTTTTTATTAGTTAAGAGAGATTGTGAACTTACGACAGAAAAGAGGTCTAGACCTGGGATCAGAAATCCTAGAGTTAGAAGTCAGTTCTGCCCCTTACAAGTCTTCGTAGCATCATCCAAGAATGAAAGTAAGAAGATTACTTGAGATCTCACTCAAAAGATGTGTCGTGAGACACATTTATTAAGAGACCAAGATGAAGTGTGTCCATTGAGACCACACAAGTGATAAGCAGAGTTTCAAACTGTAGGCAACCAATATCAGGAATATTCAGCAGCTGATCCCAGGCCAGGGCGGCAGGGGTTAGAGTCCAGGCCCTCGGGGACTAAGACACAGGGACAGGAACACAAGCATCAGAGATGAGAGTTGCCAGGGTCAGCACGACAGCCAACTTAACCCCGAGACACAGTGATGCCAAATTAATCTTCCAAACACACCATTCGCATGAGATCATCATGCTCACCGGCCTCCAATCACTCAGCACTGGCCTAAGAATAAAAAAATCTCAACTCCTGTGATGAACATCCAAGTTCTTCCAGGACCTTCCTTCAGTCTCCACTGTCAAGGTCACTGACACATTGGCTGTTTCCTCTCCCTGCACAGGGCATTCAAAGGATAGAGACACAAACTTTTGGTCTCACCCTTCTCTCCATCTAGAACACAGTCCCTTCCATCTCTACTTGTCCAAGTTATTGAGAACCTTCCAGTCTCTGCAAAGGCAACTTCCTCCGTGAAACCTCCCTCAGTCCTCCAAGCCGTACGTGTTCTCTAGCTCGCTTGCGCACCTAGCAGTCTCTGCTTTGTATTGAATCATTTTGTATCTGCCTTTTCTCCCCTTTGCTTGAAAAGGGGCTTAAACATAGTATGGATAGTTAAGCAATATATATTTGTCGTTGTTTGTTTGACGGCTGTATTAAATGAATGGATACATGAATGAATGAGTGAAGGAAAATGTAGGTAAATCTATAAATCCCTTTCCTCTAGCCAGGTCTTGTTTTATAATAAAAACAAGGCTGATCATAGACCTTGATATTTGTAATAATAATAATAACTATGAATTGACATTTATCAATTCCCATTATGAGCTAGGCATTGGACAAAGATGGAGGGATGCAGTGGTGAGTGAAACATACACATCTCTCCCCTCTGGAGCACACAGTCCTAAGGAAGGGTCATACATTTATCAAATCATTGCCTAAATACATAATTATAAACCATGAATGGTGTAAAGAAAAACATTACAGCAAGTTATGAGAACACAAACAAAGGAACAGGATCTAATTGCGGGGAGGTCAGGGGAGGCTTCCTTGAGGAATCGATGTTTCTATTCAGATTTGAATGATGATAGCAGTTGGTCATGGGCAGAGTACTGACTTGACAGCAGGGGATTGAATAGAATAGCCATTTAAAGGCATTTCTACCCCGCAATCAGATGTTTCTAGGACTGTGTGAGGATGACAAGTGGTCCAGCATCAGTGCTAATAATTTTGAGTGTGTGTTGAAAACAAAGTAGGCAGACAGTAAGAAGAATGGTCCAGAGAACATGATCAAGGAGGAGAGAGATAAGGCTGAGAGGGGGAAAAATAGCTCAATGAATAAATAATAAACCTGAATAAACAGAGAAATAAACACAACGCAAAAAGCAGGAAATGATTGAGTATACCATCACTCTCCATCCTGGATGTCTCAAATAAATCCTATAAACATTTAACCTAAAAACAACTCGTGTGCAGTTAAACGTTTTCCATTTAAAATATAAGGAAAGAATTTTGACTAAGGGAAATCCTAACTTGGCCCTTTATGAGAACATGCATGCTTCTGCCTAGGTCCTGGACCGATGTAATGTTAGCACCCTTTTGGATGCATGGAAAGCAAAGAAGAGTAGGGGTTACATGGGTTTAAATGTGAGAGGCTGGAGACCGTCTCTCTGTGCCTCTGGCTGGTTATCTATTTGTAAACATGCTCCCAGTTGAACTTACGAAAAGAAATGGGATGGCTAAAGGTTACATTTGGAAAAGTGGGAGAAGGCAGATAGATGACTTCTAAGGTCCATGCCAGTGGTCAAAATTCTCAAGAACCGAAAGAGCAGAGAGAGAAGACAAATCAAGAACTCTGAGACACTGCATTCACTATTCAATATCCAGAGTGAGGGCTTCCCTGGGCTTCCCTGGGCTTCCCTGGGCTTCCCTGGGCTTCCCTGGTGGCGCAGTGGTTGAGGGTCCGCCTGCTGATGCAGGGGACACGGGTTTGTGCCCCGGTCCGGGAGGATCCCACATGCCGCGGAGCGGCTGGGCCCGTGAGCCATGGCCGCTGGGCCTGCGTGTCCGGAGCCAGTGCTCTGCGAAGGGAGGGGCCACAACAGTGAGAGGCCCACGTACCGCCAAAAAAAAAAAAAAAAAAATTCACGGTGAACTTTTTAGGATACAGAATGGAGAAGTCATGGATGTGCCAAAAAGGTAGCATATTTTCCCACCCCGTGTGGACCAAATGAGCTTTTCTAGTTCTGCTGACACAACAATGACGGAGATGCTTAATGGGAGAGAGACACCCTGTTCCTGGGGCATCACCATTTAAACTTCAGTGGCTTTGGATCTGAAGGCCGGTGGAAAAAACTGACTGTTCAGAGTCCTGCAAGCAAAGAGTGTGGAAAGGAGAAGCTGTGGGTACAAAAGATAAGCTTTGTCTGTTTCACAGTTTTGCCCAGGCAAGTGGTATTGAGAAACATGAATAAAAGTGATTTATCCTGGGTTCCCCTCTTCACCCTGCAAGTCTGCCATGGCGTCAGAAAAGGCTGTGATGGGAGAATTCTTCTCTGAGATGTTAAGTCCCTTCAGTGTTCAAGGCTCCTTTACTAATACCCATGGGAGGAACCCACCTTATTAAATAATACCTTAAAGAAGCATTCATCTATCAGTTATTTTCTATTAGGCACAGAAAGCTGAGCCTGGGACCGTAAAGGGAGGAGACAGGTGACAGAGGCAGGAACTGGGCACAGGCACTGGAGAAATTTCCATCCAGCTTCATGACGCGGTTCAGCCAGGGTCTTGATTGTACAAGTGCCTCTACTGGCTCCCAAAACACAATGCCAGGCCTAACACAAAGTCACTGTTTCAATAGAGAAGACACCTGCAATAGTCACGCGGTCAAAATAAAAACATGCACATACTTCGTGTGTTTGCTCTTTAGTGCTCATGGAATTCACACAGGCACATATTTTGCCAGATGCAAGAAAAACGTGATTATAAGCTACATACAAAATAACAAGCATGCAAAACTTTCTCTCTGCAAGCATGACCTCACCCCATGCTTTTGTGAATGGGCATTACTGACGGGCAGTCAGACCATAAGCAAATTGGCCAATCAAAGCTCAGCAATGCCTTGATCCCAAACTGGTCACCGACGCAAGAAATGCCAGTTTTCAGAGCCCGATAACAAAACTTTTAAAGTTCTTGATAACATAACTTTACAAACAACAACAACAACAAATCAGTTCGTAAGGTGAATTACTCATGGTTATTAGCTAATAAGAGAACTATAATGATTGCAAAAAATCTTGGAGAAGGCAAGATGATGAGTAGGCTGAAAATGGAAACATGCTATGTTTAAAAAGGCACAAATGAGTGACTTTGGAAAAAAGTGATTTTTTTTGGTATAACTCTCTTTTAGGGTTCAAAGGCCACTTCTAAAATTTTTCTCAGCACTGCTTCTAAGAGGGTTATCATTTCCTTTCCAGGGTCCCTTGGATGAACAGGTAATGCACTTGACACCTACAGACTGCAGAACCTCTTTCCTCTTAAAGGTCTGAGGAAGGCCTCGGTGACCCACCTTGGGGGTCTCCAAATCAGCATTTCATCTCAATGTGTTGTGCTGGGGTTGTGCCTTTTAAAAGATACTAAAAAATTAAAACCAAGAAGATAATCTCACTCCATACAGCGCTCTACAATCAGCTGGTTTGGACTTCATACTCATGAGGTTACAAGTTCAATCCCTAAATAAACCAGTTTGAGTTTCCACTCCACAAACACTTGTCCATCTTCACTAGTGCTGTGATCTCAGTCCAGCCTAGGTCCAGCTAGCAAGGGTCATTGTTTAAAGGTGATGGGACCATTGTTTAAAGAAAGTGTAGGTGGATCCATGTGCATCTTTGTACATCTTTCAGCTAAAGTTGGGTCAGTCAAACCCTCTTGATATATAAAGGAAAGAACGTACTATTACCTAAGTAAATGGACTATCTTAGGGATAGAGACATAATTTGAAGAATGAACATGTTTACCAATTGCTAGTGATTCCCCTGAAAATGTTTTTAATGTACTTAGTTATCCACAGGAACAGATGGAATGGAATCACAGCATTCTAGATAATCCAAGTCATTTCTACTTGACTTTAGCATACACTGTTCACCACTCCGGCACACGCCCACCTTCCTCTTTATGTTTCGCTTAACCTAAAACCTGCATTTACTTAGAGAAGGTCATTGGAAGGCGTTGAACCTGAACCTTTATGCAAATTCTCATCACTGAGTTTTCTCTAGATATTTTCACCAGTCTCTTCATCTTTTTATCCCCATGCATAAATCAGGCAGAAACTCACACCATTAATTTTCCTGGGATTGAATGCAGTTTAGAGCCAGAGAAGGGCAATCATTTCCTCACATGTCTTTTTCCCCTTATGAGGTGAGCACTTTGAGGACTAGGATCATGTATTATTCATCGTTGTATTCCCAGGATGTAGTAGGTCCTCAATTAATGTTTATTGAATGAATTAAGTACAAAGTATGTAACAACCCATTAAAATATTTTGCCAGTCGATTCTATAATTTTTTTAACTGTTGGTTTAGCATAGACATTACATTGCTCTGGGCAAGCAGGTAAGTGGCTATTTACAAGGCAGATTTATATATAATTGGATATAATGTATTCTAATGATCTGAATTGATTTGGTTAGTCTAATTTGGATGAAAGACACTCAGTCCATTGGTGTTATTTATTTCCTTGGTGGTAGTAAATGAGATTCCTTCTAATACCTTGCTGATGGCAATTTGTATGTCGGTTGAACAGTTGGAGTCTTTTGCTTTTGCAACAATGGTTTAGGGACAAACAATAGGACCCTTAAAAACCCATCTAATCCAGCTTTATTGTTTCATAAGCTGTCAGACTCTTCATTTTCTTTGTCATAAGGAGAGGACAGAACAGGATATAAGAAAAGCAGAGAGAGGATCATGGGACATAAGGAGCTAAAAAACTTTGAGATAATATATATAAATAATAACATTGATATGTTGAGAAACTGCTTTCCCTCTAGTCTCTCTTTCTCCCTTGGGTTTTTGGAAACATGTAGTACATAAAGCCAGGTAAATGACAAATGTAGAAATTTCTAATTATCATGTAAAACAGTAAGATTGTAAAAAATCAAACAATGTTGAAACCAATTTGTAGAACCAGGTAGAAGGCTAGTTTTCTATGGTAGGACAAATTGGGGAACAAACTGCACCAAAATTAATATATTTAGTGAACTGAAAACCAAAGGTGGGATCACAGTTAAAAGCCATTATTTGTGATCATAGAAATAAAGTTCCAAGTAAAAGAGTTTTAAATTTTCACACTTTTGGAGTGGAATTCTTTAAATTAGGCTTATTTTGAATCTGAACAGCCAATGACAGCTTCTACTCAAAATTAGTAACTTTCTAATTTTTTTGACAGTACATTAATAGATCAGAGCAGTTCACCTTATATCAATGAGATGAACTGGACTCTGCATTTCAGAAATTAAATAAATCCTTCAAGAATTCAAACAGAGCTGCGAACTAGGAGTCTGGAATGCTGAGTTCAAGTCTTTTCCTGCATATCTTTGTGGTAATTGCCCAATATCTTTTCCTACAACAATCTGTCTTACCAAAATGAGATATTATTACATGGATATTAGGCAGACAAACAAGATAATAGATAAGAAAGTACTGCTCTAACCCTTTGGGAGATATGCATCATATAAATATAAGGTGTTGTTATTTTTATTATGTCAAAATTAGCTACAGTCTTGTATTCAGTTCTAGCCCTCCAGCAAAATATGGATTTGGAAATAGTTTAAAGAAGAGCCACCCTGATGATTAAAAGTTCTGGAAATACATGTTACTAAGGAAGATGAAAGGAAGTAGCATTATTTATTCCATTGAAGAAATGATTGAAGGAGAATGAAACAGGTTTGGAATTAGAGTAGTCATTCTCAAAGTGTAGTCCCAGGACCAATAGTAGCAGTATCACCTGGGAACTTGATAGAAGTGCAAATCCTAGGTCTCTACCCCCAGACCTGTTGAATCAGAAACTCTGGGGATGGGACACAGCAGTCTATGGTTTACCAGTTCTCCAAGACGATTCTGTTGCATGTTGCAGTTTAAGAACCATTCAGAGAATAGGAGTGGTGGTCACAAGGAGAATAATGAAAATGGGTAGTGTTAGAAAAAAAAAAAGGATGAGTGTGTCCTTAAATGTTGAGTCTTAACCCCTGTCCAAGAAATCAGAGAGCTATAGAAGAAAGTGAGGAAGTAACTTGGGGAAAAAGCACAGAAACGATCCAGGGAGGCTCCTTTCTTTTCTTTTTTCTCTTTTTTTTTCGTTTCTTTTTCTTTCAAGGAGAGTTCAGAACCCTGATAACTACATGTGGTTTTATCCTCAGATAAAATTTTAACATTGGTTTATTCAAAGATGAAGTCTTGAGAGGACAGTAGCAGCATGAGAAAGCCATGTGCAGACACCAAACTCAAGCAATGGCTCCTAAGTAGTTCATATTTAGTGAAAAGATAATCAGTAAAATAAAAGGAGAGAGACAGAGAGAGAGAGGAGGAATGCCAACAAAAAAGCAAGGAAAGAAAGAGGGAGAGGAGAAAGGGAAGGAGGAAGGGAGGGAGGAAGGCAAGAAGGAAATACAAAAGGGAGTAAGAAGGAAGGAAGGATGGAAGGGAGGAAAGAAGGAAGAAAGAAAGGAAAGAAAGGAAAGAGAAAAAGAAAATGAGGTACAGAGAAATAATTGCCAAGTCTCAGCACAGGAGGAAAAAGAGAAAGAATAAAAAGAGGACTTTCAACGTTTCTGGATAACATTACCATCAGATAGCACAGTACACTGGAGCCTTGCTATAAATTCTGTCCTCTGGGGCCAGATTGTGAAGCTGTTTTATCATGAATTTCAATTCATTTTAACAATTTGAATTGAGTTGAAATACCTTATTATGAGTATCTTCTGGCACTTTGGTAACTAAACCCCTTGAATAGATGCCAGACCATACTCACCTTATATAACTCCCTCTCCTCTACAAAGAATTGTTATTACAGTGAAGAACCAAAGGTTTTGTTTGTTTTTTTAATCATATTTACTTTTACTTTATTATGTGGGATAGATAAGTGCAAAGATGTATGGACATATTAATATTCTTATATACTGTGGGCAAAAGTTTTCCAACTCCCTTTACCCTAGATCTCCTCTTTCAAGGAGGGTTGTTTACCAACCCAAAGAGAGCAGGAAAGAGGAAAATCCAGTTATTTAAAACATCAACATATGCAGTAGTGATCTCAATTCTTCACAAATGAGATGTTCCTTCTTTTGATTACCTAAAGCAAACTACTGATCCCAAATGAACTTTCCCTTCCCATCTATCATTCATCAGATGGCTGGTCCCCAGCATGAGTCATTAATAAGAAAAAAACTAATGTAAGTATGAGACTAAACTGAACCAAACAACAACAACAAAAATTCCAGGTTAACTTCACCTCTTTCTTTGGCAGTTATTAGATGGATAGTTTTAGTGAATGACATTCAGGATTCTAACTTCAACAAGTCACTTGACAAGGCTTTATGATCTCTTTTGGGAAAGTTTGAGTCAAATATATGAATAAGATGACTCTGAGAGAAATATTTAATATATCAGATATCTTAATTAGGATCAAAAAAGATATTGGGAGACAGGATAATGGGCTGAATCTAAAGATGAAGAAAATGGTGTTTGACAGTAACACGTACAAAATAGACTTAAGTATTTTAATAGATAGTAAGACGATATGGGTCAACACTGCTAATTGGTTGCCAAGAAGATTAATATGAGGTTTTATACATAGAAATCCAGTACTTAGGAAGCAGTTTTTAAAGAGATCATCACCTTCTGCTCTCCATTTGTCAGTCCACATCTAGAAAATTGCATTCAATTCTGAGTAGCACATTAAAAAAGGCAGATAGACAAATTGAAGTGTGGAGACTAACAAGAATAATCAAGGTATTTGAAATAATGGCGTAGGAGGAGTGCTTGGAGGTGCTAGGTGTGTGTAGCCTAGGGAAAAGCAGACTCTGGAAGGAACATGGTTTCTTCTTTTAAATACCTGTAGGACTAATAAGTAGAAGAGATGAGATTTACACTGTATGACCCAAGGGTAAAAGCAGGAACGATGGAAGTGCCTCTTATGATTGGATATGAGAGAAAAGTTTTTAAACTATCTGAGTTGTCCAAAGATGGAACTGCTGATTAGTGAAGTGGTCCATTATAGACTAGCAGGGAAAATTCAGACAAAAGATAAACTAGATGGCCTTTATGGCTTCTTTGTCATTGAAAGTCTATGGATTTAGACTCCAAAAGGAAAATTGGCTGAAGCAAACATCAAAAGTGCATTCTGTTGAAATAATGCCATTTGCAGCAACATGGGTTGACCTAGAGATTATCATACTAAGTGAAGTAAGTCAAAAAGAGAAAGACAAATACCATATAATATCACTTATATGTGGTTCTGTTTCTTTGAAACAGAAACAGACTCACAGAGAGAAAAGACTTGTGGTTGCCAAGGGGGTGTGGGGGATGGATTGGGAGTTTGGGGTTAGCAGATGCGAACTATTAAATATAGTGTGGATAAACAACAAGGTCCTACTGTATAGCACAGGGAACTATATTCAATATCCTGTGATAAACCATAATAGAAAAGAATATGAAAAAGAATGGATATACATATATAACTGAATCACTTTGCTATACAGTAGAAATTAACACAACACTGTAAATCAACTATACTTCAATAAAATAGATTTTGGGGAAAAATTAAAAAATAATAAAAGTGCATTCTGTAAAACTATATTAATTTTTTATAACATCTGCTTCCCTGCTCTTATTTACTTGGGTAGTTAAAAGGCAATGATATGTAATCTTGATCACCAGGCTCTGGTGGCCAGTGGGACTTGTGTTCCTGGGTCTCACAGGACTGTGGCAATTGGAGAGATGGTTCTTGGCAGGCTGCCATGCCCAGGGCACTGTGAAGACAGCAGACTGAGGTGCACCCCCAAGTCTTTCTGTGAAGGAGGCCTCTTTGTTTGTCCTTGAGCTTTTGCCTGAGGGGCAGACTTCACGTATGGCACATTTCTGATGGACACAAAGCTGTTCTCAAGGATCTCAAGAACACAGGCTGAGGACATCATCTTGGTGCTCTCCCTCTCTGCCTTGGTCTAGCTCACTTGTGTCTCCCAGAAAAGAGCTTACACAGGCATATCTTGTTTTATTGCACTTTGCTTATTTTTTTTTTTTTTTTTTTTTTTTTACAAATTGTAAGGTTTGTGGCAACGCTGAGCTAAGCAAGTTTATCAGTGCCATTTTCCCAACAGCATCATCTTTTAATTAAGGTAGGTATATATATATATATATATATATATATATATATATATTTAGACATAATGCTATGGAACACTTAATAGACTACAGCATAGTGCAAACACAACTTTTATATGCTCTGAGAAACCAAAAAAAAAAAAAATTCACGTGACTCACTTTATTGTGAGTGGTCTGGAACCAAACCCATAATATCACCAAGATACACCTGCAAAGTTGTCTGTAGCCCCAGTTTTTGTGACTGCCACCCAGGAGACACCACCAAAGCACTGGTCAGTAGGAATTACACTTGTGGTCTGACAGGACTGTATATATTTGCATACTTTTAAAAGCTGATGTATGAGTGTTTGGCTTCCAGCCAGATCTGGGTGCCGAGATCCTCCCCTTAGGGACACTGACAGGTCTTGGCACATCCTCAACTACTGGGAACTATTAAAAGTATAATAGGCTGCTTGGACAAGCACAAGGATTTGAGAGACGATAGAACTGGGGCAGGGTTGAACAACAAGGTTCACCTCCTACACAAGGCCACTCCTCCAAGACTGGGAGAGGTGGTTGTTTCATCTGTATAGAAACGAACACAGAATGCCAAGAAAAATGAAGAAACAGAGGAATATGTTCCAAATGAAAGAACAAGATAAAGCCTCAGGAAAAATTAATAAAATGGAGATAAGTAATTTACCTGATAAAGAATTATAAGTAATGGTCATAAAAATGCTCATCAAACTGGGGAGAAAAATGGATGAACATAGTGAGAACTTCAAGAGAGACATGGAAAATAGAAAAGAGTACCAAATAGAGGTCACAGAGCTGAAAGAGGCAATAACTAAACTGAAAAATACACTAGAGGAGTTCAGAACCAGACTAGACATATCACAATAAAGGATCAGTCAACTAGAAGACAAGGCAGCGGAACTCACCCAATCAGAACAGCAAAAAGAAAACAAAAAGTTAAAAAGTGAAGATAGCTTAAGGGGTTTATGGGACAACATAAAATGAACTAATATTTGCATTACTGGAATCCCAGAAGGAGAAGAGAGAGAAAGGGAGAGAAATCTTGTTGAAGAAATAATGGCTGAAAACTTCCCTAAACTGGAGAAGTAAACAGACATCCAGATTCAGTAAGCCCAGAGAGTTCCAAATAAGATGAACCTATAGATAACCACACCAAGACACATTACAATTGAAATGTCAAAATTTAAAGAAAAGGAGAAAATATTAAAAGCAGTAAGAGACTTCCTGAAACATTTTATCATATTTCAATATCTTCGTGAAGTAACAACACATTGACTACCATGTTCCTCATTTTACAGAAGAACTAACTCAACTCCAGAAATTTTAAAGGAAATAATTATCAATAGTGTTAGATCTAGAACATAGAACCTTTGATTCACAAAAATTAAACTTTCAACTGTGCCTTTGGACCTTCACAACCTGACATTCCTCCTAAAATTCTCCCTGATGTTGATTGAGATTATTAGTTGATTAATTCAAGTTCATTGAGTGCCATCAAAACTATAAACCATTATTCTATAATCATGGCAGGACTTTACGAGAGCAAGTGTTTGATCATATTCTAAGTGAATGGGGAAGTTGTAAAGGGTCCTTCTCTAGAGGTCTTCAAGATATTGTGATCATTCTACTAGGTCATACTTTTCCATTAAATCTACCAGTTATCATAATATGGGCAGAGTAAGAGAAAACTCTAGGAATCAAGAAATGATGATGACCTCACTTGTGCACTACAATGCCAGTGCATTTTGGTTTTCTCCATCCCACTGCTATAAGCTGTGACATCACCTTCCTCAGCACAGTACTTGACCCCATGTAGTGATAGTGGTATGCTGCCCACAAACTCCACGGTAAACATTTACACTGCTCTAAGCAAGAGCAAAAACCAAATGATTCTTTTTAGTCCTTCAGTCTTTTTACAAGTTTAACACTAATCAGACATACCTGATGTCAGGAAATAACCCTGGTCTTTGGGGAGATGTCTAAAGTGAGAATTTTCTGATGGGCTAACAAATAATTTAGGTAATTAGGTACAAAGGATATAAGCAGAGCTAAGTTTAAGCCTCATGTTCTGTTTGATTTTTACTAGTAGAGACTAATCTGAATAGTCTTGTCCTTGAAAAATCTTCCTCTACAGGCACATACCTACCACTTAGGGACCCTGAACATGCTGAGACTCACTCCATCATTATATCTCTGTCACACTGTGAAAATTCAGTGGGCTCTGTCAAACCAGGACAACAAATCTCTCAAATGTTACAACAGTAGGTGGTCAATCTATGCAGGAGGTAAGTTATGCAAATAGGTTAAAAATAATCACACACACACACACACACACTGTCTTTTTCAGGACTGATTTGCCTGGAATCTTGGCATCATGGAATGTCAAATGACTTTCAAATGTGACCATCTGAGCCTCCTGAATGGAGAGACAATAAACTGGCAAAGAAATAGGCATAAGACGATAATTTAACATTCCACATTTTACTAGCTATATAGTGTCATCCTTGGGGTTAGCAGATGTCAGCATTCCTAGATCAATTAAATAGAGCACCCCCTCCCCACAGCTTCCTTTATGAAAACTGAATATACTAACAGAATGTTGATAATAGCAAAGATTTTGCTAAATAGCCATTTTTTAAGAGTATCCCTGTTTAAAATGTAGAAACCTAAAAATATATACAAACCAAATGTGATGCATTGCAGGATTTGCCTGTATGATTTCCTCTGCATCTGGTAACTGCATGCTATTAGCTACACTTGGTACAACTCGATACAGCTTGACATATTCTGGGATTTATTAAAATGTAAATGATAAAGCAGAAAAGAATGTTCAGACAATTGGATTACTCCATTGACTGAATGTTCCAATACTGTATCTATTTTTGTCAAAGCAATGGTGGCTCCTGCTGTGGAATGCTGAATGGAATATTCCATTGCAGGGCATGGGGAGAACTTGCATAAAGGAAATTGAAACCTAATCACTGAATTTTTAATTCCCCTCTCCAAAAGCAACAGATTGCCAATACTTTCTAAAAGAAATTATGATAATTTTGGCACATAATTATTGGAAGGTTACCATTCACAACTATGTATTCAGCATCTATTATTGGATCTGAAACTTCATTCATGAAAACAATGATACATTTGCTTGTTTTTGCTCTTGGCCTTGGCTTGTTTTACTTATGAACATTATGTGATGAGCATGAATATACGTGATATGGCTGGAAGTGAATATGCACGATCCAAGAGAGATATTTTCCTGATGGGGACTGTTATTATTTATTCCAGAAAAGAGAAGGCTGGGAGGTAGGTGTCTTTAAGGACTTGAAGGGATTGGGTTTAGAGAGAATGGAGACCAGCTGTTCTTTCTCTCCACAGGGAACAAGAGAAAATGGGATTAAACTACAGCGTGAGGGATTTGGGATCAAAATAAAACAGAATTTCCCAACTGTGTAGGCTCTCAAACACTGAAACATGTCTCGAAGGAAGTATATGGACATTAGTTTTATTTTGATGCCTTAAGAAATGGAAAGGCACATTTTCACTATATGATCTTATATGGACAAAGAAGAATGGACTAGATAATGTATGGCTCCTGAATTCTCTTGATCTATGAGGAGAATCTAAAAATGGGGTGGGGGGTAGCTAAAAGAAGTAATTTTTTCTTTAATAGTAGTTATTTTTCAAAGTCAACTCTTTTCATGGGGACAGACTGGCAACTTTTACCTGTATGTAAAATGTTAAACTGAATGGAATGTCACGTAATAGGGTGGGTGGGGACAGAGAATGTGGGAGCACAATGCACTCTCATTTCTCCTCCCACTACCATTTCTGCTCTTGAGTAGTTCAAGTTGAAAAGCAAAATGTCCTTCCTAGTTATGTGTGGAGTTTAACATATGTATATTGATTTTTGAATTTGTAAGAATGTGGTGAGGGATCCTGGGAAACTGAACTCTACCTCATTTTATATATATATATATATATATATACACACACACACACACACACACACACTCATTACATATATAAGTATACACATATATATGTATATAATGTATATTTTTCAAAAAAGAAGTTGCACTCAAACAAAATGAATCTATAGTGCTCACATTTGATTAGCAGAAAATTTTGAGTACATGGGATTAAAATTGGTCCAAATTCAATTATTGCTTTAAAATATTATGACTATGGTGGATGCTGGTTGTCTCTTGAAGATAATTGTATCTTCCATTTCCTGGAGGCAGCTTAGTGTAGCAAAAAGGTCATGTTTAGAGTCAGAAAGCTGGGGTCAAGTCTTATCTGAGTCATGAACTGGCCCTTTGACCTGGACAGCTCATTGACTCTTAAGTACGAGTTTATATTCTGAGGAATAAAGAGTAAAATGAGGATGTTAGACAGATGATTTAAAGGTTCTCTTTTTGTCTCCAATATGCTATCCATCATCAATACCAAAAGCTCTTGAGCTTTGCGCTCACTCTAAGATTATGTTCCCATAGGTTAAGTTTCCAACTTAGGCTGCATCTTACAATCACCCAGGGAGCTTTACAAAAAATCCCAATTCCCAGGCTACACCCCCCCCCCCCCACCAATTAAATCAAAGTCTTTTGAGGAAGGACCCAGGTATCACTAATTTTTTAAGCCCACCTGGTGGTAGCAATGTGCTGTCAAGGTTGAGAACTACTGCTTTGGGCACAATGCAGGGAGAGGAGCTGAAATAATGACATTAATGTTGTTTCACTATGAACTCAAGAATTGTGTGCATCTTGATTCCCTCCTATGTCTTCAGGACCTAACAAAGTGTCTACCAAAAATATAGTAGGTGCTCAGGAAATCATTAACATTTTCAGTGAACTTTGGCCAACCCCTAAAAAAATAGGGTTTATCAAATCTGGTATCTACTTTGATCATTTTCACTTTGCTCTTATTTACTGAATAAGATCTCAATTCTCTACTTTTGTTTGCCAATGAAAACAAGGAAGGCAAGTAAAATAATGGGCAACCCGGTTGCAGTGACACAATTCAACTATCCTTGGGATGGATGTAAGGAAATCATCTATCTCCGTATCCTCTAGAGAAGAGGCTCTTGGGGATCTAAAGCATGCCTCCTACATGACCCCACACATCTAGGTGAGAATAAATAAAACAAAATATCTGATATCCAGATGTCATTCATTCATTCAGCAGATGTTTAGGAAGTACTTACATTGTGCCAAACACCGTGGTAAGCTATTGTAGACTTTCTCAATGAGGACTTTATGCTAGAATTAAACCTTAATTCTTAATTAAACCTGGGTATCTTTACATGTAATTAATTAATTTCCTTCCTATGCATACAATTTTAGTTATATATCATCGTTGGGAAAATTGAAGAAACAGTCACTGAAATAATTGTTTTGCTCTGTGGTTCAGATGACAAACTCGAGATAAGAAAGGCTGCAATTTTAGGGGATAAAATGACAAACCAAACACAGTACTTGTCTTTTAGAACAGTACTATCTAACAGAACTTTCTCAAGGATGGAATTGTTCCATATCTGTGCCATTCGACACGGTGGCCGCCACTAGACACAGGTGGCTACTGAGCACTTGAGATGTAGCCAGTGCACCTGAGAAATGGAATTTTAAATTTTACTCAATATTAATTTAAATTGTAGCAGTCATATATGGTGAGTGGTTACCCTAGAGTACAAGGCAGCTCTAGAATCTCATATTCAAATGGAGGAGACTGTCACATAAATTCTCATAATCTGGGTGATAAGCACTAATATGAAGTAAGCACAGAATGCTATGAAAGCACCTAGGTGAAGAAGCTAGTCTTAGGGGTAGTGGATGGTTGCGGTGAAGACTTCCAAGAGGAAATGCCTTCTAGGATGAGACATGAAGGACAATAGATGGAGTCTGGAAGGGGTGGTAGAGTACCAAGCAGGAGTAGGTGTGTGAGAAAACTCAGAAGATAAGAAATGGCAAAGATGTATGGTGAGAACCTGCAAAAGCACTGGTACTTGAGTCCAGAGAGGAATGTTGGGGCCAGGAAACAGGATAGGAAGGGTTTTAGATGTAATGCTCTTTAAAGGGCAATGGGAAGCCAGTGGAAAGTTGGAAACTGTGGAATGCTATGATCATATTTGTGCTTTAGACAGATTTCCCTGGGTGCTACTTGGCAGTGTGGAAGGGAGAAAATGGAGGCATGAGGCAGGAGTCCGGGTGATATGAGAGTTGTCTTAAATAGTTGGAGGATGGGGAGAAGTAGACACATTTAAAAACAGAAAGAAGGAAAAACCAAAAAGATTTACCTGATTGGCCATGACAGGTGGAAAGAGGAAAGACAAGGATCACACCTTGGTTTCTGACTTGAGTAGATGATAGTGCTGTTTATTAAAGGCAACATGGGATCATTTAGAAATTGCCTCTAAATTGAAATTTTCCCACCATATCAGATCATTTGCTCCTCATAGATCCTGAAACTAGCTTTGATACACACTAGTGAAAACACCCTAATTATGAAAGCATACTCTTCCAAGAAATCAACACGAGTTCACAGTTGATGCAACACTGCTTTTATTGGGGGTTCAGGGGACATATGACAAAGTCTCATAAAATGTCAACAAAGTCACATTTTGTGCTTGGCTACGCTTTAAAAAAAAAAAAACCAAAACCTGTTTATTTATGAGTTCACTTAATGAGAACTGTGTGAGACATGGCCAATGACCACCATTTTGAAAACAGGACGACCTGAGCCACCAGGAGGTCTAAGTGTGACAATGCCAGATATCTCAGCGGAAGTTCACAACAGTCAAATATTCAGGTCCTTCCAAACATGTAGATGCTTGCCCTTAAGTAGACACAGATTAACTGACTCCTTCAAGACAAAATTGCGTTTTGAACTTCTGTGTTCTCCAGCCGACCACTTTATTAATCATTACTGAATGCCAACTGAAGGCAAAGCGGCTGGTAAAGAAGAGTGAGGTTTCCTCAGTTCTAGTTTTTTATGGCTGAAGTATTCTTGAGTTAGTAACAATTAAAATAGAAAATAACCATTGATATTTTCAAAAAACATAAGGACTATTGAAACAGTCGTGTTTAAATATTCACGCAGAAGCTCTTACAAATATATACTGTCCATAAAACTGGTTAAGAAAATGCTCATTAGAAGATCTGGTTTGTTTAGGTGAACTAAGAATGCCAAATAATTTAAGAATATCATTGAAGACATTGCACACATAACTTGCCATTGTGTGTTCTTTGTGGATGGACCATTGACAATTTCTGGAACTAAAGATGTCAGTTTGTAGCTAGCTAATTTTCACATTGAGGTGAGAAGCCAAAGAGGTGCAAAATTGAAGCAATCTACTAGGTACAATGCTCCCTGATCACCCAGATAGAATGTTTTCACTGATCAAATTCAAGCTCACACTTCATTTAGACAGGGTGGAGAAGTTCAAGAGCCTCTGAGGGCAGCATGGTTTCTGGACCTAGCTCTGCTACACTTCAATGTGTGATCTTCCGTAAGTCACTCTCACTTTATGGATTTATCACATCTGTAGAAAAGGACATTGCAATAGATGACCTTTAAGCTCTCTCCACCTCCTACTTTTGTTCTCAAGAAGTTGAGATTTCATGCTGACCGAAGTGAGCAGTTTCATCAGAGTCTGGCCCCCTCCCAAAAAAAGGTCTAAAATGCTGATAGACTCTATTCCCCAATTTTTTTTCAATTTCTTTCATGAAAATACATTCCATCATGCGAGTTTAACCAGAAAACTGAAAAATTTGAGAAGCTAATTAAAGGAAATAGCTATTTATTTACCACAGAAAAATATCGAGGAATATAGAAGAGGTAATATTACAATTGTGACTTAGTGCGTTAGATCATGAGCTCTGCAATCGCAGTTCTGATTGTGAACCCTGTATGTGGCAGTTTGGCAAGTTACTTAACCTCATTAAAACTCAGTTTTCTTTGTGTAAAATGGGAATAAAAAACAACATCTCTTTGGCAGGGCTGTTGTGAGGCTTAAGAGAGTTAACATAGAAAATGCTTAACATGTAGTGAGAACTCAATAAATATCCATTGTTACTAGGCTAACAGAAAAATCACAAATCTTCATATCAGTTGCTTTAATGGAAGAAATATGATTATAATTCTAGGCTACCCCTAGGGAGGGAGGGGGGAAGTGTGTGTGTGCAAAGTCTTCACCATATATATATCTATACATTGGCACTGAAAGTCTGGGATGCAGTACACAAGACATGTATATTCATAATTCCCTAAAACCACCACGTAGATGCTTTCCTCTCTGACTTTTCTCACACTATGACATCCATCTAAAGGCCTCTATTTTCTCCTACCTTTCCACTTATCTAAATCTTTAACAGCCTTTAAGATTCATCTTGTATTTTCCTCCTTCGGGAACTTTCTTCCCTAAACAGACCAGTTTGCCCAGCTTAAGGTGACCTCTGAGCTCCTTGTTTGTATCTTCTGCTTTGTTTTGGTTTTGCTCTTATCAGTTGACCTGATTTGTTACTTATCTTTTCAAAAGTTTATGTGCCTCTGTCTCACTAGATTTAAACTCTTTAGAGGCACTGAGCACATCTCACAGAACCTAGCTTGCCTGATAAAAAGAATGGTTGGTTCGTTGGTTGGAGTCAGCGGGATCTTGTATTTCTATGCCACAGTCTGAGTTCTCACCATTATTTTATCCTTTGGATTGCCTCCCACTACTTCGTTATTTCAAAAGAACTTTATATTCTTTAAGTCACTCTGAAGGTCAAACTCGGTGCGTGGCTAACATTCAATTTACTTCTGGCACGAACAACTTTCTATTTTAAAAATTGGTGCATTAATAAGCATATTCATTCATACTAGAAAAAAAGTTTTTTAAAAATGAATGTCACACAGAATTTAAATACAAACAGAGGAATACACATGACGAAGAGAAAGTCCTTGGCTCCTTCGAAATCTAGATGTCATTCTTAAGTGTTTCTGTTTCTTGGAAAGCTTGCCTCTTGTTCTGAGATTCTATTGGCTGAAGCTGCAGCATGTGGGTGTGTCGCTTGGCAGAAGAGGTGTCTTCAGGTGATCGCTTTCTTTGTTTCAACTTCCCAGTCGGCTTGAGCGTCCATCAGGACAGCAGTCTCTGTGGTCTGTGTCCTTTCACTGGGGAGACATTCCTGAGGAGGGGGGACTATAGGACCAGCTGAAAGGACATCAACACGACTAAAAAAATAACAGAACACATCACAGAAGGTTATCACATTGACTCTTTAATACAAATAGAGGAATGTTATGATACTTTGAGAGCCATGCTGTTTCTAACTATGAGTGAAATGCTGCGTCACCAGAGAAATGGAGCTTGCTCATTGTTCATCTTGTTCAGGAATCAGTCAAGCAACAGCATTGCTTGAGAGTGTGTGAGAGCACCAGGATCCTCGCTCTGGGAGAATGCGCTCCGTAAGAATAACTTCAGGTTTATCCAACAGGCAACTTACTGAAATAGGACACGGAGGAAAACAACAAAAGAACACAGGACATTAAGGACACATTCAACTAAATCTAAAGACTACATGCAAAATAAAATAAGTATGGGCACATCAGTGCTTAGCAATGTAGGAGTGAACGAAGTCACTAGAACGGTTAGGAGTTGATGTCAATTCCTTGTATGTGTCTTTGTATTTCTAGTGCCTGGCTCAGAGGATGACACATGGTGCCCCCTGAAAGAAAGAATGAAAGGAACCACAAAAGGGAGGGAGGGAAAGAGGAAGGGAGGAGGGGAGGGAACAAGGGAGAGAGGGAGGAAGGAAAGGAGAAAGAGAGAGAGAGAAGGAAGGAAGGGAGAAAGGGAGGGGAGAGACAGAGAAAGAATGAAGGAGGAGGGAGGAAGAGAAAGTGAGGAAGAAAAGAAAGGTATCTGAAATGTAGAAGAGGTGGAGAGGCAGAGCGTGCAGAGAGGAAAAGCTTGGGTGAGAGCGAATTCAAAGACCTGGAAGCCTGGAAGAGCGGGCTCCCTTAATTCAAGAAGAGGTTATACATGGTTTGAGAAAATGGGCGGGGCAATTTTCAGGAGGTTTTGAACACAACACGTTAAGATTTAATGTGGGAAGGGTGGTATGTTAATGTAACGACTGTAGGTTTTGAAGGGGATATTAACATGATATAAATGCATCAAGTAGAAAGGGGAAACTGAAACTCAAAGATGTCAACCCAATGGAAAAAAACCAAAGGATATTGCAAGCAATTAATGAAGGCAGAAGGACTAAAGAATATGGTCTTAAAATAGAAAGGCAGGTGCTCCTCTGGGTTTCTTCTATGTTAATGTTGAAGGAAATGGGCTTAGATCCCAGATCAAGAAATTCCTTCTCCCACTGTGTAGCTTTTCTCATTCTTCGCCTGTGCCTCTTTTCTGTCCCTGCCCTTCCTGAAACTTCAGTCTTCACTGTTTTAGCATCAAGGCAAAATATGTTAGTAAGTACAGCGCCTGGAGGTGGGATCAAATATAACTTTAAAGGGCAGCTGTTGGTGCAAATAGACTGTGGATTCAAGGGTCCTGAAATTGTTCTTATACCTCTATAAGAATCGCTTCAAAAATTCCCTGCTGGAGAAGAGTTTAGAGACCAACTAATCCAACCCACTTATTTTACAGACAAGGATATTTGGGAAGAGCTGTATTACTGTTTCTTTCATTCTACAAAAGTTGTTATGAATGCAGTATACCTTGCAGGTGGACCTGAAATTAACTAAAGGCTTTATTGTCAGTTTCTTCATTATGCTAGCACAATGACGATGCATAATGAGTTAGGTACATCAAAAGGGATTTACTACCACACACCCCTCTTTCTGCACTAAACGCTTTGGACACATTGAAAATGTTGGTTCTCTTTCTAGATGACAGGTATAATGTATATATATTTCCGAAAACCGGTAAAATAACCTACTGTTAAATATTGTTAATAGATATTTTTCTGTTCTGATCAAGCATGCAATAACTGATCCTGGATGAGTAATTAAATATACATCTTACAGATTTTAGAATTTATTATTTTGTGAACATAGAATGGGAGGGTGGGGTGCTAAGCTTTTGATACATGTGTATGAGACTCATTTGTGAATCAACTAAAATGCCACTGCAACGAGGAAGGACGTGTCACAAAATTCTTGTGTGACTCCTTTGGGTAGCTAATAATGCAAAGCTCTTGCATACATGAGCAGATGAAAAGTAAATCAACGTATTGTTTTGGTGTTGCATAGATACAGCCCGTGCATAATGTCTCTGGACCCCGTCAGCAAAATGAATTTTGAGGAATAAATAGCATAAACATGCAAAGCACCATACTCCAGGTGTCTATTATGAGTCAAAAGTTTAACAAATCAGCTTTCTTTGGGGCCTGTGACTACTTAATTGGAATAAGTTATATCTTGTATCATCTTAACATGAAGCTCCCTTGGAATCCTCTTTGTCTCCTGAACGTATAAGCGTAAATTGGGACCCTTGCATTGCCTTGCTTGAGGTCCCTCTGTGATCTGATGGGGATGATTCTCCAAATTTATATCAGAAGCATCTCCACCCACTGAGCACATAGCAAGTGCCAAGTGACAGGCTGACCAATCCCCTCACTGTTGCTCTGTCTGGATCGTGCCTTAATGGCTAGATCTTCAGGGTCAGCTCCTTGGTGTGGTGGGGTCTCCAGTCCAGGAGACACCATATTGAGACACCAAAGGGGAAAGTGGTATGAGTGCATAAATGACCTGAGGCAGAGTTTCAGTTATTCATCATGTGCCACGCAAAGTGGAGGAAAAATAGAAAAGAAGTTGTTTGTTATTGTTATGATTTTGATTACTTTGATTAAATTAAGATTATTATCTCTGCCTAAGGCCATTTCCCTGGCATTTTATCTCATTATTCTAATAAAGGAAACGGATATCTTATGAATACGATTTACTATTCTAACATTCTCCATTACTTCAAGTTGCCCAAAGTCAAGATGAAGACTAAATCAGTAAAAAGCAGCAAATATTTTACGAATAATGCAAGTATCCACAATGATAACCCTTTTAGTAATTGTTAGTTTCCAACATCTAGGCCAGACACATTCATTCTTGCATGAGAACACAAAGTTCTTTGCTTCTTATATTAATTAACAAGGAGTTAAAAAAAATAAAAGCTGACTTTAAAAACATTCTACTCAGGAGCCATTTCAAATGAGGAGAAATGCCCAAGGGGGGAAAAAAAAAAATCTCAAGTAGGCAACATGTAAAGCAACACACAACTATATGCACATTAGTATAATTACACATTGCAAATTATATCGGATGTATCTAATATCTAATTTTTTGAAAGCTGATTCCACTTGAGATTTCAATAACAGCATCAACATTTTGCAGGTGGCTCCTTCTGTATAGTATCCAAAGGGAATTATTCCTCTAATGTGCTTACAGCCCTCATGTAAAAGCTGAAGCTCTTCCTTAAAGGACCAATGAACAATGAACATTGGGAATATTACCTTGATGGATAAAGCAAGAGGGGAGGGGTCCACCAGAGATAATGTTCAGCATATGGTTATTTATTCTGTTCCTTCTGTGCAGAGGATCCTTATTTGCTTCAAGCAATAAGAAGAAAACTTAAACAAGAGCCTCATTAGAAAATGTGGGGGAGGCTCCATACATATTCTGAGGCAATGATATGAAAAGCTAAGGGACTGATGATTTTTTAGATCAACTGCTAAAAGAGAAGTGTGCAAGAGAATGGCAGATTATACCTTGGACTGAAAACAGAGACTGCCCTATATTCAATTCTGCTCTGTTAAAACATATGACTAATTAGTCCTAAAGACGACACCAGGTCAAAGCTCCGTTTTGAAGAATAGGCTTTTGTCCTCATCTTTCTGTATCAATCAATCAATCATCAAATAACCAAATACATATTTGTGATCTTGGAGAATGGAGCATATTATTCAAGTTGATTGGATCCATTTTCTTGATTCCTCCTTAAAGAACTTTCTGCTAATTAACCAGGGTTACTATTGAATTATTTAATTATCTGCACTTTTGTGCAATGAAATATGTTGTCATATCACATACTTTATCACGCTGTTGCTGTTCATATTTAATGATGCCTCTATAGTTAGCAGTTTCCTTTGTTCTGCTCAGTAAGTGGTTTTCGAAAAGGGGGTGGGCGGGGAAGGAGGAGCCTTGGGGTTTGTAAAATACAATCATACATTCCTGGTGCACATGCAAAACTTTGTGCATTTACATGAATTTCTTTTTCAAAATCAAGTTGCAATTCCATTTGGAATAAGCTAAGAGGCACATGTCGGTGACTTCAAATGCAGCCAGAGCGATATTCCTATACCTTGAACATCTCTCCAGTGTATTTCCACTGCAGGGCAGTGGTAAAACGACGACTTCATTTTTTTTTTTTTTTTTTTAATCAGCAAGGAATGTCTTTAACAAGGAAGAAGTAAATTATGATAATTACTCTGAATGGTCGGATCCTTGAGCATTACTAATTAGCATTTATTGCCTGGATTATAGAACAATACATGTGAAACCGAACTGCGATTGCTCTTTTACGTCCAAGAACTGAAAAAGGCAGTGGAGCAAGAGGCAGTATCATCAGTGGTTGAGTCAGTGATTTTACATCTCCTTGAGAGTGTGCAGAATTCCTCGTTTATTTATTTATTTATTTATTTGAAATATACAAATGTGGTCCTTGATATTTATGGCCCATTCATTTTGTGTGTGAGGCACCTATCTACATATGATATCATAGTCATGGGAGACTAATGAGAGGAGAAACATTTTGGCTATGATGTCATTTTGGGACAATTTTATCCATTGTGAGAGTTTAACAGTAAAGAGCGTAAAACTCGCCGTTTCATAAAAGTATGAATTTTTCTGTAGAAACTTTGACTTAAAAAGGAAACAAAGAACTCAGTTCTTAGAGACAAAAATTTTACATTCACCTCCCCACTTTCTCTTAGGAGGCCTACAGTTGAAAATAATTGAGAAAAGGCAATTGGTCTCTGGTTTAAGATCCTTTTTTTCATTAGGAATGTGTAAAAAAATAGGATTCTGAAATTAGAAATAAGTGAGGTATTAATCAACAGACCAACATCACTCCTGTAAATAAACGCCACTCACATAATTTGGCAACTGGAATTCCTAAATAACCCGGTAGGTAGGAGAGAAAGGGGGAGAATTAACCATTCATCATTCTCGCTGCAGACTCACCATTTCCCTCCACACCCCATTATAGCGAACGAAGAGGAAAAAAAAAAATCATAAAATAAAGCCGGTACTAAATACAGTCACTAGTCTTCCGAATACCGTTATGGATTCCCTACCCTGATCCTTTTTAGTTTGAAAGAATAAGTTTGGCTAAATCTGTGAGGAGATTAAACAGACTGGTGATAAAAATTAATTCTGCTGAATGAGCAAATGCATTTGGATTGCAGAGATGCAAATAAGATAATACTTTTCTTTTCCTTTGACATACCAAGCGGATTAGTTTAGAATGTTAAATTTGATTTTATTAGAATATATTAGCAGTGTTTTAATTAATACCAATCAAACATTTTCTTTCCCTGGGGCTTGATGTGCTCCTAACGCTTTCTAAATCATCTGTGCTTTATCCATCCAAAAAAAAAAAGAAAGAAAAAGAAAAAAGAAAAAACCAAATTACCAAAGCCTTTTGTTACATTCTTCATAATTTTACTGTATTTAACAGAAGGCTATGAGCTGTTTACCTAAAGGTGTCTTGCCCATAAAATTAGTTCCCAGGTGCTGGGTTTAAAATGAGTCCTGTTCACTTGTACAGTTGATTTTTTTTTTTTTAAGGTTGAATTAGAGACTTGAAAAATAAACATCTTCTGTGTTTTTCTTTTGGGGAAAAATGCTGCAAAAGGAGTTTTGGCTGGTTCATCTTACTCTTGGCTTTATTCTCTCTAGAGCTTCCTAGAGCTGTTAAATTTCCAACTGCATTGGTTTTAAGCTGGCACTTCTTTGGAAACAGAGGCAAAAAAGGAATGAAAAAAAAAAGGTGGGGCGGGGGGGAATCTAGTTAAAAATACGGTGAACCAGTGCGCCCTGTGAACTGAATTGTAACTGTGTGCTGCAAGGAAGTGCTGCATTGCATTTCACTCCTGATCTCTCTCCTTTTCTCTCAAGCTTCCTGTCCTTCTGTGTCCGAAAGCTCCAGTTCACTTCTTTCTCTTTTCTTCCCGCAATGCACCCCCCTCCCCAATTTCCCTGCCTTATTTTTTTTTTTTTATCTGCCAAGCTGGATTTGCACTTTTAAAGATCAGTATCAATAATGCCCTGCTTGTTTCGGTGGCACTCTCCCTTTAAAAGACAGCCCCCTCTAATTGATGCGTCTGGGCTAGTCTAGACTGGTAGTGATTGAACCAACCACCAATTATGTTATTCATTTCACTGAACTTCACTGATGGGCTTGGTGAGGAAGAAGGGGTGTTGAGAAATCTGCCCTTATACTGAAGCAGTTCCCTGCTGAAATATAAAATCTCGTGTGTCGTTACGCACTCCTAAATGCCTGTATGATCAATCCTATGATAGCAACCTTAGGACATGAGCAATCCAGGTGAAAACATGTAAAAAAACCGAAAGAGTGCCCTGCAATATAAACTGTATCACTAGTATTAAATTACTATGCTGTTATCATTTAAAAATCACAGAAGAATTACATCCAGCATGCTTTTATTGATCCCTGCACACAGTTTCATAGAATAAGATGCAGCTACATTTTGACCTCAAAAAGCACCAAATGTTTGGCAAATACTTGATATGAATCAAGTGGTAATTATATATCCATAAGTTAAATATATGCCTTTCCATAATTTCCAAACGCCTATGCATGCACATCAGCTAAGATGGGGGAAAATCATTAATCCATTGTATAGAAACCAAAAGATAACTTGAAAATCAAATAGCTCTTTTCTCTGACGCATATTCAGGCTATCAAAGGCTTGAAAGTAATATTTAAACATTACAACTACTAGGAGGTTTCGACAAAAAGCACAATGCAATTGTTGCACAATTCGTTTTCTCAATTCAGTTTTCTGATACAAAATGGTTTCTTGACTACGATTTGGAGTCAATGACTAAAATGGCAATAAACACTTAAAAAAAGAAAAGCAGGAAAAGAACAGTTTCCTTAACCTTCGGCAACGTATAAAACAAGGTTATAACCGACATAAAGTCTTTAAAAGAAGAAAGCATTTGAAGTCAGGGTTGACTTAGGTATTTTCCAAAAACAGAAGATAAATCTTGGCTCAAGAATACTAAAATGGTTTAAATGAAATTGTATACTGGAATTTTTCACAACAAAGAAAAGGTAAGTTACTGTTTCTCTTCTCTAACTATGAGATAGATCTAAATCACCGAGATTCTTGTGGTATCAAAAGTTACATTTTTAGAAAACTGCAAACTAGGTAATGCTAACAATTACCTTAAGAGAAGATTATTTTAACTGTACAGTTTGGTGTTATAAATAACTTCGTTGGATTATATAAATCCTGATCAATTTTTTCCAATTTTTAAATAAAAAATAGGCATTGATAACTTCTAAATGATACAATAATTGCGTGCGTGCGCTGTTTCCTTTTATATGTTTAAAAAGATATATATTTCCTTTTATTTCTTTCCTTTTATATGTTTAGAAAATACATTTCCAATCCCTATTACTTTTAAACTCATTGTGCATAACATTTTTAAAGAGATGTCAGGCAAGGAAGCTACAACCTCTCCTTTTATTTTATTTTTTAAAATCTTGCCAAGTAATACAAATTTAATCTTTGTTAACACCATAAATTCCATCCTTCTTGTACGTCTAGCAAGAGTGGAATTTTTAGCCTACTGATATTTTAGCTCACACTACTGGGTCGTCCCTATTTGTGTCTGTGTGTTCACTGTCCAGCCATATATGATACACATATGTGGGCATTGAATATATACTCTCTCCACATGCCCATTTTAACTGGGCACAATTTTAAGATTAACTGTTGAGCTGAGAAGTTGGAGGCATGGGGCATGCTGGGACTTCAGCTGATATGTTCTGAGGTCAAGCACCAGGTACTGAGCTGTTCTTGTTACGCTCGGATAGTACTGCGTGTTGCTCTCAAGGAATAGACCAGGGTAGGTGAGTTCCACAAGCCTCAGGCATCAATAATAAACATGCGTACACATCGCAGCCAACACGCTATTATCACACAATATATACCTACTTTAACACAAATCCAGGAGCTGCCACTTTTCTGGTCACCTGATCCCATCTAACAATGAAAACCTCAGAGGTGCACTCAAGCACTTCAGACAAACTTTCTTTTCTTTTGTTTTTGCTTCAGAGAAAAAAAAAGTTCCACCAAATTTCCAGGATGCAAAGGCACGGCTCGCAGCTCCCAAGAGCCTAACCCGTGGATTTAAACGGTAAACATCACAAGTTAGGGTCTCAGGGATTGAGAGGAGCGCGCTAAATTGTTCTTTCTTGAGACAAAACAAAGCAAAACAGGAATGACAAGCAATTTCTGTTCGAGGTTCACGACTAAAAGACAACAAACAGGTGGCAGGATATTCCCTCGCTCTCTAAGCTGCCTTCCTTCACAAAATTTGGATTCCACGTAAGTATAGTAGATACATACAAACGTACGCAGCGTCTGTGGGCGCATATACATACCTGAACATACAATCGCCAGTCTATCAGAGAAAACTCTTTGAAGCTTTGGGCAAAAGAGTTTACTAAAATGGAAAACAATATGAATAGACTCAGAAATGCCCACGTTTTTCAAACCACGGTCTACGATCAAGATTAAACGTCAAAGCTTTAATTTACAACTAGCACCAATGACGGTAAAGAAAATCCGAGGCATCTCTTCCCCCCTGGGCGAGCATGCCGCATGCAAAACCATCCAAATCAGGTTTCGAGAAGGAGAAGACCAAACAGTAGGATTTGGAGGCTTGGAAAGTATACATACGAAGAGCGTTTGAAACTCACCCATTGGAAGTGGAGTCGGGCTGCAGCCTCCAGTAGCACCGTCCGGGCCAGGGGGGGAAACGTGAGCTGCAGGGCGCTTGCCTGGGCGAGGTGTTTCAATAGAGGACTGAGAACTGGGCAGGGAGGGGGAGGCGGGGGCAGGAAGCGATACACCAAATCTAGAGACTGTAACTCTGTAGTTTATGCTTTGACGAGAGAGGGGGGCAAAAAAGGCGATTCGGTGGGAGTCGAGGGAGGGACTGGGACTGATCAAATTTTGAGAATATTCAGTTAAAAATTCAAAAAAAATTGTTTTTCGAAGAATGAGAACCCTCCCCAGGGCTGCTTTTCAAAATTTCCTCCTTCTTTCTTTAGCGTGCACTTTGCCAGTCCTGCGAAGGGCCTCCTGTGCACCAGCTGCTTGGCCGAAGCCAAGGCCAAATCACCCCGAGCCAGCACCAGGCTGTCACTTGGTCGAGGCGAGTGGGAAGGGGTGGGCGCGAGCCGGGGAGGCGCATCTCCTCCGCCCCACTCCCGCCGCGGATCCTTTGAAGCCGTTTGCCAATATTTCGGAGGAATCCGAAGCACAATTCCCCTCCATCTTCGCAGACAGCTACGGGCTGTGTACCTGATAGATCGTCGCTTCCCCGCGTCTGCCTGGAAGCTGGGCTTTCCTCTGCGGAGATGGCTCCTAGTGCCGCCTCCAAAAATGAAACGAAAGGGAGGGGAAGTGGGTGGGAAGATGACTCTTTAAAATTTTTTTTCTTCCCCTTTTTTTCTTTCCTTCTGTTTCCTTTCCTTTCCTCCTTCTTTTTCTTCTTTTATTCCAGCCTGAGCAAGGTGGATGGATGGCTAGTCAAAGAGAATGACAAAGCAGCCCCTGCAAGGCAGGCACTGGAGGGGGCCTCGGGCACTTAGGAAAAATGCTAAATATTTTGTATATATTTCCGTATGCAACTAAAAACCGTTAAAGTTCCAGGATCTACCCCCCTCTGCCCAACCCCCCCCCCGCCTTGCAAAATAGAATCATAGGAGCAAGACAGCTAAATTATGTCTCTTTTCCCTCTGTACAGGGTTATTCAACATCCCCCCCCCCCCCCCCCCCCCCCCCCCCCCCCCCCCCCTCTTCCTCCCGGAGGGGGCCTCGGGCACTTAGGAAAAATGCTAAATATTTTGTATATATTTCCGTATGCAACTAAAAACCGTTAAAGTTCCAGGATCTACCCCCCTCTGCCCACCCGCCCCCCCCGCCTTGCAAAATAGAATCATAGGAGCAAGACAGCTAAATTATGTCTCTTTTCCCTCTGTACAGGGTTATTCAACATCCCACCCCCACCCCCCACCCCATCTTCAAGACAACTTTTTTTTCTCACCTCTGTAGGTTCTTCGCAGGCACAATCCTCTGTTCAGTTCAGGGTCTCTCCTTTTTCTCTCCCTTCCCTTTTCCTTTTCCTCTCAGAAAAGCTAGTCCGTCATCATCCTACCTAGCTTCTCTCTCTCTCTCTCTCTCTCTCTCAACCTCTCTCCCTTTTTCTTTTACTGTTAAAAACATAATAATAATGGCCCTTTCGACATAGCAGCATGAAGTGGCTGCCTTTGAGAAAGCACATTTAATCTTTACTGGCTCCCCTAGGCTTCAGTGGAGAAGGAGAAGGCAAGAAAAAAAGGGAGAGAGAGGAGAAAAAGATTGTAAGGGAGGCTGCTGACGGACAGCGAGCATCAGGCACAAATCAGCGACAAGTTGAATTTTCCTAGACCACACTGCCCCCTTTCTTCTCGGCTCTCTCCCTGGGCTCCTGGAAAGCCCGAGTGTCTGGTTACAGGAGGCAATGGGTCTCCTTTTGCCAACCATGGTGCGGATTCCTCGCATGCCTGCTTAAATCTCTGGCAGAGTAAGGAATCAATATCCCCCTCTAATCACCTTTAGCTCTTCTAGGGCTTCGGAGAACCCACTTCGCGCTCCTCACCGCTCCCCCGCCCTGCCAGGCTCCTCCATACAAAGCTTGCCGTCGTCCTGTCATTTCTCACTTCCTTCCATATCTTGGAGGCAAGCCTCTCTTCTAATATCCTCTCGCCCGCTCCTTCTCTCTGCTGTCGTGTGTCTCATCCCTGACTCCCAGCACCGGATGCACTAAGGCTTCTGCCTGACTACTAATGAGACCAAAAATACACCAGCAGGTCAGGGGGAAGGCCAGACACTGTGTTATACAAATACAAAAAAAAAAATCCTCAGCCCTGCTAGACCCAGAGATCAGGTATCACATTTTCTAAAAGGGAAGAAAAAAGGGGGTGGGTGGGGAGGAGTGAAAACGGGAGACCACAGTGCAGATCTCTGCCTAATTGTTCCACATCCCATGGGTATTTAAAACACGCATGCATGTGTGAGTGCAGGTGATGTACTTGGAGAAGCTGGGTGGGTTTTCTTTATGGACAGAAAGTCAACAATGCCCAAAGACTTCTTTGAAATCGGCATTTAGAGGGATAAAAGAGCAGTGATTCAAATCTATATTTAAAGTACGCAGACACTCTATTAAGGCATGTGATGACTACAATGCTAAAAATCTCTTTCTTTTCAATGGCTGGGTTTTACGCATTGACTCTGTTTGCCATGTGTACTAATTTACCACTTACATTCCCTTGGATTTGGAAATGAACTTATCAGTGACTGTAGCTCATCCTAACCCTTCGCTTCTACTGCAGACATTTTTCCTTATTCCTGAAGCATTTCTCCTCGAACGTCCATCAGTTCTGGGCACACTTTATTGATCAGCCTAAAGTCCCTTGATCATGATAAGTAATCATTCAGACGACAAAAAAAAAAAAAAAAGTGGCACAAGAAAAATGAAAGACATCCTGAATTGACCAAGGGAGCATATCCTATCATTTCTGTGGGCACACATCTTAAAAGCTCAGCTACAGGAGGATTCTGTAAAGCAGGTAGCTCTCGAAAATCAGGGTCTCTACCTATCTGTACACACAGTGGGTATACTGCCATCTTCACCCAATTTTCGTGGCTAGAATCATGCAGACAACAGGCAGTGCTGTGTTAAATATAATGCTGGGCTCTGTAAAGAGCAAGGAAGGGAGGGAGGTAGCTGAGGATGTAGGTTTCTTCCAAGTCGATGTTTTTAAAAGGTAGTTTCTTTGTGCTCAACTCAGATACTGTGCTTTGTCTCTGACTGTGAGACCTGCAGAAGCACGGCTGGATGCCAAGGAAAAGGAGAAGAAAAAGCACAAACGAGAAGGAGACGCAGAGAGAAGAACAAGGGAGAGGGAGGAGAGGAGGAGAGAGGAAAGGAGAACAAACTGAGGCAAAAAGAGAAAGACCTACAATCATCGTGTTGGGTTGCCTTTAATACCTTTTTTTCTCTCTTTCTCAGTATTGGGAAGGAGAAAGAGATGGTTGGCAGGGGTTGGAGACTGGGTTAGAATCTTTTTCAGATTTGGCTAAAAGGGTGTTTGCACTAGACTGATGGAGAAAAAGAAACATGCTAGAATAATCATAAAGGGTGGAGCTGTCAAAAAAAAATTTTGACTCACTGGGTGCCTCCCTGTAACGCCAAAATGAATCATTCCTGACGAGAATCATCAATTGTCTCAGTGTCCTTGTCTATGAAGTCCAGATTAAGGGAATCATGGTTGTACCCATCTTCAAGAAGGAAAGGTAGACGGAGAATGACATTTCCTGAGATTCTCTGAAACCTCTAGATATTTGCAACAATGGTTCAGCATGATTTTCACACACGGAGCTAATCTGTCCCTGTCTGTATTCACTCAGGTTATCGAGATATACAAATATGTAACTTATAAAAGTTTTGCTATGAACACTTCATTTTCTCTATACAACTCAGCCATGTCTTTGGAGGATACTTATTTCAAGCAGTTAACACCTGACCCCAATTTCTGTGGGTAATTAGTGAGCTAGATAACCACACAAAGTGGGTAATTATTTAGTACCCAAGGGTATGCTAGAAGTGGGTAGTGGTTTTGTTAACAAAAGCACATCTCTAATTATTGTATCTATGATGGGTGTTTCAAAAATACCAGTTACTATATCAAGTGAACCATGATAAATAAGTGAACTATTTTGCTGCCCTTAGCACATATATGTGTGTGTGTGTGTGTGTGTGTGTGTGTGTGTATTCTGTTATGGTTAATAATATTTACTGCTCCCGTATAGGGTGTTGTGAAGATGAATTAGATAACATCTGTAAGACTCTCAGAGATGCAACGTGCTAAGGAACTTCTAAATACAGTATTATTATTGCTCTTACTACACTGAGGAATAATCCCAGGACGGGAGAAGCTGAGGGAGTAGATTTCAACTGGATTGAAAATATGCTGAGGTCACAAACGTGGCGAGTTTGATTACGGGGAGTTTGATCACCAGCCCGGTGTCTGGCTGAGGCAGGACTGACCGAGTGGGACACAGGCTGTAAGAGGAAAGAAAGGTGGGTGCCATCTCATTTGGATCGGAGGAGCCAGGGTGGGAAGGGAGAAGCAGAAGGGCAGGAGGCAGAGATGGGCCGGGAAGGAAGCTGAATCAGCCGGACCGCACCCTCGTTCCAAAGTCTGTCTCGCCTTCCCTTTTGATGAGCAGCAAATAGGCACAAAAATCCCCAAAGAAGACGTCCATGCCAGTCCTGGGACAAATTCATCACGATTACAATCAATCAGCCGGTTATGTAGGATTTATTCTGGAGAAGAACCAGCAGTACAGATTATTTTCACAAATGCAGATACAGTTCCAAATATTAGAGTGTTGAGAACAGGCACACACAGATCAACTTTAGGTATCTTTAACCCGAGCTACAAACAGCAGCGAAGAAGCGCTTTCTAATGCAATTGCTTTTATGAATCATCTGCAGGATACTATTAATTTCTGCAGAGAAAGAAAGAAAAATAAATAAAGAGGAGAGGAAAAGAAAAGCCCATTGCTTTCAGGGACCCTAAATCTGGAGAGCAATCAAGCCTTGAAATCAAACAACAACAAGAACTTACTGCTTCTTTCTCTGTAAACGTCCATCTCCTTGAGCCCGGTGTCTGGCTGAGGCAGGACAGACAAGAGGCCTCTGGGATCCAAATCTTCAAGTTGGCTCACCACATTTTTTCTTTCAAAGCAAGGTTGTCTTGGGGATTAACCCTAGGAGTCTGGGAGATGTGAAGCATGTTGGGAGGGTGATGGGAAATATGCAAGGATATTGTATTCAGCCCAGTTTTACGGTCTCTAGGGAATAGGAAAGGGAAAGGGCCCCATTAGTCGGCCAACAGGTACCACTGCTGAAATCTCTGCTTGGAGGAGGGCCTCCAGGACACGTGTTTATGCTGTGATTGGAAGCCAGTGGTGTGATGAGCTCATTTTAAGAGTTTGGGAGCAGAGGGAAAATTTCTCCAGAAGCCACCCAAGCCAGGCTTCTG
Source organism: Physeter macrocephalus (assembly GCF_002837175.3). NCBI lineage: Eukaryota > Metazoa > Chordata > Mammalia > Artiodactyla > Physeteridae > Physeter > Physeter macrocephalus. The sequence goes on along the minus strand of NC_041229.1, from coordinate 10,799,907 downwards.
ACCTGAAGCCCAGTATTTGTCACCCCCTCCCTGAGCTCAGAACTACAAAGGCGGACTGGCATTCTCCAACCCGCCCAGCTCCTTTCAAACCCACAGACTGTGCCAGACTGGCCCCACCTCCCACTGCAGCAAATTCTGTAGCCCTGCTCCATGCTGCCCTGTAGGGAGCCAGATTTCCACTTTAATTGTCCTACCTGGCCTTCTCCTCTGCCACTGCCCCTGGCTCTTGGTTCCTGGCATGGTTTCAAAGGCCCAATCAACTGCCTTCCCTCCCCCATCATCATTTTAAATACTTCTACTTCTCCCCTCCCCAAATTTTTAGGTCTAAAATCTTTTTATGTCTTAGAGTTTCTTTCATCTCTGGCCACCACCATCTCCTTTCTTTGGCCTCTCTCATTCTGTCGGACTTTTTTTTTTTTTTTTTGTCATATTAAAATACAGTCCTATCTCATGTCTTGGACTGAAAACTCAAACCACAAGTCGGCTGCTGGCATCTCCCCCAACCCAGTCTTTCCCCACCCACATTAACATAGCCAGCAAGCCAATGCATCTCAGGGCACTTCCCAAAAGGTCACCTAAAAAGAGCTGAAGACAGTAGAGAATAGGGTGTGGGTGTGTATGTGTTAATTGATCTAACTACATGAATGTAGCGGGAAAGGGTCTGATGTACATGGGTGGAAGGAAGAACAGAGGAAGGGAGTCTGGTATATTTGTGATGTTTAGGATAAAAGCAACAGAAGCTAATTATTACGAGAACATACAGGTAAAAATTATATTTTTATGTATGTATGCATGTGTGTGCACACAAACACACACACAAATTGCTTCCACACATCACAATATCCTAAGACCATGTGATTGCCTGCAAGGGTATTTACCATACCGTGAACAGCGACAGGAGGGTGATACCTGGTCCTGTAGCTAAAAGCTGAACATGAAAGCCTTCTGGGATGGCTCTGAGGAGGAAGACAAACCTCTACAAGTCACCTGCCCCCTCCACCCTTGCGTGGGCTGGGAGGCTAAAAGAGGTAGCCCCTCTCCCTTGCTTCCACCATGATTTTAAGCTTAGTATTGCTCTCTGACCCTCAAAATATTTGTGCTTTTAACCTTATTACTTAGGTGCTTTTGCTTTACTGTTGCAATTCCGTTCTCTATGACCCCACTAAGCTGTTATTGGGGTTCTCCGATGTGCCAGACACTCACAGATAACTAGTATCTCATTTAATCCTCAAAACAGCCTTGAAAGCCATCACCAGTGTTTTACAGATGCAAAGGGTAAGGTTTGGAATTGCCCCTAGGATTTGAACCCAGGTCTAACTCCATAAGCATGATCTTTTCCTTTGCATCAGTACACTCTTTTATTGCCTGTCTCAGAGTAGATGACACTTTCTGCAGGTAACCCTCTCAAACTAGCCTAGTTTCTCCTTCTATGTAGTTTGCATAGCACCCTACACTTTATCTTAGCATTTATTCATTCTTTTTCATTTAGTTCATTTTATTCAATAAATATTTATTGACTTGACTATATGTCAGGCCCTGTGCTGGGCAGTGTGATTTCCTTAGCTAGAGGAGAGAAGAAGATGCTGTGGTATTGGCACTGTCTAAATACTATGCTATCTCCACCTCCAAACTCGAAGGTGAATGAAGACAGGGGCTGTGACATGGTCACGTTTATATTCCCAGTATACAGCACCTGGCACACAGCAGGAACTCGCCAAGCAGTTTTTGAATAAACTTTCACACTCACGTAAATGTGATTTCGATTGTAACTTTTGGAGAGGGGGGATTCATGTCTAAATAACCCTGGGAATAATGCTTAGTAAAATGCTACAGAAAAGTAGCATTTAATAACTGGTGAATTGCAGCCTTATTGTCCATGATGATACTCTGGCAGAGGTCCCACCTATACTCATGTTTGTGTTTCTGAAAAAGAGCAAATTGGTCTGTTTCATCTATTCTAAAAGTTCCAGAGGTGTGCTGTTGGAAGCCAGATGTACTTTGTCTGAAATCTCACTGCTCTGGGGATTAGGAGGTAGCATCAACTGATAAAGTGTCCAGGATGACATGGTCGTGAAGGACTATTCTGAGCTACGTGCAGAGAGACATCTCTTACACTTCAGAGGGTGTGGGTAAGTCTAGATCTGAGATTGGCAACCCAGTTCAGATGCCCTCATTTCAGAAAAAGAGGTTGAGAAGCTAGAAGTGGTTCATGACCATCTGACCTAAAGGCTCCAGGGTTTTTCATAATGTGTCTCCTGACAAAAAGATTCGACAATTCCTTCTTTTGCCTAAGGAAAGAATATTTAAGTATGTATAAGTGGTATCCCAGGCAGGCTAGCTTCTCTGCTGGTCTTCGTCTGAGAAATCCCTGTCTCTGAATAGAGGATAAGGGGACTAGGATGGCATTCAATCTGTCCTTCGACCGGCATCCATGCATGTTCAGGGTTCAGGCACCACTGATTCAGTTACAGTCTTCACTAGGTTGGGGTAATTTCCATTATATTAACCCGGAACACAGTTTCTAAAGATGCATCCTTGGGGGCTGGAGGCACCGCTCACTGGAGAGCTCGATGGAGTTTGTCTACTCCAGCCCATAAACTCTAAATGTGCTTTAGATGTGAACTATCTAATTTCTGTTGGCAAGATTCCCTCGTCAATTGACAAAAACACTCCTTACTGTTCTTCCTAGGAAGGTGAGGAAGAGGAAGCTTAGTTATGCACTGTTTGGTTAGCAATGCCCTTTTCCTAAAGCAATGACACTTTGAACTGGTAGGGAGCAGTGTCTGGTACAGGCAATCTGTAGTTCACGTGGTCTCAAAAGGAGTCATCTGGCAGATTTCATACCTCAAACCCACACCAGCTCCAAGGGTCTCAGACTCAGTAATGTCAAGCTAAACAGTTGGATTTTGGCTCAGTGAAAAAAAAATTTGGTTTTGCTTTTCTTTAGCCTTTTAGGATATTAGGGAAAATCAATGGTGAGATAATCCTTCAGTATATATATTTAACAACATTGTTTGATATAAATATATAAAATAATTCTCTTGTCTCCTTATGCCTCATCAGGTGAGTTTCAGAGGACTTTTCCAGGTTTCTAGCTTAACTCCACAGAAGGGAGTTTATCTGATGGACCCATGTGGTTTGTGAAGTTCTCTGAAAGGTAATCTACCGTCCACTGCCTTGTGGCCTGAGTCTCCCAATTTGTAGGAAGTACGTTTCAATAGTCTTTAGGGTCTAGAAAAATAAAAGAGAAAATCTTTCATTCCTGTTAATAGTGGGTAAACTGAGAAAGAGAGAAAGGGAGAGGATCAAGACCCTTCTAAAAGGCGAGATCCCTATTACCTGTGCAGTAAGAGACTGGAACCCAACATTATAAAGATCATTATTCTTGGCTTATGTGTGTCATCTAAGAGCCAAGTTCTATTTTGGTCTAGGCTTCCTGCTATTCAGTCATTAGGTTTAGGCTGGCAAGAAAAGAGGCATATTTCCACCCGCTGAGACTTTGGAAGATTGAGATTGCTAGGCTGAGAGTCTAGAGATGATATGCAACCAAGGATACAGGCTAGGGACTTGGTCTTGAGCTTGCATATTTTTTGAAACTGCTACAAAGCCTGGCGGTTGTGAGGGAAAGGAGAGAGGTGGGGGAAGGGTAAAGCTTTGGAAGCCAAGAGTTCTTATCTCACGTTCAGTCCTATGGATGCCATGGTTCTTTAGAGGCATCTTTGCTGACCAAAGTCATGCTCTTTAGAAGACGGGGCCCCTTTTATTGTGTTCTGGATCTCTGAGCACTTTCCAGTATACTATTTTGTACTATACAGTACTTTCTCCCTAAAAAGGAGAGAGGTATCCATCCAGGGCAATGACCCATCATCAGGAAGAGATTGAACTACGATTCAGATTTCAAGGTTTCCAGTCAAGCTCCTAATACTGCCCCTCACCTTTCCATTAATAGTCAGAAAGTTAAGACACACTCCTTCTTCACGTTCAGACTTTTCGGATCTTTTAAAGCTGTTTAAGTTCTAAAGATTTAGGACAAGGAGAGGGGGAAGCAAATATCCTCATGTCATTGTTCCCCTTTCATAGTTGGGAACCAAGGCCATTCGTGGCTCAGTACACTTCCCCAAGAAGGTGCTTAGAGCACCAAGAATAGAATCTAGGTCTCTTAACCCAGCTGTTGAGAATGAACCACCGCAAGTTCAGTCAGAGTGAGTTTGTGTAAATCCAAGGTACCGTTAAGAATTATCATGCCCTGTGCACCTTGGTTTCCCCCATTATTAACTAACTACAGCGCAGTCGGGAAGGGCTTCCAAAAGATACGATTATGTCTACTTGAGCATTTGTAAAATAGATGAGTTTCAAAAGCACTGAGCGTGCAGAATTAGTAAAACTAAAAGAATACAGAAACACTTTGAAACACGTTTTGGGGACTGAGGGGCAGCGGCAGTATCAGAATTCCTGCTGAGATGAAAACAGAGAGCGATGAATAGGGAGTGCTCTGGGAAGAAGCCGAGGAATAATTTAAGGGTGGAAACTGCTACCGCAGAGATTTTAAACTTGGCACATCCAACACTTCTCAAGGAGTCTCTCCATGCTACAACGAGCAATGACATGAGGACCACAGAGAACTAAGTCAGAGGGAGCCGGCTCGCCTTCTGCGGTCTGATGCTTCGCCCTCCAGGAATGTTGGATGGTGCGTTCCAACGCAGGCTGGCTCAGAGCAAGCCAACTACAATTTGAGGCCAACCTGCATTCCCAAACTAGGGGAGGTTGAGTAAATTCTTTCGACCTTCCTAGGTCTTTAAAGATTCACTGTGATATTTTGACTATCTACCCCAAGACTGATGGACTGTTCAGTTTATGGGTCTTGGGGTCTATATGCCCGGCTCTGCAAGGGATTTACCTGCACATGTGCTGATTTTGTTTCTACTACGCTTAGAACTCTGCCTGCCATGTAATAGGTGCTTTACAAATTACCGCTCATTCTGTACGTTTCTGGGAATTTAATATAGTCTAGGGCCATAATGTCATGTAACACAGACCTATCAACTGGTGATACAGAGACAAGCAACCTCTAGTTGATGATTTTCCTCTCCTGCCATGAGCTTAGTGACTCAAAATCCATATCTTAAAATGTATGGAAAAGGGAAAAACGTTCTAAGGGAAGGAAGGAGAAAAAGAATTTCAAACATTAAACAAAAAATCTGGCTGGTGCTTAGATTCTTTTTAAAATGTTAATGCTTTGGGTGTTTCTCGGAAACATCTAGGTATCTAGTTGTCAATGTCTTTTTAAAAGCAAAGTAAACAGAGAAAACAGATCAGAAAACTAAAGCAGGGGAGGACATACTTGGTGAACAGTATCTTCCCTCCAACCATATACCATATATATATACATATATATATATGTGTGTATATATATACATATATATATATATGTGTGTGTGTATATATATATATATATATATATATATATATATAAAATAAAATCTCAGAGCCCTGATGGCTATTTTTGACTGTGCAGTAAGAAATGACTGAAGGATCAGGAAACAGGAAACAGCTCTGTTCAGACAATTCACGGAGAACAAGCAAGGTAAGACCTGAGTGGACCTGAAGGTGGGGGGAGAAATCCCACATATTCCTCCCCTTCTATTGAAAACAAGGGAGAGAGTAGTCTGGAAAATACCACTGCAGAGAATGAACTTTTCTGTGCTGATGAGAAAGGAGAATTGCCACCCCATCTGCTGTCTTCCTTGACTCCTTTGGACTTCAGTCTCTCTTTCCCCAGTGGCCCCCAGCGCTGTGAGCAGGTCTTACTCAGGACCTGCTGCACTGTGATCATGGTGCACACTCTGTGGGTATCCATCCCACTGTACCATGACTGTCACAAGGCAAACTCTCAGTAAATGCTGAATATAAAGTGAGGAAAGTCAACTGCAAGATAAAATTTAAGAACTATAGGATAAAGTGCAAATGCAACCACGTCCATAATAAACACGGAAAGGCGGGAGTTCAATTGGATCCAGTTTCTGGGCTGGGTCTTATGGGACAAGAAGGGGCAAAGAAGAGGCGCCGGCAACCGTGAATGCTCCGTCCTCCGTGAGGATATTAAAGCCCTGCTGGCCAAGATGTGCACACAGAGTTGGAATCTGGCCCTGGGGAAAATCAAAGACTTACACACCCTTGTCTGGTCTGCTTTCTTGAACTTCAGGTTCTACTTCTGGTTATAGTGGTCCTGAGACAGATGAACCAATGGAAATAATATAGAATTGAAAGTTAAAGAGACATGAGTTCTCTGCTTACCTCTGTCACAGTCACCTTGGACAAGACATTTCACCCCTCAGATCATTAGCTCCCACAACTATAAAATGAGAGGATTGGATTAGATGAATTCTGAAGTTCCCTCCAGGGAAATTCTAGAATTGCCTAGTCCCTCTCTCTGTCTAGATTCTATTACCTTACAAGAATATTGTCTTAATGGTTATGATATACATGGGATTTGGATTTAGAAAAGAAAGAGAATATCTTAGCTAATGTTAAAAACAATTTAAAGTCTGAATATACAAAACAAGAAAAGAAAAATGTTAAGAGTCTCAGTATGGGGGGATTCACCATACTAGACTGGGTCGAGAAAAGGGGATACCCGTTAACTTGTCTCCAAAATCTCCTGATCACTGAGTGGAACAAAGAAATTTTGACAAGATTCTTGGGCAATAAGAAAGCATGTTGTTGGAAAGGGGCAAGAATCAGCATCCATTCCATTTCATAGTCAAAGAAACTGAAGTTCAGAAAGGATGGATAACTCACTCAAGATCACACTGTGAAGGTGAAGTCACGCCTGACTCCCAGGTATCCTGTCTCCACCCAATTATGTTGTTCAAATTTGTCCATGAAGAAACCACCACTGCTTCCAATAAACATGAGAACATGGCACCCCAGCCCAGCAGAACTGTCTCCTGGCCACCTTGACTATCATGCTAAAATCACACCTGCTAAAAATTTCTGTAATATGGTCACTAGAGAAAGTGACCACACAAATGATACAGAGACTCTTCAGAAGATTTCTTGTGGTCACAGATACTTCCACTGGCCTGCGGTTAGGAAATCTGGTTTACATTCCTTTTTCTCTCATTTTAGGATCTTGTAACCAATTGCCTTCTTTAGGAGTCAAAAGACTTATAAGAGAAACTTATAAAGTGTAAAATGACCCAAATCAATGTATATAAAACATTATGAGAAGAATTTTTTGTCTGGTACTACTAGTTATCTAAAGAAACTACTCTTATCTACTTTTTAAATGTGTGTGTGTATATATACATATACACACAAACACATATATATTTTAAATGTGTGCATATATACTTACACACACATTTTAAATATATATTAAAATATATGATAGTATTAACACACACAATACATCATTCTTATAGAATTATATATCTATGTATGTATATATGTGTGCATATGTGTATGTACATGTATATATATATACATACTTACATATACATATATACATATTTATGTGTGTGTGTATATATATATATATTTTTTTTTTTTTTTTCAGTCTAGCCGGGAAATCTGTTTCAAAATCAACTCCTGCTCTCCTTGGACTTGATATATAGCCAAGAAAGCCATTCTCGATTAACACACCTCCCTCCTGGAAAAGTCACAGAATAACTTTATTGATTTCCCTTTACCCTTCTCCACATTTCTCTGCTGAAATGTTGTCTTAACTCTTAAATGTAAAAGGAAAAGGAAAAGAAAATTAAAATAAAGAGATTTGTTTCTTTAGGACCATCTTTATCTTCTTATCTTCTAAAAAAAATTTTTTTTTAAAGAACAGGTTACTTGTGTGGGGTACCTATGTAGTAAAGACAAGACAGGATGATATATTTCCCAACGTTTTTAGGCAACAGATTTCTTTACACTGAAACCTGTGTTTTGCACACAATGCTGGACTCAGTTCTACATAAACCTCTTCTTCTCATTCTCTTATGACTTGGCCAGCCATCTTTGAAAACTGCCAAGAATTTTTGGCAAACAGTCCCTCCAACGTTTCAAAGAGCATGCCCAATACACCAGAATATAGGGGATGTTTACTTCTCCTCATATTGTTCTACCGCAAAAGATCCCAACAAGATTAAGTTTTGTAAATGTAGAAAATTCTTTACTTATAAAGATTTTAGGATCGTTGACGCAATTTAGAAGTTTCCCTGATGCAGTTTTAGAAATGTAAAGAGGAGTTCCTCCAGGCAGAGTCTTTTGGCCTCGATCTTTCAAGATTACTGGGGAAGGATAATCCAGAGCCTGCCTCTTATTCTCCTTTCAGCTTCTGAGCTGGCCTGTGCCCTGGATTCTGACTGTGGGACAGGGGTGGGGTAAAGGTAGTAGAAAGAAACAGAGAAGGGGGACACTGGGGGCTTCAATTAAAAGCTCTAAAAACACCTTTTCCATTTTCTTCTTTTTTTCCCCTCAGAGTTAGCTCTACTTATTCTAATGGCTGAGTTCATAAGAGACTAAACAAATTTTTTATTTTTTTAAATAAAAATTTTAATTAAGAAATTAAAAATTTCTTTCCATTCTTTTTTAGCATCCACAGCTTTTCCATGAAAGTGAAGGAAAGAGCTGACTTATTTACAACACAATCACAATCTGATTCTTCACTTTAAGTGAATAAAGATACCTAGTGAAATAAGTGGATTGTGACACAAATGAACCTATCTAGGAAACAGAGGCAGACTCACAGGCACAGGGAACAGACTTGTTGGTTGCTAAGGGGGAGGGGGTTGGGGGAGAGATGGGCTGGGAGTTTGGGGCTAGTAGATGCAAACTGTTACACACAGGATGGATAAACAACAAGGTCCTACTGTATAGCACAGGGAACTATATTCAATATGCTGAGATAAACCATAATGGAAAAGAACATAAAAAAGAATATAAATATATGTACAACTGAATCACTTTGCTGTATAGCGGAAATTAACACAGCATTGTAAATCAACTATACTTCAATAAATTTTTTTTTAATTGAAAGCTTATGAAAACAAACCATCACTCAGAAACTTAAGTACAGAAAGAAGATGAAAGCCTGGGACTAAAAAAAGTTAAAATGATGGCAATGCTGAGTAAACAATTTAGTAGAGCGATTATTAATATGACAAATATCTACTTCCAATGTACAAATGAACTACACTCAAAACCACAAAAGGACAGTGATGCTGCCCTGAGGTTTAATCACATGATCTTTTTTTTTTTGAGCAAAATACTTTTATTTTCCATGAATTTGCAAGCTTAAGTTTTAATTAAATGCCATTTTACTTTTGACTAACCAGTTTATCTTCTTTATCTTCCTTTCATTTTCTTGTTGCTCTGCACAGTTTGAATTAAAGACAGTAATTTGGAAGTGTTATGGATAAAAGTAGGTAGAAAAGCATGCTGAGAATTGGGTTATCTTGTTGAAATCAAGTTCACTTCTGTGTTGTGCAGGATGAAGAACAGGGAAATGTGTCCTAATATCTTGCTGTATCTGTCCCGACTCATTCCTTTCATAGGGCCTCAGCAGGGGAATTACATAGCAATGCAACTTGCATCCTGGTTTAATAGGAAAGTCTCTGGAGGACATTTCTAAGAACAGCCCCCCTCATGGCAAAGGAGCCAATATTGAACATTGTAAGAGGAAACACTGTTTCCTTAGGCAATATATTATAGGTTCTTTGTTGAAACTGGCAACAGTACTCCAGCTACAGGCAAGAGGGTCCCTTCTGCCTCTGGATAAAGAGAACTGCAGAAGTTGGTCCTGTCCAGGCAGTGAGGAGTAAACGTTTAGTTTCTAGGATCTAATAAATAGGAAGGTCTTTCTTGGGCTTTGGCAGCACCCAGATAGAACACAACAAAATCACCACAGTTTGAAGCTACCATGTAAGAAAGTTCAGAACCTCACATCCATCCATCCATCCATCCATCCATCCATCTATCCATCCATTTCTTTCATTTATTCAGCAAGATTTTAGAAAACACTCTCCTATGGACTGTGCTTTGCCTAAGCATAGTGTTAGGTGGGAAGGAAAAAGTGGTTACATTCTGCCCTTCTTTTCTTCCCAGATCCTACTCTTCCTATATTTCCCTTGATTTCAACTGCCTACTCAAAAATCTCAACTGAAAACAGCTCCCAAGGGGTCATGTATTTATGCCATTTTCTTCTTTCTTACCTCCATGTGGAATATCATCTGATCCAGGTTTTCATGATAAACATTATTAATTAATTCTAAGTCTCAACAACATACTCCCCTCAACAAATTTGAAGCTCAGACCACAAAGAAGCCATTATCTACTCCTTAAAGCAAGAAAGATACCCATGTTGATCTCTGACATTTAAAAGGCAGGGATGCTTTTTAGATTTTTTTTTTCTCCTAATGTGAACAGCTCTGAGAGTATTTGCTACACTTTTTAGTCAGAAAAAACCTAGAGCTGTGGGTGCGTAAGGGAGTTATTCCAACCAAGACTAGAATTTCAAGAGAGAGAATTGATCCACCTCCCTTGTCTGATGCTTATAATACACGAAAGCATCACCCTCACCATGGCAGACCACAGGGAATGATCAGTGTGAATTGCTAAGTTGTCACCTCAGTGATGCGCTGCAAACAGTTTCCCTAGAGAAGCAGCAAGTTCCTGACCACAGTATCGTATGCAAATAAATAAACAATTATTGTTATTTTTTATTTTTTTCACACTGGGAAGACCTCAGAAACATCCTGTTTCAATTGACAGGCTGAAATCACAGAAAAACTTCTTCCCGTCCCAGTTCTTTGGCTAAGATGCATTGGTAAAATGGTGCATTATTCATTTTTCTACTTGGGAAGAGCTGCGTTATCATAGGCAATCCAGATCTAGGTGACTTACAGAGTACTGCTGTGTTGAGAGGGAAAATAGACTGAAGATAGAAACATCTTAGTTGGCAGCAGCAGAGACGCTATACGATCAGATCTGGTGTTTGACCTATCTTGTACCAAGGCATAAGGAGAAGGACTGCATTGCACAAAATAGCCCACAGATCTTTCTAAACAGAACCAATATGAAACATCCATAAAGGTAAGATCAGCTGTCAGGAAAGATCGTCTTCTTTCACATCAAGTCGTGGAAATTGTTTGAGTTATCACGGTCTTGGCCTCTTAATTTCCCTTATGCTATTTGGGTAGGGACTCAGGAACCAAGGATGCCTCCAATTAGCCAGAATGGTGGTAACTGATATCATCAAAAGAACTACAGGGCTGTAGACAAAAGGCTGATGAAGAGTAGTGGGAAGGCCACAGGGAGTTACGCAGCAAACTTTGAGATAAGTCTCTTTTGCATCTTCTATGCTTCTTCTGTCTATTTCATGCTATAGGGTGGAACATGTACCCAGGGAATATTTTGTAGTTTTTCTAAACTTACAATGATTCCAATGCTCAATTAGGGAGACCACAGAATATTCTACTCTAGCAAAGTTTAAAGGGAACTTGGGAAAATCCATCAAGTGTCTTGCAGAAAACCAAATGGGCAAAAGTACGATTGAAACCAAGAACACGGATGATGGAATCATTCAGACTTGGGTCTGAAACCCAGACCTGCCACTTCATAGCTTTGTGGGTTTGGGCAAAGTACTTAACTTTTCTGAACTTCAGATTCCTGATCTGTAAAATGAGGATGATAATATCTTTTATCCCTAATTATTTTAAGGTTAAATGAGATAAGGAATATAAACTGTTGATCACAATGTTTGGCACATAGTAAGTGCTCAATAATGTTAGTTCCTTTATTTCTCTTCCTTTATTAATGCGTGTTTTCCAAGTTTCCATTTAACCTCTCTTCTCTGAGTTCACAGAATACTGATTTTTGTGTACTGTGCAGCGTCTATTCAATTTAATAGTTTAAAAAATTATTCTAAATATAAGACATAGGAGGAATATGAACATTGAATAATATTTGCCATTTTTGCAAAAGATGCTCATTGTCTACTGGGGAAATTAGACACATGCTTGTGTAACTATAAATTAGACAACAACAGATGGAATAATTTGATAACTTAAATTGGGATGGAGGGTCATCTACTATGTGCCAAGCACCATAAAAGGTGGCAAAGATTCAAAGATATATAGGATGCAATCATCGAACTTCAGGGCTCTTAATTTAGTATAGGAAGAGATATATGAACAGACAACCTCAAAGGAAGGTGGAGAGAACAAATGATACTAGATAAAGTAGTGGCACAAAGGATGAGAAATCACTTCTATTGGAGGTATCAGGGAAGGTTTCACAGAAGAGAAAATATCTAGGTTAGATAAATAAAAATAAGTAGGTTAGAATGTAAATAAAATTGAAAAATTCACTGAAAAATACAACTTACCAAAACTGACACAGGTGAAACAGAACATCTAAATAGCCTTATATCTATTACAGCAATTAAATTCACTATCTAAACGTCTCCACAGAGAAAATGCCAGACCCAAATGGTATCACTGGTGATTTCTATCAAATATTCAAGTAAGAAATAACAATAATCTAGAAAATTCTTCCAGAAAATAGAGAAAAAGAGAACACTTCCAAACTGAATTTTTACCAAAATTGGATAAATAAATTACAAGGCAATTACAGACCAATATCCTTCATGAACATAGATTGAACACAGATGTAAAAATCCTTAATAAAATTTTAATAAAACAAATCTAACAACATAAGAATACATCATTACCATTAGAATTTATTCCAGGAATGTAATATTGGTTTGATTGATACATTTAAAATTCAAAGTAATTCACCATAGTAATAGGATAAATGGAGAAAAGCATATTATTATTTCAATAGGTGCAGAAAAATCATGTGACAAAATTCAACACCCATTCATGACCAAAAAAAAAAAGAAAAAACTTTCAGCATATTAGGAATAGAAATAAATTTTCTCAATCCGATGAGGGGCATTCTATAAAAAACCTACTGTCAGCATCATCCTTGATAGTTAATTATAAAATTATTTTCCCCTAAGATTGGGAACAAGGTAAAGATGCCTGTGCTTACCACTTCTAGTCAGCATTTCATTGGACATCCTAGCAATTTATAATAAAGCAAGAAAAATAAAAGGCATAGATAGAAAAAGAAGTAAAATTGCCTCTATTTTAAGGGGCATGCTTGTTGATGTAAAAAATCCTAAAGGCATCTACATAGCAATGACCAGAACTAATAGCTGCGTTTAGTAAAATCACAAGATACAAGACTAATACATACAAGTCAATTATATTTTTACATACTAGCAACAAATCATTGGAAATGAAATTTTTAAAATCCATTTATAAGAACATCATAAAACATAAACTACTTAGGAATAAATTTTCAAAAATATGTGTGTAGTGAGTTGGATTGTGGCTCCTAAAAGATATGCCCACCTGGAACCTCAGAATGTAGTCTTTTGGGGAGAAAAAGCGTCTTTGCAGTTGTAAATAAGGTAAAAATATTGAGATGAGATCATCCTGGATTAGAGTGGTCCCTAAATCCAACAACAGTATCCTTATAAGAGACAGAAAAGGAGAAGACACTGAGACATAGAAGGAGAAGAACACCAGGAGAAACATCGGCAAGAAACTGGCCAAGGAATGCCAAGGATGTCTGGCAGACACCAGAAGCTAGGTATGGAATGGTTTCTCCCTCAGAGTGTCCAGAAGGAACCAACCTGCCACTACCTTGATTTTGGACTCTTGGCTTCCTGAACAGTGAAAATAAATTTGTGATTTTCAGCCAAGCAGTTAGTGATAATTTATAACAGCAGCTCTGGGAAACTAATACAATGTGTAAGAACTTACAGTGAAAATGGCAAAATACTGCTGGGAGAAGTTAAAGACCTAAAGAAGTGCAGAGACATACCAGGTTCATAGACTGGAAGATTCCAATATCATTAACATGTCAATTCTATGCAAACCTAGCTAGAGATTCAAAGTAATTTCAGCAAGTCACCCCCTCTTTTTTTTCTGCAAAAATTGACAAGTTTATCCTAAAATTAATATCAAAACACAAAGTTTCCAGAATTTTCAAAGTAATTTTTAAAGAACAGAGGTTTGATACTACTTTATTTCAAGATTTACTATAGAGGTATAATAATAAAGACAGTGTGGTACTGGAGGATAGAATAGACCTACAAACCAATGGAACAGAATAGAATCCAAAATAGATCTACACTTTATATGGTCAACTGATTTTCTGAGAAAAGTGCCAAGGCAACTCAATGGAGGGGGTGGAGTCATTTCAACAAATGACGCTATAACAAGTTAACTGTATAGAAAAGAAAGAACGTTGACCCTTATTTCATAACACATACAAAAATTATCTCACAGTAAACAACAGACTTGAATATAAAAGCTAAAACTATTAATCTTTTAGAAGAAAATATAGGAGAAACTCTCTGAAACTTTGGGGGTAGACAAAGATAAGAAAGAGAACACTTTCACACTGAATTTTTACTAAAATTGGATAAATAAATGACAAGGCAATTACAGACCAATACCTTTCATGAACATAGATTGAACACAGATGTAAAACTCCTTAATAAAATTTTAATAAATCAAATCTAACAACAAAAAAAGAAACACATCATTACCAATTAGAACTTATTCCAGGAATAAAAGAACTGTAAGAGAAAAAATTCAATAAATTGGACTTGATCAAAACGTAAATCTTTTGCTCTTTAAAAGACACCATTAACAAAATGAAAATACACACAATAAATTGAGAGAAAATATTTGCCATGCATATAATATGACAGATTGGTATCTAGTTTGTATATATAAGGACCTCTTATAACCGAATAATAATGACAACCTAATAAAAAAGATAAAAACTTAAACAAACTCTTCACAAAAGTAGATATACAAATAAGGACATGATAAGATGTTCAAAGTCCTTAGTCATCAGGGAAATGCAAGTTAAAATCACAAGGAGATACCAAACCACTACATGCTCATTAGAACAGCTACCCAAGGTAGGCTACAAGGATGTACTGTACAACACAGGGAATACAGCCACTATTTTGTAATAACTGTAAATGGAGTGTAACCTTTAAAACTGTATAAAAATAAAAATTAAAAATTAAAGACTGACAGTAACAAGTTGTGACAAGAATATTGAGAAATTGGAACTCACACATGCTCTTAGTGGGAATGTAAAATGGTAAGCCACGGAGGACAACTGTCAGTTAGATATATATCTACCATACGACCCAGCAATTCTACTGGGAAATAAAAACATACGTCCACACCAAAACTTACACACAAATGTTCAGAGTGGCCCCAAACTGGAAACAACCCAAATGTCTATCAACTGGAGAGTGAATAAACAAATTGTGAGATATCCATACTACCATAAACTACTACTCAGCAGTAAAAAGGAACAAACTACTTACACATGCAACATGGATGAGTCTCAAAATCTTTATACTGAATGAAAGAAACCAACACAAAAGAGTACATACTGTATGATTCCATTTATATAAAACTGTAGAAAATACAAACTAAATCTATAGAGACCCAAAGCAGATCAGTCCTTGCCTAGGGCCAGGGCCAGAAGGAGAGATGGATTGCCAAGGGCCACAAGGAAACTTTTGCAGATAATGAAGACGTTCTATAACTTGATTGTCATGGCTATTTTATGGATGTAAGCCTGTAGAGACTCATCAATTATATATTTTAAATGGATGCACTCTGTTGTATATAAACTAGGTAAATTTGCTAAACATAACGATGGAGAGTGTCAAGAGAAGCACATGAACAAAGGCACAGAAGTGTGAATGCCTATATATCTTAATACCTGAGAATAGCTTTCAAATTCCCTCCAAGTAACAATCCTGTCTTGTATTATGTATACAGTCCTCTCAGTGTCCCGAAAAAAGCAGGGCAATGGTGTTTCTGAATTGCATGGAATCTGTTCACCATACCCACAGGTAGCTTTCTAAACAGTGCTAGATCTACTACTATTGGAGGACTGAGCACAAATCCCAACCCTTTCTTTATCCTTCTGAGACCTACAGGAAGTCATTTTACCTCTCAAAGCCTAAGCTTCAAACTGAAGCTGAGGGACTTCCCTGGTGGTCCAGTGGTAAAGAATCTGTCTTCCAATGCAGGGGACCCGGGTTCGATCCCTGGTCGGGGAACTAAGATCGCACATGCTGCGGGGCAACTAAGCCCGTGTGCCACAACTACTGAGCTCACATGCTCTGGAGCCTGCACGCCACAACTAGAGAAGAGAAAACCCGCATACCACAGCTAGATAGAAGCCCACGCACCACAATAAAGAGCCCACGCACCGCAACGAAAGATCCCACATGCCTCAAGGAAGATCCCGTGTGCTGCAACTAAGACCCGATGCAGCCAAAAAGAAATAAAGTAATAATTAATAAAGCTTTAAAAAACAACAAAAAAATGAAGCTGATAATATCCCTGTAATACAGTTGTCCTAAGGGTTAAAATAATGCATATAAAAGTACCTAGTAATATTTAAGTAGATGCTACATGTCCATGACAAATAGTAGTGCTTTTAAACATATTTGCTGATTGACATGTCAGTTGTCATCTAGCTATTCATATACTCAAATCTCTTATTATCTGCCTAAGTGTTATCCGTATCAAATGATTTTCTTAATCAGAGACACACTTTTCAATCACTTCGGTCAATGAGGTGCTCTAGAAATGAGAGTTGATTTTAATATTAGGTTGGGCAGAATACAATTACCAAGGTAAATTTGTCCCCACAAAAATCATATAAAGCATTCCAAAGTTGGAGTGACCTGGGGATTATCCATTGTTTCTAGATTACCTACATCACTGCTCTCTATTGGTGCAGTCAGTGGAGAGTAGACTACTGTCTAAGCAAAGAATAAACCAACCAAAAAACAAATGGTCAGTGTATGTGGTCCCAGTGTGAAGATTTCAAGGAGAAAGGGGAATAAGGGGTACAGCAAGGGCACTGACTACAGAAAGTCAAGGCAGGAGGAGACTGCTTAATGCAGCTGCTAAGAAGAGGAAATGCACGTTTAGGAAAATTTCTAGATCGTTTTTAAGAAGTTACCAGACATATTTAGTAAACGGAACACAGGCATCCCTTCTCCCAGAAATAAAATGGATAATATAATCAAACTTCCAAAGACTACTTCATAGGAATGTCTGACTGAAATGGCAAATTACAGATGAGAGCAGTTATATTTGTTGAGAAATTCTGTGATTGAAGACCTCAGATGAGCTTTGCCATTTCTTCATATTCCTCTGTCTACGGGTGAAGAATTCTTCATCACATATAGGGGGATGTGGGTTGGTCTTTAACACATTTTTGTTAGTAAGCAAACTTCTTTCTTTCAGTTTAGGGGTCAGCAGACTACAGCTCTGGAGTCAAATCCCGTCGACTCCCTGTTTTATTGGAATCTAGTCATGCCCATTTGTTTTCTCTCGTCTATAGCTTCTTTGTCACTACGAGAGAGTTGAGTGGTTGTAACAAAGATCATATGACCTGCAAAGTCCATACTGTGATATTGTAATATTTCCTCTCTGGACCTTTATAAAGTTTGATGGTCCCCTCTTCTAGATAACACAAGTTAGATGCAGACATGGGGATACCTGCACTGATGCCATATCAGGAACAGGGGACGTTTGCTTACAAGAAAAAGAATGACACATTGGACTTAAAAGAAAAATATCCAACTTCAATAATAGGAATCAACAACAAAAAAGAACAAAGAGGGAGTCAAATATATTTAGCTCTTGGGTCTTCAAACTACCCCGCATTATATAATCCCATTCGAGCCAAAATCTTTAGGGAGACTGATTAAAGGGAAGCTTGTGAAAACGAGAGAGGAGGTACCCTATCAAATCAAGCAAAAATGTCTTGCCCAATTTCCCTTTCTCCAGAATACGATAAACTGATTGTTCACTTAGCATTTTTGTTTGTCCATTTTACATTATTTTCTCTCTTGCTCTTGTATGCAGCATCTATATGCCCAGAGAGGGCACCCCCTGTGACTTTTGCCCAGTGTGCGTACCCGTAGCATAAGCACAATCAGGTGCTTAATGAATAGCTGGTGATGATGATGATCAAGAGCTTAATAATAGGGTCATTTCTGAAGGCTGATTAATGGGGCTTCGAGTTAATATCTTTTCACTCTCTCTTTAGCACTCATTTGTGTGTGTGCATGTGGGTGCAGAGAGACTAAAAATTGAACATTCATTGAAAGAAACAAGTAGAATGTTCCATTAGGAGTAGGTAGATAGCTTTGTCAAAATATCTGCTGATGGTTAAAGAATGAGATCTCCAAGATTTTATTCCTATGACTTATTCTATGATTTGGACATCATTTATCCTAGCTAACCTCCATTTCCAAGATTTTCACAACCACATTTACCATTGGCAACATCTTAAATGGACTTGCAAGCTTAAGAGATCTTTGGTTCAACTGGAAACAACATTTACTACTTTTACAGTAGTCCACCAACGCACCAGGAAACCAAAAGGGGCTGACAGCCACGGTGATGTTACAATGCTGTCACGCCACGAAGGGGGCCATTTAAGTTTTGACTTGAGAATAACAATTCCTCATAAACCCTCTCTCTTTGCTAATGTGGAGGACGACACTTCAGTCTTAGGTTCTTACCGAAGTGTTACACTAAAACAAGAAAAACCAGCCTCACCTTAAACAGGATTCCCTTTACCAGCTCCTTTGTTTCTGTCAACTGGGCCGTCAGTCTTCGAGATTTAAAATGTGGGAATGGTCTTTTATTTGTCCCTCCCCCTCCCTCCCCAAACCCATTTTTAGTTACAAAGTCCTATTGCTCTTCTGTGGAACATATGTCTTTGATCTTCTCCTTCCTCTTCACTTTTCACTACTGTGTGTGTAACTTCTTCACCACTTCACCTCCTGGGTACCTCCGGCAGCTTCCTTGCTAGCCTCCCGTCCTCCAGTTTCTCCCTCCTCTGGTCTATCTGGAGTTCCATTAACAGAACACTCTGCTTTAAATTCTGTTTTTCTTTTGTCATTCCCTAGCCCCAAATCTTCATTGGCAACTGATACCGCTTCATATTTATAAGACCGTGCAGGGCTTCCCTGGTGGCGCAGTGGTTGCGCGTCCGCCTGCCGATGCAGGGGAACCGGGTTAGCGCCCCGGTCTGGGAGGATCCCACATGCCGCGGAGCGGCTGGGCCCGTGAGCCATGGCCGCTGGGCCTGAGCGTCCGGAGCCTGTGCTCCGCAACGGGAGAGGCCACAGCAGTGAGAGGCCCGCGTACCGGAAAAAAAAAAAAAAAAAGACCGTGCATGTGTGAAAACCCCACAAGCAGTAAAACATTATAGAATTCTTGTCTTTAGCAATTATGGTTCTTCCTGGCTTTTAGGATTTGACACCAAGTAACCCACCTTCCGTGAAGTGTAACTTGATTTGAAACTGCTGGCCAACATGCCACCTTGGGCTCTGGTTAGGTCAGACTCATCATTGTCAAAGAGCATGCCCTGCTCTCCCCCATACCCGTACCCTGCAGAGAGAGACAGGGAGGCTGAATGACAGTCCAACTGGGAGCTTTTTATATTGTGAAATGACCAGACATATATGGTATGCCGAGGAGCTCTGTTCTTGATCCTGTCTTGTTTATTTCATTAAATCCTTGGATAAAAATAGATTCGATTCTTATGAAATCTGTAGATATTGAAAGTGGGGAAAAATAAAAGCTGTGCCAGATGACAAGATCAAAGTTCAAAGAGAACTCCAACAGGAAGTCAAAATAAAGAGCACAAAATATGACAGGAATAAATAAGTTTTGAATGCTAGCCTCAAAACTCCAACTGAATTGTGTGGGAGAGATTTCATATAATAATTATTCTAAAATATTTCCAGGGGAGGAGATCAGAATAAGTGTGAGGGCATTCAAGGGGGCATGGATTATTTATAAGGAAAATACAAACCAAGCCAACAGTTTTGCCGCCAAAATAACCAAAGCACACACAGGCTGTATTAATAGAATTATGTTTCTAGAATAAGGGAGAAACTAGTTACATGGTGTTCTCCACTGGTTGGAAAGCCACAGAATATTTTCAATTCTGGTTGCCATATCAATTGACAAACAAATACATGAAGACTTGTGAAAGATCTGTATATAGATTTACTCATGTTTAATTTAAAAAGAGGACATTAAGAAAGGATTTAATATCTACTTTCAAGGACTGTCTCCCAAAAAGAGAGAGTAGAAATATTCCCTCATAGAAAAGGAGGGAAGAGCTAGACTCATTGGTGAAAGTTTGGAGGAGGTAAATTTTAGGTCAACAGAAAAAAACAAAAAAACTTTTTCTATCAGTAAAAGATATAAATCTGTGGGATAAGATGCTTTGAGAAATAAACTTCTTGTGACTTAGAAGAGTTTAAATATAGATTGAGTGACATCATCACAGGAACTCTTCTGGCATTCTTAGAGTGCAGAGATTTAGGCTAGATAACATGAAGGTTATGTTCTTTTCATCTCCAAGATGTGGTATCGCTCTGCCACACCTGTAATACCCTCTCTTCTCCAATCTCCACACAACAGTGATCATATCTGCACTCCATTTATAGACATCTATGTCCTTCTCACTAGAATGGGAGCTTTTTTTTTTAACATCTTTATTGGAGTATAATAGCTTTACAATGTTGTGTTAGTTGCTGCTGTATAACAAAGTGAATCAGCTCTATGTATACATATATTGCCATATCCCCTCCTTCTTGCACCTCCCTCCCACCCTCCTATTCCACCCCTCTAGGTGGACACAAAGCACCGAGCTGATCTCCCTGTGCTATGTGGCTGCTTCCCACTAGCTAGCTATTTAACATTTGGTAGTGTATATAAGTCCATGCCACTCTCTCTTGTCCCAGTTTACCCTTCCCCCTCCCTCTGTCCTCAAGTCCATTCTCTACGTCTACGTCTTTATTCCTGTCCTGCCCCTAAGTTCTTTTGAACCTTCTTTTTTTTTTTAGATTCTATATATATGTGTTAGCATACAGTATTTGTTTTTCTCTTTCTGACTTACTTCACTCTGTATGACAGTCTCTAGGTCCATCCACCTCGTCCTCAAGTGCATTCTCTATGTCTGCGTCTTTATTCCTGTCCTGCCCCTAGTTTCTTCAGAAACATTTTTTTAAAGGTTCCATATATGTGTTAGTATACAGTATTTGTTTTTCTCTTTGACTTTTTTTTAAAGATTCCATATATATGTGTTAGCATATTTGTTTTTCTCTTTCTGACTTACTTCACTCTGTATGACAGTCTCTAGATCCATCCACCTCACTACAAATGACTCAATTTCATTTCTTTTTATGGCTGAGTAATATACCATTGTATATATGTGCCACATTTTCTTTACTCATTCATCTGTCGATGGACACTTAGGTTGCTTCCACGTCCTGGTTATTGTAAACAGAGCTGCAATGATCGTTGTGGTACATGACTCTTTTTTTTTTTTTTTTTTTTTTTGCGCGTTACGCGGGCCTCTCACTGTTGTGGCCTCTCCCGTTGCGGAGCACAGGATCCAGAAGTGCAGTCTCCACCGCATGTGGGATCTTCCCGGACCGGGGCACGACCCTGTGTCGCCTGCATCGGCAGGCGGGCCCTCAACCACTGCGCCACCAGGGAAGTCCCCATGACTCTTTTTGAATTATGGTTTTCTACATGCCCAGTAGTGGGACTACTGGGTCATATGGTAGTTCTATTTTTAGTTTTTTAAGGAACCTCCATATTTTTCTCCATAGTGGCTGTATCAATTTACATTCCCACCAACAGTGCAAGAGGGTTCCCTTTTCTCCACACACTCTCCAGCATTTATTGTTTGTAGATTTTTTGATGATGGCCATTCTGACTGGTGTGAGGTGATACCTCATTTGGTTTTCATTTGCATTTCTCTAATGATTAGTGATGTTGAGCATCCTTTGATGTGTTTCTTTGGCAATCTGTACATCTTCGGAGAAATGTCTACTTAGGTCTTCTGCCCATTTTTCGATTGGGTTGTTTGTTTTTTGATATTGAGCTGCTTGTATATTTTGGAGATTAATTCTTTGTCAGTTGCTTCATTTGCAAATACTTTCTCCCATTCTGAGGGTTGTCTTTTCATCTTGTTTATGTTTTCCTTTGCTGTGCTAAAGCTTTTAAGTTTCATTAGGTGCTTCGTTTGCAAATATTTTCTCCCATTCTGAGGGTTGTCTTTTGGTCTTGTTTATGGTATCCTTTGCTGTGCAAAAGCTTTTAAGTTTCATTAGGTCCCATTTGTTTTTTTTTGTTTTTATTTGCATTTCTCTAGGAGATGGGTCCAACAGGATCCTGCTGTGATTTATGCCATAGAGTGTTCTGCCTATGTTTTCCTCTAAGAGTTTGATAGTGTCTGGCCTTACATTTAGGTCTTTAACCCATTTTGAGTTTATTCTTGTGTGTGGTGTTAGGGATTGTTCTAATTTCATACTTTTACATGTAGCTGTCCAGTTTTCCCAGCACCACTTATTGAAGAGGCTGTCTTTTCTCCACTGTATATCCTTCCCTCCTTTATCAAAGATAAGGTGACCATATGTGTGTGGGTTTATCTCTGGGCTTTCTATCCTGTTCCATTGATCTATATTTCTGTTTTTGTGCCAGTACCATACTGTCTTGATTACTGTAGCTTTGTAGTATAGTCTGAAGTCAGGGAGCCTGATTCCTCCAGCTCTGTTTTTCTTTCTCAAGATTGCTTTGGCTATTTGGGGTCTTTTGTGTTTCCACAAAAATTGTGAAATTTTTTGTTCTAGTTCTGTGGAAAATGCCATTGGTAGTTTGATAGGGATTGCACTGTATCTGTAGATTGCTTTCAGGAGTGTAATCATTTTCACAATATTGATTCTTCCAATTCAAGAAAATGGTATATCTCTCCATCTGTGGGTATCATCTTTAATTTCTTTTATCAGTGTCTTACAGTTTTCTGCCTACAGGTTTTTTGTCTCCTTAGGTAGGTTTATTCCTAGGTATTTTATTCTTTTTGTTGCAATGGTAACTGGGAGTGTTTCCTTAATTTCTCTTTCAGATTTTTCAACATTACTGTATAGGAATGCAAGAGATTTCTGTGCATTAATTTTGTATCCTGCTACTTTATCAAATTCATTGATTAGCTCTAGTAGTTTTCTGGTAGCATCTTTAGGATTCTCTACATATAGTATCATGCCATCTGCAAACAGTGACAGTTTTCCTTCTTTTCCAATTTGGATTCCTTTTATTTCTTTTTCTTCTCTGATTGCCGTGGCTAACA
>NC_041229.1:10774726-10775708 GCF_002837175.3 Physeter macrocephalus | reverse complement strand
TGCTGTAATTGATATCTAGTCTCATAGCGTTGTGGTCGGAAAAGATACTTGATACAATTTCAATTTTCTTAAATTTTCCAAGGCTTGCTTTGTGACCCAAGATATGATCTATCCTGGAGAATGTTCCATGAGCACTTGAGAAGAAAGTGTATTCTGTTGCTCTTGGATAGAATGTCCTATAAATATAAATTAAGTCCATCTTGTTTAATGTATCATTTAAAGTCTGCGTTTCCTTATTTATTTTCATTTTTTTAAACACCTTTATTGGAGTACAACTGCTTTTACAATTGTGTGTTAGCTTCTGCTTTATAACAAAGTGAATCAGCTATACATATACATATATCCCCATATCTCCTCCCTCTTGCATCTCCCTCTATCCTACCCCTCTAGGTAGACACAAAGCACTGAGCTGATCTCCCTGTGCTATGTGGCTTCTTCCCACAAGCTATCTATTTCACATTTGGTAGTGTATATATGTGCCTGCCACACTCTCACTTCATCCCAGCTTACCCTTCCCCCTTCGCATGTCAAGTCCATTCTTTATGTCTGCATCTTTATTCCTGTCCTGCCCCTAGGTTCTTCAGAACCATTTTTTTTTCTTTTCCTTTTTTTTAGATTCCATATATATGTGTTAGGATACGGTATTTGTTTCTCTCTTTCTGACTTACTTCACTCTGTATGACAGTCTCTAGATCCGTCTACCTCACGACAATAACTCAATTTCGTTTCTTTTTATGGTTGAGTAATATTCCATTGTATATACATGCCACATCTTCTTTATCCATTCATCTGTTGATGGACACTTAGGCTGCTTCTATATCCTGGCTATTGTAAATAGAGCTGCAATGAACATTGTGCTACATGACTATTTTTGAATTATAGTTTTCTCAGGGTATATGCCCAGTAGTGGGATTGCTGGGTTGTACGGTAGCTCTATTTTTAGTTTTTTGAGGAAACTCCATACTGTTTTCCATAGTGGCTG
>NC_041229.1:10743790-10769940 GCF_002837175.3 Physeter macrocephalus | reverse complement strand
TTTCCTTCATTTCTTTTTCATTTATTTCTGATCTGATCTTTATGATTTCTTTGCTTCTGCTAAATTTGGGTTTTTTTTTTTCTTCTTTCTGTAATTGCTTTAGGTGCAATGTTAGATTGTTTATTCTAGATGTTTCCTGTTTCTTAAGGTAGGATTGTATTGCTATAAACTTCCCTCTTAGAACTGCTTTTGATGCATCCCATCGGTTTTGGGTCATCGTGTTTTCATTGTCATTTGTTTCTAGGTATTTTTTGATTTCCTCTTTGATTTCTTCAGTGATCTCTTGGTTATTTAGTAGTGTGTTGTTTAGCCTCCATGTGTTTGTATTTGTTACAGATTTTTTGCTGTAATTGATATCTAGTCTCATAGCGTTGTGGTCGGAAAAGATACTTGATACAATTTCAATTTTCTTAAATTTTCCAAGGCTTGCTTTGTGACCCAAGATATGATCTATCCTGGAGAATGTTCCATGAGCACTTGAGAAGAAAGTGTATTCTGTTGCTCTTGGATAGAATGTCCTATAAATATAAATTAAGTCCATCTTGTTTAATGTATCATTTAAAGTCTGCGTTTCCTTATTTATTTTCATTTTTTTAAACACCTTTATTGGAGTACAACTGCTTTACAATTGTGTGTTAGCTTCTGCTTTATAACAAAGTGAATCAGCTATACATATACATATATCCCCATATCTCCTCCCTCTTGCATCTCCCTCTATCCTACCCCTCTAGGTAGACACAAAGCACTGAGCTGATCTCCCTGTGCTATGTGGCTTCTTCCCACAAGCTATCTATTTCACATTTGGTAGTGTATATATGTGCCTGCCACACTCTCACTTCATCCCAGCTTACCCTTCCCCCTTCGCATGTCAAGTCCATTCTTTATGTCTGCATCTTTATTCCTGTCCTGCCCCTAGGTTCTTCAGAACCATTTTTTTTTGATTCCATATATATGGGTGAGCATACAGTATTTGTTTTTCTCTTTCTGACTTACTTCACTCTGTATGACAGACTCTAGGTCCATCCACCTCACTACAAATAACTCAATTTCATTTCTTTTTATGGCTGAGCAATATTCCATTGTATATATGTGCCACATCTTCTTTATCCATTCATGTGTTGATGGACACTTAGGTTGTTTCCATGTCCTGGCTATTGTAAACAGAGCTGCAATGAACATTGTGGTACATGACCTTTTTTGAATTATGGTTTTCTCAGGGTATATGCCCAGTAGTGGGATTGGATGATCTGTTCATCGGTGAAAGTGGGGTGTTAAATTCCCCTACTATTACTGTGTTACTGTCACTTTCCCCTTTTATGGCTGGTAGCATTTGCCTTCTGTATTGAGGTGCTCCTATGTGGGGTGCATAAATATTTACAATTGTTATATCTTCTTCTTGGATTGATCCCTTCATCATTATGTAGTGATCTTCTTTGTCTCTTGTAATAGTCTTTATTTTAAAGTCTATTTTGTGATACGAGAATTGCTACTCTAGCTTTCTTTTGATTTCCATTTGTATGGAACATCTTTTTCCATTCCCTCACGTTCAGTCTGTATGTGTCCCTAGGTCTGAAGTGGGTCTCTTGTTGTAGACAGCATATATATGGGTCTTGTTTTTGTATCCATTCAGCCAGTCTATGTCTTTTGGTTGGAGCATTTAATCCATTTACATTTAAGGTAGTTATCTGTAGGTATGTTCCTATTACCATTTTCTCAATTGTTTTGGCTTTGTCATTGTAGGTCTTTTCCTTCTTTTGTGTTTCCTGCCTAGACAAATTCCTTTAGCATTTGTTGTAAAGCTGGTTTGGTGGTGTTGAATTCTCTTAGCTTTTGCTTTTCTGTAAAGGTTTTAATTTTTCTGTCAAATCTCTGTCGAATATGAGATCCTTGCTGGGTAGAGTAATCTTGGTTGCAGGTTTTTCCCTTTCATCACTTTAAATATGTCCTGCCACTCCCTTCTGGCTTGCAGAGTTTCTGTTGAAAGATCAGCTATTAACATTATGGGGATTCCCTTACATGTTATTTGTTGCATTTCCCTTGCTGCTTTTAATATTTTTTCTTTGTATTTAATTTTTGATAGTTTAATATGTGTCTTGGCATGGTTCTCCTTGGATTTATCCTGTATGGGACTCTCTGAGCTTCTTGGACTTAACTATTTCCTTTCCCATAAGGAAAACTTAGGGAAGTTTTCACCTATAATCTCTTCAAATATTTTCTCAGTCCCTTTCTTTTTCTCTTCTTCTTCTGGGACCCCTATAATTCGAACGTTGGTGCATTTAATGTTGTCCCAGAGGTCTCTGAGACTGTCCTCAATTCTCTTCATTCTTTTTTCTTTATTCTGCTCTATGGTAGTTATTTCCACTATTTTATCTTCCAGGTCACTTATCCATTCTTCTGCCTCAGTTATTCTGCTCTTGATTCCTTCTAGAGAATTTTTAATTTTCATTTATTGTGTTGTTCATCACTGTTTGTTTGCTCTTTAGTTCTTCTAGGTCCTTGTTAGACGTTTCTTGTATTTTCTGCATTCTATTTCCAAGATTTTGGACCATCTTTACTATCATTACTCTGAATTCTTTTTCAGGTAGACTGCCTATTTCCTCTTCATTTATTTGGTCTGGTAGGTTTTTACCTTGCTCCTTCATCTGCTGTGTGTCTCTCTGTCTTCTCATTTGGCTTAACTTACTGTGTTTGGGGTCTCCTTTTTGCAGGCTGCAGGTTCCTAGTTCCCGTTGTTTTTGGTGTCTGTCCCCAGTGGGTAAGGTTGGTCCAGTGGGTTTTGTAGGTTTCCTCATGGAGGGGACTTGTGCCTGTGTTCTGGTGGATTAGGCTGGATCTTGTCTTTCTGGTAGGCTGGACCGCATCTGGTGGTGTGTTTGGGGGTGTCTGTGACCTTATTATGATTTTAGGCAGCCTCTCTGCTAATGGGTGGGGTTGTGTTCCTGTCTTGCTAGTTGTTTAGCATAGGGTGTCCAGCACTGTAGCTTGCTGGTCATTGAGTGGAGCTGGGTCTTAGCATTGAGATGGAGATCTCTGGGAGAGCTTTCACCATCTGATATTACGTGGGGCGGGAGGTCTCTGGTGGACCTATGTCCTGAACTCGGCTCTCCCACCTCAGAGGCTCAGGCCTGACATCCGGCCGGAGCACCAAGACCCTGTCAGCCACACGGCTGGAACCCGGCGGTGGACGCAGTAGCTCGGCGTTCCCTCAGACAGCCTGTAGTAGGGATTCCCGTGGTGCCATCTTGTGCTGGAGGATGCTCTAGACTGGGAGCTTCTTGAAGGTAAGGATTCTGGTTTTTTATCTATACATTCCTGGATCATAGTACAGTTCCCAAGGAGTTGAAGTACTCAATATACTTCACTGAATTATAAAGTTCTACCTAGAAAAAGCCTACCCACTCTTCAGAGTACAATAGGGGTTCCCGCTTTCCACAGGAAGCCTTCCCTAATCAATCCTATAGCTTTTATATTTTGTGTCGCACAACTTGCCACAATGTAGTTCTCTTTATCTTTCCTCGTGTAATGTGGTTTAGTGTGTGCTATTTCTATCTTCCCAACTAGACTGTTAGTCTTCAGTGAAGAAAAGAATACCATTTAAAAATTATGCCACCTACTTATCACTGTGCTCAGAATGGAAATGATTAGTGCTAATGTGCTTGCTGATTGAAAAGTAATCTCCTAGAAAATTTTAACGTTAAAAAAAACTTCCTCCACTTCTTAATCACAAAGAGAAAAATAGTAACTTTAGAGTGGAAAAACATGGCAGACACTACCTTAACCAAGTGATCAAAATTAACATCCCCAGTAAGATAGCAAATAGACATCACTGACCCTGATATGATGGCATCTTTGGTGGCACCTTTGCCAAAAATGGATAACCTCAATCTAATCATGAAAAAACATCACATAAATCCAAACTAAGGGACAGTCTACAAAATACCTGAGCAGTAGTACTCTTTAATAATGGTGGGGCCATGGAAGACAAAGAAAGACTGAAGAACTGTCCCAGACTGAAAGAGACCGAGGAACAACACAATAAATGCAATGTGGGATACCAAATTGGTCCCTGGACCAGAAAAATGACATTAAAGGGAAATGGGGAGAAATTCTAATAAGGTCTGTAATTAGTTAGTAGCACTATAACAATGTTAATTTCTTAGCTATGATAATTGTACTGTGGTTGTAAAAATGTTAACATTAGGGGAATCTAGATGAACACTGTACTATTTTGCAACTTGTCCATAGGTCTAAAATTACTTCAAAATACCATTTAAATAAATCATACTTTGGTTTCATCAACAAATTAACAAGAGAATAGTGTCTATGCAAAGTTCATACACTTCTCAGAGGGAATGGTCATGAAGGATAAAGAACTTGAGTGGGGATCCAAACAACGAAGACAGCTACCTTTAACAAAAACAAGCCACAGTTGATTTCTATTATTCATGGCAGTTATCTTCTGTAGAGCTGTTGTGAACACTGAATTAGTGAATACTGAAGAATCCCTCCTAGGGGAAATTCCGGGTTAGTTTCCTGCAAGCCTCTGGTCATGTTTTCATCAACTAATCAGTACATAATATTGTTTTATGTGTGCTTCTGTTTAGAGACACCTTATTTAATATATATTGTTGATTCATTAACATTGAACTCACGGCCATCGGCACCATAACTCATATGTGTGAATGAAGCGTATCTAACACACGTATTTTCTCCTAAAGGCGCATGACAGCTTTCTGTGTTTAGGAACACTCGACAGCACTGCAGCATTGCCCCTGGGGGCCATTTTAAACAGTGAAATCTTCGACAAAATGTGAAAAAAATGCAAAAAACATGGCATTAAATAAATCCCAAAAAGGACACTGTAAGAGAGCTTCAACAAGAAGGCAGAGTCGCCCTGTTCAACCCCAGCTAGGAGGTTGTGTGTACCAGCAAAACAAATTTTCGCTGCCTTGCACATGTCTCCAACTGACCACAAAAGCACCGCCAGTATTAATATGGGTTTACAAATAAATAACTTTTAGTGAGTGGGTGAATTTGCAAATGTGAGGTTCATAAATAATGAGGACTTATCATACTTTTAAACATGTCCAATGACTGTGAAGTTATGTTCTTGCCTTTAGTGAATCAGTATAATATTTGCATTTGAAAAGATGAATTGAATTCTCAGAAAATTAGAAAGTAACTGAGAATTCTTCACTTATTAGAACCCGGCAGAAAGAGTGGGGCTTCTTCACTAAGACTTGCCCAATTTCAGTATCACACTTTTCTTAGAGATGGAGACAGTGCATGGACATTTGCCTCTGAACTTTCATTCAGTTTGGGGGTACTTTAATTCTATAATTTCATTCTATCTCAGTTTATGGTCTTTTCCCCCACCCTGGCTACATTGAGGGTCTTCTGAGTACCTTGGCCTCATCAAGTCCAATGATATTTATTTCCTTTCCGTTTTAGTCATCAGTACACATGGCCACAACCTGAAATTAATCAAAAGCTGGAACTGTTTCAACCTCAGGAAAGCCTCTCTTAATTATCACATATCCACTCCTCACTTCTACTGAATCTATTCAATTTCAATTTGTGATATAGAAACTCCAAAATTCCAACGAATCCATCAAGCCAATCATTCTTATCTAGCTCTACTTTAGTCAATAACGCTTGTGAAGTCATTTCAATGATGCTTTCACTAGCACCCCAGGATCTATTATCTTTTGACCTTTTACATCTTTTCATTTTCCAAATTATGATCATGAGTAATCACCATTTGTTTCCTCTGCTTTCATTCCTGGCCTGCAAAATATTTCTGCAAAAATTCACAGTACCATACTGTTAAAATCCAAAATGAATTAATTTACCCAATCAACCTTCAACAAATCTTTACCATTCTTATCCATGTACTGTTGAATCCCAATTGCACAGACAGGATCTGGCAAGTATTCCCTCCTTTCTACACATACTGCCAAGACTCTAGTTCAGACTGATACATAGATCACCTGTCTGTGGTAATAAGTTCTTAACTAGTCTCCCCCATCCCATCTTGTCCACTTTATAAGCTAATTAATCATCTTAAAGTAGACAGTTAATCAACCTACATGCTCCCTACAGCTACCTGGCAAAATTCCAAACACCTTTACATGGCATTAAAGTCCCTTTAAGAACTGATTTCAGATTACTTGTAAAGACTTTTCTTCTATTAAATCCATTTTTATACTATGTCTAAGCCCAAATGGACTATTTCCATTCCCAAATAGTTCCTACTTCTCTCTAATCAAGCCCCTTATTTATATTTTCCCTTTACCAGAAATATTTTACCCCTAATCTCTATCCCTCAAAATCTTACCCATTCTTCAAGCCCCGGCTCAAAATACATCTCTTCTATGAAGTCTTCTCTGATTCAACCTTTGGAAATAGTCTCTTTCTCTGACTCACCATAGCATTTTGGAATTGCACTTAATGCATCTGTATTTGTGAAGTAATTATTTTATTCTCCTCACTACATTTCAAGATCTTTGAGGGCAGGAAATATCATATCTATCTTGCATTCATGACAACACCTAGCACAAATGCTCAGTAAAGTACTATTTAATAAATGAATGACTGAATGTGAGATATATATGCAATATGGGTATGGACATAATATATATAATGTATATATGTCTATATAATATGATCTATGTATAACAGAGAAGATTGAAAACATTGTTAATGGGCCATATTATTGATACAGTAAAACTTGAAATAGACCTAGGGGAAAAGAGAACAAAACAGTAGTAAGTTAACAGTTATTTGATAAAGTGACATGAAATTGATTGGAAAAACTGATGAGTGGTTAACTATTGTAACATTAACTCTTTAGGTTGTACTGAAATCCTTCCAGATAGCAAGGTTTATTTATTTCATTCCTGGGATTAAAAACTAAAAGATAACATAAGACTAATTGTATTCAATGAATTCTTAAATTGGATAGATGTTACTGTAATGGCACATCACTTAATTTGAAGGACTTTTAAATTTTGATTAACTTTAAAAAGTAACTTGGTATTTATTGTTGATTCCATTTGCACAGTGGACACCAATGAAACAAATCACCATCATTACCATCACTACCACCAGCATCATAAAGTATATTCCTTAGTTAAAAAACACTTCAAAAACTCTACTAGAATGTAGCCCAGTAAGAAGCTACCACAACTGTGGAAGCTTAGTAACATCAAAGACAACCATTCATCATCTTCATGACCACGATGGTTCTATTTACACTCAATGAACAATGCAGAAAAGGGTACAACATCAAGGGAGACTGCGTCCCCAGTACTTCTGTCCCATTGCAGGGAAATTGCCTGTGATTACTCTGAAATAAAAATTAAGTAATGAAACTTAGTCAATTTTGTTCTAATAAGCATGCGAATACTTCTCTTTGGGGCTTATTCTTTGTTCCTGTAGCTTAATAAAGCCTTTAATTTCTGGCAACTCCCAACATCCTAAGGAAACGTTTTAAAAGCCAAGCTTCAGTTGCACCCTGTTTTGACTTGGCTACTGACCTGATTTCAGATTCAATCTTGCGCACTGAAACAAAAGCAGAACGAAAGGAAAAAACTCTATAGATGTCACAGAATACTACAATATAGAACTTAAATACAGAACCCACATAGGTGGGTTATCCAAGTTTAATATTTCCTAAATCACAGACCTGTCAAAATTTTTTTACTGAAAGAAAATGTGATTCAACTGAACCAACACTTATTAAATAACTATTATGTGTCAGCCTGGGAAGAGAAGGATGATTAAAATGGTGTCCATTCCATCAAAGAATTCACAAAAACTATCAGTAAAAAAGACATGTGTAACGCTCACATCATATGATGGGGTAGCTGTTTGAACAAAGTATTAAGTGAACACAAAAGAAAGAGCTGCCTGAGGGAGGTGAGAGGGAAAAGAGAGATGATGACCTTTCAGCTAGACCTGGGAAGACACAAACCGTCAAAACAAAGGTATCCTCAACCATGAACAGAGGCCTTGCCAGAAACCTAAGTTTTAGGGTAATTGCAAAGCATGAGCTATGAAAGTAATTGAGACCAAGGATAAATCATAGGTAGAATGTGTGATGAGATACTAAACTGAGATAAATTAGTAAAATGAGCTATGTTCATGAGGGTGATATTCTCACTTAAACCGTGAGACTGCAGGATGAGGAATATATGCTCCATTCTGTATTGAATTTACCGTGGGAAGTGACTCTGAGACCTGTCTTCCCATGACACAGAGGAGGTTGAGAGTGACTTACTGGGGCTTTCAGTATATACTATAAAAGAACCTGTAGAAAAATTATCATCTTTTACGCTTTAGTTTAAGGATAAGCAATAAAATCAGTTGTGCAATAAGCTACAGGGTGTCAGAAAACAATGCATGATATTTATATGGCCCTGCTCCTCAGGGCTGAAATAAAAGGGATTTCCAAATGATAAATCAGGACTCTGAAAGCAGAAAACACAAGAGAATAGATGGATCGCTCATCAAGCCCCCAGTCAGAATTCCCCACCACCACCATTTTCATCAGAAAGGATCAGTACCTGGACACCTCCTCTGAAAATAAAGAATGGCCTGGGGGACTTCCCTGGTGGTCCAGTGGCTAAGACTTCACCTTCCAGTGTAGGGGGTGTGGGTTCGATCCCTGGTCGGGGAGCTGAGATCCCACATGCTTCAGGGCCAAAAAACCAAAACATAAAACAGAAGCAATATTGTAACAGATTCAATAAAGACTTTAAAAAGGGGTCCACATCAAAAAATCTTTAACAACAACAAAAAAGAATGGCCTGAAGTTTTTCCAGTTGTCGTAGGGACACAATCCATGGGCAATACTAGGGTTTTGTTATCCGCCTTCTCAGTTGGTGTATCTTAACCACATTCTTCTACCCTGTGTATCCCCCCAGAGTAAGTGGGGCAAGTAATCAGCTGAGAAACTCGAAGCCTTCTGGGAGTAAGATCTCTTGACTGTCCCTATTTTTATTTTTAAGGGGGCCCTATGTCGAGTATGGAGGAGATTTGATTTAAAAAATTTAAAAGCATCAACAACAACAGTGACAACAATTTTGATTTTTAGTCCCAGCTAGACTATTCGAGGTATTACCTTCTGGAGAAAGCATGAAATGTCTGTATAACATAGAGAAAGAAAAGAGACCTCAAAAATGTTCTCTTTGCCAACAAAGTGCTGAGGAAACAATTTTTTTTTAATTAAAAATGAGATTCCTTCCAATGCATCATTTGTCTAGATAAATGTAGCCCAAGACTACAAAAACACATTCTTAATAAAGCTGAAATGCACAGTGAGTATGCTTTCTTTATCATGCTTGTATTTTTCTAGCAATTTTTATTTTTCTATCATTCCTAACATTTTTAATTTCCCATGTGCCCAGGACAGAATGTGAAATTAAAACAATTAAACCGAATCTCCACTGAAGAGCTTTCTTGATAAGTACAGCAAAGGTTTGCTGATTTAACAGGGTAATACATTTATAATTTGCTGGTGACAGGAAACTAACTCACTACTGGGAAATTCTGACATCTAAGATCTATATCTTGAGAGGCTAGAGGACAACTAGAGAGAATGTCTATGATTTTAATTTACTTATGCCATTTAGAAAAAAAAGTCACTTGAGTCATCCTGGCTCACTCTTCTTACCATTAGTCATACTGCATTTCCTTAAGCCTGTGAGCGTGTTTCTATGTAAATAAACTATGTAGTTCACTTGGGGATAAAAGTCACAGTATTTAGAGATTATAAAGACCTCTTAGATCATCCGGTCTGGCCCACAAGAGATAGTCCCTAGATAGGGAACGTAATTGTTGATCTTTGCCAAGAGGCCAAGAAGAAACAGTTGGCAAAAATATTTTCCGTGTTTTTTGGTTTTAACTTATCTAATAGTGCTTTGGTCACTTCCCAAGTGGACTAGTAAAATTATCATTAAACAGTTTCACTTATCAGGGAGACACAAAGTTTAATTTATCTGAGTTGATAGTGTTTCAACCACCTCCATTTGTTGAAGAAATGATCTTGTTTTAGAAATATGAACAGTGAGGAATCTGCTCTTTGAACTAACCAGGCAGTTTCCCTTCAGTAAAGGAAGTCAAAAGGCAGTTCTTCCTAACTGATTTTCCTAATCTATTTCCCCAAATTTTGGAGCAATTAGATGTTAAAACACTGATTTGCGCAAAGTAGGAAGTGAATACAATACGATAACAGCTTACTACTTTATGAATCAAAGTGTTTTCCATTTCCATTTGCTACATTTCACAGAATTGGGAATAATTTTGAAACTTAAAAGTATGGAGAGGTTTGGCACTATAGTAAAGTCAAATAGT
This sequence comes from Physeter macrocephalus, assembly GCF_002837175.3. Taxonomy (NCBI): domain Eukaryota; kingdom Metazoa; phylum Chordata; class Mammalia; order Artiodactyla; family Physeteridae; genus Physeter; species Physeter macrocephalus. Next base: position 10,759,584 of record NC_041229.1, on the reverse strand, counting down.
GAATCCGCAATGTGAACCACAAAGAAACAGTGAAGATACCTCTTCTGGTAACTATTCCTTTTATTTCGCAGTTATTAAGTCCTATTTTAACCACGCCAGGTATGTTCCCTCTACCCAGATTATATTCAGAAAACTGTCATTACAACTGAAGAGCTAAAAGCCAGATAAACAAATATACAAAAACAGCACAAACAGGTAAAACTAACAAATAGGAGATGAGTTGGTAATGTAAAAGTTAGATCTAAACATTTTAAACATAATTATTTCTCATCTACTAAACACAAATCAACCTAACCTATGAAGTAAATCTTCTATTTTTATTGAGTTAGTATTTCCAGTGTGGATATGATATTTGTGTCACATGAAATTATACTAAAAATGTTGTTGAAAAAAGTGTGGTCCTTGATTTTTTTGAAGTCTACATCCTAAGTCAAGAGCTTACAATCCATTTAAGCCAATGACAAATTTGAGGATTCCAGAGGAACTCAGTAAGACTCTCCATGTTCACTGAGCTGCATGCATGCACCGTGGACTAAGCCCTCTGCAGGTGCTGTCGAGGATTATAAAGGACATTAGACATGGTCCCTGCCCTTCCAGAGCTCACAGTATTATGGAAAAGATAAATATCTACTCGCCCATCCCTCACCTCCCACGCAGCATGGAAAGTGAGTGACTAATTTCTGTTATCTAGCTTGTATTGACTTAGCTAGAAAATCAGAGTCCAGACAGGAAAATGGCAGACTCTGATGGGGAAGCAAAGGGAAGTTTAGTATAAGGATTATTTACAAAGATTGGGAAGAGTTAAGAGAGATTAAAAAGAAATGGTAAGGTATCTGAGGACTGACAAGAGAGGAAGTCATTACCCACCTAGGCCTGAGAGAACAAGGAGAGGGAGTGGTTATCAGAAGGTGGAGAGAGAATTAGGACTTGTAAGAGGTGCCACCAACTTCAGTAAGGAATGAAGCCAGGTCAACTCCATGGCCTGCAGGAAGAAAGGCAGGAGGATTAAGCTCTAACCTCTCTCTCTACTTTCTGTTGGGTCTCCTGCTGGCGCCTCCCTTTGGTGAAACACATGCAAAAGTCAGAAGGGAAAAGGGATTGTTGAGACAGCCCATGAAGGCCAACCTCCAAGAGCGCAGAACAGGATGGAAAAAGGTAGAGGGAAGATCTGCCGAGGCAGAGAAGAGCCAACTGAACTGGCTAAATTTAGAACCACCCAGGTTCACAGGATAACATATATGCCGTATTCATAACTAAATATTTTGATAGACTGGTTAATAGTGTTTCATTTGCAACAGAGAATTTTGGCACTTTTCCATTAGATGAGATCACAGTCAGTATTAACACAAGTTTCCAACTTAAACCGTAGAACATAAATGGTAAAATCTAATTTAACCAGTATTCTACCAAGCTGAGATCTGTAATTGTCACTTCTACACGTCAACTAACTATACGACATAAATTTTGCTTTATGATGCTGATCTTGAAGCATACAGGATTCTGAACAACTTATAAATCTTAAAGAAATATTGTATTTAGAAGGATCTTAGCCTTAAGCAGAATATAATCTTTAATTTTTTAATCCGGTCGTTCATGAATCTCATATATGGCAGTTTTGTTAAAAACTATATTGGCTAACCAGAAAACTCTCCTTCTTTGTGGTTATGAAAGGTAATAAAATGTTTACTGTCTCCACCCACCCCCCAAAAGTTTACTTCCCATAAATTCATTTTGCACCTTTCTGTTCAATCTTTGGCGATATATTCTCCTTGAATTATGCTTGATTTAATATGTGTTTTGCTCATTGGTTCCAGTATATTAGCAGCACTTCATTACTCAATAACAAAAAGCTACAAATAGATTAAAGGCTCTTAAACCCTTAGAGGATTCAGAACACACATCATGAGTGCCCCGTTTATGCTCTGAAGTTGCTTATTAGCAGTTGACCAGAAACCACATATCGCTATAACACTGCAGCCTCACCATTGAGCATGCTCTGCCCGAATCTGGAATTCAAGCTATGATTTGGAGTCTATGCTTTTTCCTCAAATTTTAAAATGGCAACCACAGAATACTTGGGGCCTAATTCATTAAACAGTGAGTCATTCTGGAAGTCCTTTCCCTCTTTCCTGGACTTGATAAATTTTATCCATGAAATCTGGCTGCCCTTGATGCAATGGAATCAACGATTAGAATACTAGCATTGAAGGGCATCAGCCTGGTTTGAAAATACATCTCAGAGTGTCCAGTTCAATGTAAAAGCTGAATATAAGTCCCCACTCTTCCCCTTCACTCCCCCCCACCAAAGCCAGAGTAGTCATCTAACCAGACTGAGTGGTAATCAATAATGTATATCCAAATGCTTCAAAAGCTACATATAACATTAAAAATTTGATAATTATTTGGTACATCTAAACCTGTGCAGATACCCCTCCCCAAATGGATTCCTGAACCAGAATTTCTGACCACAGAGTGAAAAGTTTTTAGGTCCTAAAGAACAGAACACTCCAATTTTAGCTTCTAATTAAAACAAATTTCTTTATAAAGTTTTACAGGAACAAGAAGTGACCTTGACTAAGATTTTCCTAAGGGATACTCTCAAGTGAATGGATAATAAGACCACACTGATCTTTATTTGGCCACAAAGAACATTCAGTCTACTTTCAGGTAATTTTTAAGTAAAAATCTCAGCATAATTATAATGTGTGTGTTTTGGTTTTTCTTTTTTTTTTTTTTTTCCACTTGGCTCCCTTTTACAAACATATTGGTCCACAGTCTCTATACTGGAAGCACACACCAGAGAAAGGGAAGATGCGCTAGAGTAGGATAAGAAAGTGGCAGCTATGTGATCGTATATCTCTTCCCGCCACATTTTAGAACATACTCCATAAAGCCTTCCACTATGCTTATCCAAAGAGTCCTCTTTCCTTGAATTTGCACCTTGAAAGGTTAAATCTCACTCCTCCCACCACCAGAACGGGAAGAATTAAAGCAACAGAAAGAAAATGAAGGCAACAGAAAACTCCCTCTAGACAAGACTCAAGCCATATCAAGCATGATGTTACATGAACCTCTCTTCTCCCACATTCTTCCTTAATGCACCATATAGAGAGGGCTCTCACATTGTAACCATGTCATATATATTTTCTCTCCACTCAAAGCATCCTGAATAAAGAGAGATCTATTTGTCTCCATGGTGTTTTCACCATTAACAGTATCAGAGCTGCAGGAACACAATGGGAGATGTGTTTTCCGTTAACCTCTTGACTCAGAGATGTCCTGATGCTAAACGTTATTGCATTTTGCATTAGCACAGAACAGTGGGAGTTCTGTGACTGATGTAAAAAGGTTGAGAAGGGCCACAGAAGCTCTCGTGTGCTCCATACTGCTGTTGGCGGTAGAGCACGAAGCACATAATTTTTGTTTAGAAAGAGCACAAACAGGAACCAGGGAAGGAGGTGGTGAATTTCACATGTTCGACATAGCCCCCCTCCTGTTCACCACTGAGCTAATCTCTACTGTAAAATGATATTCAGTGCTTTTAACCCCGTTCACAGACATTAACTAGGCAGAAATTAATTTACTTTTCTTTATTACCCTAATGATCTACAAACCATGGAAGGAACCAGGGAATTAATAGTCACTGTTTTCTTAGGCTGTTTTATCCGTTGCCTTAATGTGGCTTTCCGTGCTCGTGGGTTGTTGCGGTAACCATTATCGCAAATTGCCCCTTTCCATTCTGCTCATGTCCCTTTGACAGGATAGACCTAGAATTGGAAATTTCTGTTTTCACGTTACAAGACGGGAGGCTATGGAGGCTAAAAAGTAAGATTCTAGTCACTGCCATCTACAATTCCTGAATGGCAGTCTCAGAATTGCAGACTATTCTATACTAAAGGTCACTCAGAAATTGTCCAGGTCTAGTCCGTGGGTTAACATAATTGGGCACTGTCGTTCAGAAGGCTTAAATGATTTGAGTAGGGCAGAACCAGGTTTGGCACCTGCACTCACGCCCCTGGTGAATTCTCTTTACAGGCTCTACTTAAGGATGTGTCTGCTGAATGATCAGTGTAACATGAAGAAGATCTCTGGGACCATACTCAATGTCACAAGGTCCTTATTTCTAAAAGGCAACTTTCATAGCGCTGCATCTTAGGGTTCTGTATTAGTGAAAGAAACCAAAATATTTGTAAAAGGTAAGCTGTGTGATTGCAATTAAAGGAGAATTTTGCCGTACTTATCTAAAGACGGGGAGCTGTCTCCAAATGTGTTCCCCTCAGCCTAAGTGTCTGGACATCTTGGAATTTAGAAACATCTGATTATGTAAAGCTTTGCTACCCAAGAGTGTGCTCCACACACCAAAAGCATCAGCCTCACTTAAGAGCTGGTAGGAATGCCGCATTTCAGGCCCCACTCAGACCTCCTAAATCAGAATCTGCATTTTTAACAAGATCCCTGGGGGATTCCTGTTCATTAAAGTTTGATAAACACTATTTAAAGGAAGCAGTCAACAGAACTTGGAAGGACAAGTGTTCGAGAAACAAGCTATTAAAGACCATCAAAGATTGGTCTCAAAATAGAAAAACAAGTGTTTCAGTGGGGTTAGAATTTGGAGGGCAAGAGATGAAGGGAAAATAGTACAGTGGGACAAGAATAGAAATGAGGTGGGGTATTATTCTATTTGCAGTCCAAATGTGCACTAAATATTTAGAAAATACATATTGATTGAATTAATAAAAACGTGGCTCACTTATTCCTCCCTGGGTCTTCTAGAAAGGCTCGGGGAAGACAATAAGCCAAAGCCAGCTTCGAGAAGGCTAGCGTTTGTCCCGACAAGAATGATTGTGGAAATGCATAACTACCCAGTACCAGAAGGGGGTTGACTGGGTTATCACATACTAGTTAAATGCCTCTACTAATGAACCAAGTCAAAAAGAATCTGATGAGTGCAAATAAAGAAGTACAGGTGACATGTCTTCAAGAAAGTTTATTAACTTGCTATTCTAACTAGCCAGAGTCTCCATAAACTGTGTCAGCAAACCATTCCTTGATTGATGAAGAAGGTCAAGTTGCCAGCAACACATTTATGCTTTGAAACTTACGTGTGTGCTAGAAAATAGCTGGTTTAAATCACTGGATTCTGAAAAGTTAAAATAACACTTACATCACCCATTATAGCTATTATAATTTCTTGAGGATATTTTAAAAATGTAGCATGCTGCAACTTTTTTTTTTTTTCTTTCTAAATCCTAAGATTAATTCTCAGAAGACAAACTACGGTAATTTGTATTAATTATGTACTTGGGATTTCTGGGGCTAAGAATGATTGTCAGATATAAAATTCAGTGAAGAGTTTCCCTGAGGAAACAGAACCCATACTCACCAAAGATGAAGATAAGGAATGAATTGTTTTGAAGAATGCTTTACCCATCCATTACTGATGAAACTGACACTAAGTTGTATCTAAAGTGGCCTCCATAATTTATTTTCTTTGCAGTTCCCAAACTCTGTGTCCAACCATGAGCTACTGGTCAAAAAACACAAGGGTATGACCTCCTAGACACCACAGCCACTCTGAAAGCAAAGATGGCATGATTTAAACTCTGGTAGATACAACCTTATTACTGAGTCAGTAGAAATTCAACCATATGACAGTTAGTCTGCCTTTAGAAACAGGACCCCAAACACTACTTTGCCCTTGGAAACCACGGCTGTGTGAAATCACTCAAGTTTATGCCACTGAAAAGCAGAGGACATTATTGTCCTGCACAGGGAGGTAATTTGATTTTTAAAAAAAAAAATCTTTATAAATGTATAAACAATACTAAGTAGGTCCTTATATGTCAAGTGGCTACAGATGTTTAATACACAAACTCTTATCCAACACAGACACAGGTAATAACTGTGTTTCCTGTCAAACTCATAATAAATGTAACAAAGTAATGACAAGTGTCTTCTAGGACAAGGCCACAGGCTCTTCTAAAGGGTGGATGTATTAGCTAAGAAGTGAAGACCATATAGGAGCCTGAGGGTCTTGCCCCTATTTCTGCTGTAGACCTTCAGGGTGCAAGAATTAAATAAAACATGAATTCTAAAATAACTGTACCCAATCTTACCTTTAATAGGCTTTCTTAGGAAAAGAAAAGGCCCAGAGGAACCATGATCATTCTCGGCATGTTGCTTTGTGCAAGACCCAAGGAAAGCTAGGAGGCTGTACAGTTATCTCCCTTGATGTAATTCTAAACTATACAACCTACTACCTCAACCTGGGAGCATGCAGTCACAATGGCTGGAAAGCTACCATTTCTTAAGGGATGAAATTACAAGTTAGTCTTATAATTGTTCTTCATGCTGTCACTTATTTGGGCCATTCATAAGAGACAGCACATCAAAGGGTCCGACAGTAAGGAAAATAACACAAGAACCTTGGCATGAGATTACTGTGCAGACTGGAAGGAAGGAAATACTTGGGATCGGTCTTCTAGAAATTATTTGTGCATGAAAATTATGGTAAGGTTATGTAATGGCTGTCGTCCTGATCAATCTAATGTCCTCTGGTACCTGTTAACAGAACAATGAAAGCAGACCAATATTTAAACTCGAGCAGCTGAAGAAAGAATTAGGAAGACAAATGTTACCCTTGTGAACCTGGAAAACTGGAATCTCTAAAGGGTTGGTAAACAAGGAGAAATAGTTTAAGCCAAAACATGGTGAAAAGGTATAGGAAACAGGATTACGAACAAATTAGAGATAAACAAATAACATAGAAGTTACGGTGAATATTTGCTCAACAGTATTCATCATGTACATCACGTAATTCACATATTTATAAAGCGCCCATTTTCCAGAGTTGACCGCTTCAGCACTTTTTTCACAAAGTCCATCCCTAAATGTTTATTTAGCAATGTATAGAAATGTGACTATATTTTTTTCATTATAAGGGATTAAATTTCCCTGTTTGTTCTTTTCATTTTTAAACTGGGTCTTTCCTTTATCTTCAGGGCCAGTTCAATGCTGGAGTGACAGACTCATAAGCTTGGTGACTTCCCATCTCTGTGTGTTCCCATGTTTGGTCAGGTTTGTATTTTCCCGTGAGGACTGCTCTGTGGCCATCTCTCCTCATCGCTCAAGTGGACTCTGTTTTTGCCTGGTAAAGGCTGTTCCTCAGAGGGGCTGGGCCTAACCATATAAGATGGAGCGGTGTCTGAGCACACAGGGAAACAAAGAGTGATAATTCTGTCATGCTGATTGTGTTCAAAAGACAGATCCAAATGCTGAAGAGCTGGTGTTTCTTCATGTTACTCAACTAACTTGGCGAAGGATTATTTTTCCAACCCTATTCCCTCACGCAGCAATCGAGGAGTAAGGCTGCTTTTTTGAGGAGGCTGCCTCTCTTCAATCAATGCTACCTGGTTTGGGGGAAAGACTGGGACGTTACTTTTACCAAGCAAACTCCCATTCATCCTTCAAGCCTCAATTCAAAGAGTTCTTTCTCTGATTATCTCGTAATTTCATACACACATTTCTAATCTAGCCCTAACACCACTGCATTATCACTTATCTGTCTCCTTCACTAGACCCTGAGCTATTTGAAGATGAGGCTGCACTACTCACCTTTGCAAATCTGGTACCACCTGCATGCCTACTACCTGGCACATAGAAGAGACTTAAAAACATGTTCATGAAAACAAACATGTATGAATGAAAGAGTAAAGTGGGAGTATAAATGAACCTAAAGTTAAAGGCTAGGCGATTTTTATTTTTATATCAGGTCCCCTGTTCTTCCATTTACATTGTAACTTCAATCATAAGAAGGTGGATTTGCTATCACGATTCCAGAGGGGTAAAATTGTAGAATGACTGAATTCAACCTGACAAGTATGCCTTAAGTCCTGGATCTCATATGGAAATTCAAGAAGTAACTCCAAGTCCCCTGCCTTTTAGATACTCACTTATGCATATGATTTAATATCCACTGGGGCACTAAAAGAAAATATAATTCATTTCCTTGCACTGACCATTTGCCTGATTCTATAAACACAGTCAGGATATAACTCTTATAAATGGGAAACAAGGCAGCGGAGGGGCAGGTAAGAGAAAGCAAAAGAAGCTACAACAAAGAGAGGTTAAGTTTCAGTGTGCTAGAACACTAGTATATGAGTATAAACATATAGCTTACAGAGCTTTTAAATATCTGGAAATGGAAACATTCATCTTTCTCCATGTACCTTCTTCTTCTAGGGGTCAAAGATAAAAAGATGTTGCTCTTAGAATACTAATGGTTTTCAACACCCTGCTCCTTTAGTTGTGTGAATTTCCTTGTTTATTTACACTGATTTTAGCCCATTATCATGTATTAGTGCAATTATGGCTCATTACATAATTAGTGTAAATATTTGTAGGCATGTAATAACAACATGCAATTATGATATGGAGTGATGTCATAAAAGGTCTTATTGAAAAGGGAAAGTAAAAAAATAAAATAAATAGCATTTATAGGAGAACAGCAGTTACGTATCTTTAGGTATAGAGAATCTATTTTACTCTTTAACTTTAAAAAACGTATTTTAAAGGTATTCTGAATACATACAGACAGAGCCTCAGACTATTGAACACTGAGGTTTTAAGTGCTACCAGCAGCAATCTTTCCAAATGAAGGGAGGGTGAATCTTGAACAATGCTATGAGTGTCTGAGATTACAGAAAAGCAGGGACTCCCCACTAGTAAACATATTCTGTATTGATTTGGTGTTTGGAAGTTGGACAAACGTTATGATTAAAACATGATTCATTAAAGTCTGTGTCGGTATGGCCGACAAGCAATTCTGCAAAGGGACTCCTGACCAGATAATCAGTTTTTTGAAGTCAGAGTAATGTCTTCACCCTCTAGCAAAGTACTGAACACACAGTAAGCATTCATAAAGGTTTGCTGAATGAACGAGTGGATGCATCCTATAATTTGTCTAGCCACATGGCTACAGCGAAATAAAAAAGTGGCTTTATTCCACCTCATACTTTATTGAACAACATGTTAGGTGTTGTTAATAAGTCTTTGCAAATTTGGGAGAGTCATTCGTATTGACTTCTCTGTAAAATTTCAGCACTATTACAGGCCTAAGAAACTTTTTAAATCTCAATTAGAGAGGCTAGGTGACATCTGATGAAGTTAAATAACATAGTCCTCAAAGATCCAGAGTACCTAACAAATGTTGGGGAATGACTGGTAAGCACACTGAAAAACAAGAAATACTAACTTAAAACTCAAAGTTAATTTTGTCCTATATGTATCAGTTTCTTCCCATGAAGAGAAATCCATTTATTTTGAAACACAAACAAGAAACCCTTTCAAAATTAAACACCAGTTCCCCCTACTCTCTCCAAACTCTGGTGATAAAGGGTGAACTGCTTTATCAAACACAATTCTTGGAATAATAATTATTTTTTTCTGTTAAAAGAATAAATCTAAATTATATCCTCGTGTTACAGCTTCATAAATATATTTTTGAAAATTTGAGAATTTTAATAAAACTAGTTTGTTTTATACCCATTCTCTCTACACCCCCAAGCAATAATGACTACTGAATATATATTTTAGAGTCTTTCTGAGGAAAACCTGAAGTTATTTTACTTTCATCAGCTTCCTGTAAAATATCTGGGCCACACTGAGGGAGTCCCAAGGGAATAATTAATATCTACAGAACCACTCATTCATGAACATGGAAGAAGGGAAAAATACTGAATTCCATCATCCTGTAAAATATTTAATATCCTGTTTCTTGTGACTAGTGTCCAGGGGCTTTGGGCTTTCCACTAGAATATTTTCTAGCCAGGTGAATCAAATAATCATGTCCTAGGCCTTTTAGAAACTTTGAAAAGATGGACTGCTCTGCATAATCTTTTTTCTTAGCGTAATGACTGGGTTTAAAAAAACCCCTTAAAAGAAACGATATGACAGTCACCTACTGGTCACCCTGCAGTCTTAATGTTGTCCCTGTATAGGGAATTTAGGCTGCTCAGCATCCCCTAGATTCATGAACTCTATTGGTCCCACTGGTAGCACATTTAATAGCAGGTTAAAGGGATGATGAGTAGAGACACGATTTTGCCTTTATCAAACGTAAGTGTTTATCCAGAGAAGGTACAGGTTTAATTTGCTAGCAGCTTATCCATTCCAAGTCGACCACTTCAAAGAGGTGTATAAAACCAACGAAGTAGATTGTTTGCTTAATGGGCAGATAAAGGCCTTGGGCAATAGGGACAGACTTTTTCTTCTGGATGTAATGTTCCATCATTCCAGAACGAAGCAACAATCTCTCAGTAAGCTGGAAGTCAAGATCTACAGACCACCCTCCTCAATGCTTTGCAGAGCAAACGCAAAGGAAACACATACACACAACATCCTCAGGGTGTAGCATTTGCAGAGCTTGGTATTCTCCAAGACGTCTTTAAACAATGTCACCTGTATCTGGGCCTTCCTAATTCCAACATACAAAATTTCATTTTTACATGCCTGATAGAAGAAAGAGCTCTAGCTACCCGTGAACAGTGCGGCTCTTATGAGGAGACAGCATTTAGTGAAAAAAAGAAAAAAATGTATCCATTTGAATTTCAGACCTTTTGATGATGTTAATAACTACTTCATATTGACTCTTTTTTGTTAGAAGAGGCTTCACCAAAAAAAAAAAAAAAAAAAAAAAAAAAAAAAAAAAGTCTTAAGGGAATTCCCGGCACTATGTTTGACCAAAAGGGAATGCAAAAGCTTCAGAGTCATCCAAATCTGATCAACTTTTCACCCTGGGTTCTGTTTACAGACTCTTCAGCTCACATTGTTGGAATGAGACAAATATAGCCAATTTTGCTTTGATCTGGAGTCAGTTTGGCTTTCCAATCCTGGCACAATGGTGACATTTAAGAGGCAAGGGGATAAAATTATTTTCATTCCAGCCTTTTAAACGTGGTGAAGAGTTATAAAACAGCTCTGGACAAATATGAAGCTGGACCTAAATGAGCCATTTCTTTTTTATAAAAGTTCTTTTTCTTACAGTGCTGGGTATGTCCAGAAGTATAAATAGTTAAGCACATCCATTCCCCTCACTAATTTTATTTTTAAAGGTAAGGACTGATTTGACGGCACTTGGAGAACAATGGGAAAGGAAGACTTGCTACAAGGTACTGATACAACCCAAACCAGGGTGAACCAGGTCTTGTAAACAAGTCTCTGTCACTTTTCAAAAAAGATCATGATAACTTTGAAAACAATTAGGTGCACAGAAAACAAAACAAACCCTCGTGTATGTATCTACTTACTCACCACTCAACAGTAAGTTGTCTGAGTCACCCCCATTCCTGCTGCCTCACCTGTGAGCCCAGGCTCTTTGTTTGACAGCTGAGAGCAGTTAGAAGAAAGAAGGGAATTGAGGGCGAGCCTATAAATTAATCATTGAAGAGCCTCATCCATTTCAGGACAAAAGATCTCCTTCCTCCGCACCAGCCCCTCTTTCCGTGTCTACCCCTCTTAGAGGAAACTAAGGGGAAGAGAAGGAGAATCAAGGAATTGGAAGGGATTTTGATGGCAGACAGGCAAAGCCCGCGGTCTGTGAGATTGCCCACAGACACATACCTATAGACACAAGCTTGTGTGGACTATCATCACAAGTTCGGATCTACGGGTTTGTGGCAACAGGCCTTAGTATCTCTCTCGTGTGGGTGTCTGACATGTCTGAAAATGAAACGTTAACACCATTAGTCCAACCAAAGGTTCTGCCATTCTATCATTTCACGCCAGAAATGGGAAGACTTCATCCTGCTCTTAAAAGGGCAAAAGTTAAGCAGCATCTTCTAGGTTCTCCCCCACATACTTCCCTGTTTTCACTTATTCCACAGACACAACGGGCTTCAGGTAAACCTCATCATTTTACTGTTTAATATTACAGAAGACTCATTTATTCAGACCTTAACACGCACACTGAGCATAGTGATATCAGTATGGCAAGTGAGCAGAATAAAGACAAGTCTTTCAGTTGTAGGGAGAGAAAGAGAGAAACATTGGAGAACCCAAATGCAAGTTCATTCTTTTAAATACCTATAATTTACATGAAAAAAAGATGGTGAAATTTTCCTTTTTTATTCGCATTCTGGCAAACAGCTGTAATAAACTAGCAAGTACCACGAATGGGCTTGTTAGTATTTCCTGAAAATTATTCTAGAGGAGAGTTCCAGTTATATTAAATTGGAAGATTCATCTTGAGGAAAAGTTTGCATTTCACCCTCCCTCCGCCCCCATTATTGGTCCAAACACCAACAATGAGCAAGTCTGGGCATATTTTATAAAATCTGAACCAGAAAAGAAATTATATAGTTGCTCCCCTCAAAACTGTCCCAGGTGTGGGAATGACTCTATTTCTAAGGACTTCTCATAAAAGGATTTTGTTTGTCAGCGTAACATCCTTTCTTCAAAATCAGTGTTCTACAAGTAAAGGAGCAGCCAAGACAATGTACTTTCATTAATGTCTCCTTTTGTGAATTTTATTGAGCACAGAGTCTTAAGCGTGAGTACTTCAAGGACAAATGATGGAAAGCAAAATCATCCATCTCCCTAGATGTGGGGAAAAACATATGCCTCCATCTCTTTGTAGGACCTAAAAAGAGACCTTTTCAACTTTTGTTAGCAATGAACATAGATCCTGGTTCTCAAAAAAAAAAAAAAAAATAGATCTTTGCCTTGACAGAGGAACATTCATTCCTATCTCAAGAATCTGGAAGGCTCTCCTAATAACAAAAAAACACAGCTGAATTTGAGAATTATTCAGAGAAAAGAGCAGACCCCGATGTATACAACTTAAAAAGTGAAAGCGAGAGAACAGGAAACCAACAGTGGGACAAACAGGGAAGAGGAGGCAATGGTTCATAGACACTTCATTGTCTGCCTGTTTAATCACGATGGAGCCACAAGCATCACTGCTCAGAGTTCACTGGTGCTGTGAAGGTTGCCAAGACCGAGAATTTCATTGCAGCTCCGTGGCTTGACTTTTAGATCCAAAGAAACAACAATCCCAAGTGGAAGCAAGGAGGATCCAAACCAGTTACCTCAAAATGGTTTGGACTTTCTGTTATTTTAAAATGTTCATTTCCTTTATAGAACAAAAGGTTTTAAAATAAACTCCAAGCCTCTTATTTTTCTTTGATCTCCCTGACAAGGTCATAGGGCCAGAGGTATTTGAGGATGGGCACTTTGCACACTGTTAAGGATGGCTGGAATGTGTGTGACATAGGAGCTCTTATTAATGTATAAAGGAATAGGCTTAGGCTCCCAAAGTGATGAGAACTGTTGTTATCATTTATTAAAAAGACAGAATGCAATATTTGTTAGCAACGGATGAAGATCTGTCAGAGTGTTACACTGAATCATTCAAGAAGCATCACCTTTGTAAATCTGCACCCTCGAAGTCCATAAAAAGGAGCTCAATGCCGTGTTTCAGTTGGGGGCTTCTCTGTGTCTTTGTGTGTGTGTGTGTGTGTGTGTGTGTGTGTGTGTGTGTGCGTGCGTGTGTGTGTGTGTGTGGAAAATACAGGACAGAGAAAAGTTATTCATTCTGAAGGGTTTGTAGTGTTAATTTCCAAACAATCCAGAGTTTTAATTTTAGAAAATAAAAGAGAAATCAGAAGATGCCTAGGTGGCAGAAAAAAGAGAAAGTTAGATACCGACCTAGTAGAAGAATCGTTTATTTGGGAATAGACATTTTCCCCAAAATATCAATTGAATACCTCCTTCAAGAACCATCTTTGTGTTGAGTAGAATAATAAGGGTTCTTTTCAGAGGAAAGTTTGTCCTGCTTTCTTAAGCAGGATTTTGTGGGGCTACCTTAGATAGTAACACTAATAATTAAGTTGGAAAATGTAGGCAAATGCCTATAAACAATGGCTAAAGTAGGGTAAGGTAATTTATCAAGCAAATATATCATTTGTGTTATTAAACATATTTACGTAGCACAAAGTCCTCCAATAACACTGAAAGGAAACTACTTATATCATGATAGCTGAGCTCAAATCCTAGTCACTGGACCTGTGTAAGCATAGTTGTATAAAATATGTCTACATACTGTATGTATGTAGACATACAGTATTACTAATCTAGGACTAAAGTTAAAACATCAACTATTATGCAATTATTATGTTATAAAGCACCAGTTTTTATGTAACTTCTATAAGCCACATCTTCCAGGAATTCAGAGCACATGTTAGGCTTTTTAGAGATAATCCTCTAATACTTATATTTCTAAGTACAATTACTAAAGATAGCCACAGAGTTTAAGGACGGCGCCTGATGGTTTCAAATGAGGTTTGACTAAATCGTTGTCAAAAGAAATAAGCACTGTTAAGTAATAACTTTCAAAATATTTTTCCGAGCTCCATAGAATTGAATGATCTGCTCATTGGCTACGAATATTATAAAACTAGTTGCTATTGTCAAAAACTCAAGCTTAAAATAGTTATTCTTCATAATTAAATGATTCAAGCATGCCCTAAAAACTTGTAATACTTGAGGAAATGGAAGGTTTGGGAAAATTATAGGAAAATATAATTACCTGAAAAAAGGAACTTCTTATGAATCCTATTTTTTTAAACCTGTTGCCATCTTGCTAGGCCAGCATCTTCAAACCATTTGCCTGCGTCTGGAAAATAAAATTATTTTAAATGGATCAAGATTTTTTGCTTGGTTTGCGGTTGCTTTCTTTTTGTCACCCAACTCTTTTATAAAGCTAAACTAGAATTCATGCCAAAATGAAAGTAAAAAGGAACACAAAAAACTGAAATAAAAGTAATTCTAGAAAAACACTGGGCAGCATTATGTTTTCTTCATTTCCAGAACTACACATGATAGAAAGGTTCTGCAAATAAGTCACTTTCACATTTTTCCTGGAATTTCCCTGGCTACCGATGAATCTTGAGAACGATTTTACCAGAAAAATGATCAAACAGGAATGCGACGTCTCGGAATCCTCCCAAGTTCCAATGTTTTATATCAAACCGCTCATTTGCTAAACATGATTAAGAGATAGGCTATCAATAATTAAGCAGGGTTAAGGTATAATCAAGCTGGACAATCATTACCTGGCGTGATGTGGCATCATTGAGACACTGTTTTAACTTTTTGATTCAGAAATGATTCGGGAGTCATTATTTCTCTCTGCTGATGGGGCCGCTAAAAAAGAAGTAAAATATCTGATTGTGGTGCATTCAGGAGTCTGTCCCCCTCCACCCCAGCGGGCTTCTTGGCTTCCATTCCAACGGTCTTTCATTGGCCAGGTTTTAGATGCAGGGTTTGCTTTTCCTTCATTGTTCCTTTACTAGTGGAAGGAAAACTCACTGTGCAGCTGCTCGCAAAAGGGAAAATGTACTTGAGTTTTGCCTGGCTGTGGACTTGAACACCAAATCCACGGTGATGTCAGCAGAAC
Organism: Physeter macrocephalus; assembly: GCF_002837175.3. Taxonomy (NCBI): domain Eukaryota; kingdom Metazoa; phylum Chordata; class Mammalia; order Artiodactyla; family Physeteridae; genus Physeter; species Physeter macrocephalus. The sequence continues at coordinate 10,744,130 of NC_041229.1, read as the reverse complement.
GACACCGACAGACAGATTCCCTGCCCTTCCACCCTCCTTCTCTTTAAAAGAGGTATCCCTTGTACAGAATCTCAGCAGACCTCCTTTGTCCTGGGGGGAAAGAGCAATTCAACTGAACAACCTGTTATGAAAGAAAGAGAGAGAGAAAGAAAGAGAGAAAGAGAGGGAGGGAGGAGAAAGAGACAAAGAGACAGAGAGAGAAAAAGGAGAGAGAATTAAAAAGAAAGTGAGAGGTGGAGAAAATGGAGAGAGAGGAAGGAAGGAAGGGAGGGAGGGAGGGAGGGGGGAGGGAAGGAAGGAGGGAGGACAGGAGGAAGGAAGAAGGAGAGGGAGGAAGGGC
>NC_041229.1:10546232-10743754 GCF_002837175.3 Physeter macrocephalus | reverse complement strand
GGGGGGGTTGTGGTGGGGGGGGAGAGAGAGAGAGAGAGAGAAAGGAAGAAAGGAGGAAAGAGAGAGAGGGAGAACTCAAATCTATCCCTGGCATTAACCCGACATCACGAAGCAGGAGAAACAGCTAGTCTTGGTCTCCCTATGGCTTTCCAGTTCTCCTGATGTCTTTTCTCTCACCCTCTGCAGCCCCTGCTCTTTGTAGAAAGATCCAATCACCTCAACAAAAGAGGCACATCCAGCAAGTGCTCTTCCAAGAGTAATTCACGGGTGCCACGCATCACAGCACATTGTCTCCACCTGCGACCTGGCCACCAGGACACCAGCCCCCAGAGTGCGAGTGTCCCTCAAGCACCCTGTGCAGACAGACAGAGGCTTCCGGCACCACAGCCAGCTAGCTTAGGTAGAAGGAATTCTTCTCTCCCCAGGAAAAACTGACCAGAAGGGAGCAGGGGAGGGAGGAGACTGGCAAAGCAACGCCATGGTTTTCGCGTTCCTTTCGGGCACAGGGAAAATTAGGAGCTGATATTTATAACCTCCCTACTACCTACTCCCTGTATTAAAAAAATAAATAAATATTTTACGTCAAATGAAAAATGAAAGTGTGGCTAGGTCGGCTAAAGAACAAAGACATGAAAAATGGCGTGATAGAATAAAATAGATTGGATGAAAACAAAAGATGCCCTCAGATAATTTGAGTAGTGGGCTTTTTTTTGGGGGGGGGGTAATTTAAAAACGATCTTAAACCCACTAAGTGTTCACTTACAACAGATGTATAACAGGGACCGACTATTTAAGAGTGAGAAGTTAGAGGCAAATTTGCTTTTGACACACCCGAGGAAACAAAAGAGAGAGGGGCTGCCAGTAACAAGTTGTTTCGTGTGCAACTGGCTAAGGAGGTCGCTTTCACTTTTGAAAGCGTTAAGTTTGCTCAGGATGACAATTTTTCTTGCTTTTTAAAATACAAGCAAGGGCGCCAGCCTACAAATTCCTTTCTAGCTATATTGTTAATAAAGCCAAAAAGGCTTTTACGAGAATTAAAATTTTAAGAAACATAGAAGACCCTGATTCTGGTATGGAAACACGAGACACATGTTTTTAAAAATTCGGATGTCTGTCATTTCTTGAATATAAACGAATTATATGCTGCACAAAGCTTTCTATATGCCAGGCAACTTTAACACTTTTATGTTCAAAGCTATGTTTTGCTCTTGAGAAAGCATACCACAATTGGATTAGAAAGCTACAAACGAAGTGAGGGTACAGGGTGGCTGGGGGGAATACTGAGGATTAGATCACTTGGATCCTGCAGGAAAGGAGATATGCAATAGGTAAAGAGTCTGTATTTCCTTAGAACCTTGGCTGTGTAACAAGGGGATGCTTGTTCCGGGAAAAGTACAAAAGAGCCTGGAACCTCCACAATGATACTTACAAAAAGAAGCGCCCATCAAACACAAGAAGCTAACTTCAGCTGAAACAGAGACCTTTTGCCTTACTCCAGGGTAGAGATTCACCCAGGGAGAGCCTGCCAACCCTCTCTCTGCGTTTCACTCCAGGAGAGCTTAGCCTGTCTTATCCAGGGCTCTCCACATCTACTGATTTCCACATTTCCCCCTTCCTCTGGAACAACAAAAATCCACCAAATGGAATATGATTTTACAAAGTCTCCGTCAAATTGAAGTTTGGAAAGAAAAAAGAGGTATGAATCTATATTACCTACTTCTTGCTCTCAACTTTTCCCCAAATCGATCTGGTTTTGCCTTCCAGCGCTCTATGCACCCCCAACACACTCTCTCTCCTCCAAGCCTCTCTCTCCCTCTCCCACCCTCCCTCCTTCTCCTGCTTCTCTCTCTTTCACACACACACACACACACACACACACACACACACACACACACACGCACACACACGCACACACGCACACACACACACTGCCGCTTGGTCCAATCTGGTGCCTACTTAACACCAACAGAATGACAAGCAACATCTGTTTGTAAAAAAGCCAGAATCAAACCTTAACGGTTTTTTGGCTCGGTTTCTTTTTTTCCTTTTTCCCCTGACTCTAAAAGGGGAGGGGGAAAGAAGAAGAAATATTAAGATTTATATTCAACATCGGCTCCAACGAGGCAGCAACTGTACTTCCCTAGAGTTATTTCCAGGTACAGCACTTGTAGGGAAAACCACTGCAGTATTTACGGCTGTCTCCCCTGAAGCAAGCCCAGTCACATAAAATCCAACGTATCAGATTCCTAAGAGTCAATTTTTTTTCTAAAAGCTTTATATTCATCTTCTAATTAGAATTACAGGACCGCGCGCGCGTGCGTGTGTGTGTGTGTGTGTGTGTGTCAGGAGGTGATGAAAGACAGAAAGGGAAACGAGCAAGACAGAAAAATAAAAGACACAGTTGAGAGGAAAGGAGCTATGCTGTTTCTCCCTTATTTTACAACACGCTGGCGTGTAAACAGGCACCTTTCCACAGATGCCACACACGACAGCAGGCACCAGGAGCGGGAGGCTGTGGCAGAAACCTGCACAGCTGTGGCCATCAGAAACAGGTCCCATCATTCCCCCATGGGGATGGGAATGTCTGGAAAGCCACCAACTGTCCACAGAGTCACAATGCAAAGGATCAGGGCTACCTAGCTGGGGGAGGGGAGGGGTGGGCAGGCGCTGGTAAGGGGGAGAAAGGCTCCCTCACCAACTCAAGGGTTCCGCCCTCAGGGAAGAGAAAGAGGGGACTTAGAAACTCCACTCCCCTTTCACTCTGCGTTTGGAAGAAACCCACACACATTAAGGGAAAAATAAATTCAGACAAGTTGCTAAGGAGACTTGTGTAAACTCCAAGCACAGACATATTTCTTGGCCTTTCCCCCTGTGCTCCATCTTGTATTCTGATCACGCTGCTCTGCGGCAACGTTGCACCAACCTTCTGCATTAATCTTGGCCTTCACCGTGCAGACTGGCAAAGCATGCTGGTTGTATATATCATCTTTCAAACTTAACAAGTGAAAAGGGTGCGCACGCGCGCGCACGTGTGTATGTCTAGTTGGAGGGAGAGAGTGGGTGGAGAAACTTAATTTGGCATTTTAAAAACATAGGTGTTGAACAAAGAAGAATATTTAGACTGTGTGTTTTGGGGGCAGTGGGGAAAGGGGGCAGGTAAAGCACTGGAAATTTCCCTTTGCCTGTGGATTCCGTCCTTTCGCCACTCTGCTGGCCTTTTCCCCCCTCCCATATCTCCGGTTAAAATCCTGTATCCCTCGGCAGAGGTAAGCAGTGCCTGCATCGCTGCAGACGCCCAGGAGGGGCCCAGGTTTCTGCAGAAAAGAGTGCTGCACAGAGTGGAACCCTGGCTCCCTGCTTCCCTGCTCAGGAGGGTGTCCCAGAGAGATCAGCTTTTTGAAAACTAACTGCAACGATTCATAAAACCTCTGAACCAAACCTGTTTAGATTCTAAACCAGCTAGCGTTTCAGAGGACAGACCCTGGCCCGATATCCATGCTCTGGAGCAGAGACCTTCTCCCATAGTGACACATCTTCAGCAGAGGCCGATATATGTCAACATTTGATTTAGGGGAAAATTAACATTTTCTTTCAGGACACAGATGTTTGTACTGTAGAAGCCAATATTTTCCTTTCTCAGCCTCCTGTATTAGAATTTCTAAAATCTTCTCTAGGACATAGAAGGGGGAGATAATAAATAGCCAAAATCATTGCTCAGGGTGCTGGGACAAACCAGTCAAGTCTGTGTGCGTGTGTGCGTGTGTGCGTGTGTGCGTGTGTGCGTGTGTGTGTGTGTGTGTGTGTGTGTCCCTGCCTCGCTGTCATGAGCAGATTAAGAAGACACACACACCAGAGAGTTGGAAGGGGACAGCTACGGGTCCCCTCCCAAATTAGAGAAATTCACAGCATCTGCCCACCAGCTACAACCGAAGAGCCCCAGTGAGGGGCAACCAACCAGGCCTGCTGCTGTTTTCAATCACAATTCTCAGGGGTGCCCATGGGATAAGGAATTGCTAAGGAGATGGGAAAAGTTTCTGCGTTTGGTGCATAGAGCTGAGTGTGTGCCTTCATGCTCCAAGAAGGCTATGCAGCTTCCATCTCTTCCCTTTGCCAACCTGTATTTGGTTTTCACACTTCAAAGCTAAAGCAAGCTGTGCTGCCTCAGTTGAAATAAGGCAGCCAGGCAACCCTGAAGCTAGCAAGATGGAGGGTTTGCTCCTGCCATTCGAAGAGAAAGACAGAGCCCTGCAACGAGCCCTGCTGGCCCATCCTTTACAGACGACTCCATGCAAGTGAGCCCCGGATTTTAGGGAAGGGGAGATCGTTGGCGTCCTTTCTGACCTTTTCCCTACAAGGCATATCCTCAGATGTTCTGTGCCACGGAGGCATCATGACTCAATCAACATGAAAAATGAACCTGCAGGGAAAAGAGCAGGGTGGGCCTCTCCCAGCCGGCAACTGGGCAATTGCCCTGTGACCCGCCTGGCCTGGGGGCAGGGCAGTGACACCTGCATTTTTTCATTTGTCCAGGAAGCTGCAGTAGCCCAAACCCCAGGAAACCCTGCCTTGTCGCCTGTTGGCTATTTGTCCTGCCTGCTGGAAACAAGAGGACTGTCTTGCCCTAATGTGAAGACATATTTGCTAGGACGCTGCATGATCCTAGAGCCTCAAAGACAGGAAGAACTAATTTACAAGATCAACGCAACACCTAGTCCTGCAGTGAAGGATTCTCTTCCGTCTAGATTGCCAAAGAAGTGCTTTCCTTTATAAGTTGGCTTACTGCTTTCTTAAATGCCCCAAAGAGCAGAAAACATGTTGGATACCTCTTATTACAGCACCACCTGCCCTCCCTCCAACCCTGCCAGTCCTTTGTGGAAAAAGGAAAGACACCAGTAAACAAATGATCAACACAGCCAGGTCAGTCTGGAAGAAAGACTGCATCAGATGCATACAAAGTCAATTCAGATAACATTCAGATAAAAATATGGTTTTTCACATCATATTGGAAAATCTTTAAGGAGTCTGTCCTTTGAGATGCAAAAAGAAAAATAGCCATATTAACAGTGGCTGGCAAACTAAAATGCTGCCCAGAGACACCTCTCAAAGTGTAAAGTAATGCAACTTCTAATTTAACATGGGTATAGGTACATATACACACCTATATACATATACATGTATACACACACACAAACACACACACACACACACACACACACACACTTGTCATCCAAATCTCTCACCTCTAGCCTTGAGGTCAAAGACCACATCTTTTTCACATTTTGTAAACTGACCTTCCCTTAGTCCACCCTGAAATTCAGTCTTACACTCCGCACACAGGGTAAGGAACAGAATGTTTGGCCTCTCCATCTTGTATGAGCTAATGCTTCAGATTGCAAAATACTCTACACATCAGTAAGTCTAGCTGATATTATTACTCCGTGTTGTGGTAGAGAGCTGACAGAGAGGAAAGTTAAGCGTCTTTCCAAAGCTCATATATTATTGTAGTGACAGCATCAGAATTAAGACTCTCCTCCCTGCCCCGAAACTGGTGAGAGGGTCCTAGGTCAGGCTGAAGGAATTTCATGGTGCCCCTTCTCTCACTCTGCTTTATTTGTTAGTCAGGCATTTGTATCACATATAATCCCCCAATACAGGAGACCTTGGCCACATGTACTCTAGCAGCTGCCATCTTGGTAAACCCCAAAGAATAAACCACCAAACACTCATATAGGAGGTTGATGTCAGAGGTCAACTAAGTTTGAGAAAGGTCTCTAGCAGTGTGTTCTAGTCAAGCCAATCCAAATGTGTGGTCCTATAACTCTGATCAGAAGTGACAGACAACAGGTCACCTGAGTCCACAAAATGCTTTTAGCATATCTACACCCAGACTAAAGTCTATGCATTTCCCTGTGTAATTGCTAGCGCTTGCTGAATTTTTATTTGTTTTCACACATGGGGCAGGAACGAGGAGAGGATGAGTTCAAGATTTGAAGAGAGGGCATCAAATGTACAGTGTCCCATGAAAAATGTTGACATATTTTCTATATATTCCCAAGGCGGGTGGTTATTAAAGGATAACTGAAAAACTCCTAGTGTCCTCAGGGGGACTCAAGGTGGTTAAGCTGTTCTTCTTGGGTAGGATTAATATCCATAATATAATGACACCTCTGTGTTTTCTTCTCACATAAATAATTTATTTCTGACATTTAATATGGACCAGACATCACCTCATGGATGGCTCATAAAAGCAAGATCATATTTCCCATTTCTTTTGGTGTGATATTTTTGGGGTGGCAGACAAGAATGGGTGGGGTAAGTGGAAAGTCGAGTCTTGAATCCCGTCTAAATGATTGGTAAACAGAAAAGGCTGGCAAAAGCCACAGATATAGTCCAAAATCCCTTCTTGAAACATTTTAATGATGCCATGAAAAACTCAAGATGACACCTTTTTCTATCTTTATTTTTTAAGAATGAAACCCCTTGTGCCAACTCGGACTGACTGGTAAAAGGTGTCGGGAGTACAAACCGAGAAGGATTCTGAAATCCCGCCTGATCGCTGTAGGAAAGAGTTTTACGAGCGTTAGTAAGTTATCACTGCCCTGGGAGAAGGAGGATGATGATGAAACATATACTAAGTATTTGCCATTCCTGACTAACCCCCAAATCCTCCTGCATTGTCTTCCTCATGACAATGGGAAGAGCTAGCTATTCAGCAACCTCTATGTGATAAAGTTTTTAATTCCTGTAAAGTATAATTGTTATTATTATATTATTTCTGCACATTCTAGCTAATAAAAAAGGAATTCAGGTCGACTTTTTATCTTATATGTAATAGGTCTTACATATTTTATTCACACCATCTTTAGAGTACTCTCTAAGTTACCAGAATAAGGTAGAAAAAAAAAGCAAAACAATTCCCATCCTCTTCCCTCCATCACTGAGAGATGCAAACCTCCTGACAGGTTAAGTCTCTGTTGAAGGCAAGGAAAATCACGACAAAGAGCAACTTCTGTGCGGCCCGGGATGCCAAATCCATTTATCCTAACTTAGTTCTCTGCAGAATCTATGTGCGATGATGCATTTTATAACAAAGACCTCTCTCTGGGCAATGCAGCTGGTCCATACTGGCATTACCATTTCTCCTGGGAAGCTTGGAAGGTTCCTGGTGCTAGGCGAGGGCAAACAGGGGCAAGGAGAAGACAACGATGAGATATGGATGCTTTCCCTCCTACCTCGTTGACTTTGCCAAGCTCCCTGCTGCTAGGAGGTTAGACATCTGTGATGCAACAGGACCTGAAATCAGGAGACTTGCCCTTTCTTCAGGGCACTCAGCCAGAGTTCACCAGACATCCTTAGGCCCTGAGGAAGCTCCATCGTTATAGACGAGGTCTCACTGTATTTCATAGGTTCGCTAATGGACATCTATCCCTTCAAGAAGGCGAAACTTTTGTCTGTGGTCCAAGTAATTAAAGGAAAAGTCCCTTTCCAGAAGCAGAAGCCTAAGGGGACCACATCAAAGACTTCCTCACTCCTACTGATCTTTCTATGCCAAACTCCACACCGTGGGCTATGGAATCCACCTTCCCAAGAGGCAGGGTGGGAATCTCCCAAAGGGACCTAGGTATTGATTCCAACCTGTAGGGGCGCCAACTTTATTTTCACATTTCTGAGGTGTGGGAGAGGACGTTTTCCTAGCCTCGGCCCCAAGAACTCAGCCTCACAGCCCGTAAAGGTGCAAATCTTCCAATCAGGGAAGAGAGGTCAGCGATTCTTCTGACTGAGCAACACGGACAGGGCTCCCAGGTCCTCCCAAAGTCAGAACTTTACCTAGTCCCTCCCTCCGCCACCACGGAGGACCACAGATGGACTCGCCAGTTCTGCCCCGCTTCAATACATTTGGCAAACGGACACGAAGGGTCGGGACTGCCAGATGTTTTTCAGTGACCTGTGCACAGGCAGCGAAGGATTAAGATCAAGTCGCTGATGACTTTTCCTTGTGGACCTGGAGCCCCAGCAGAAGTGGTGACCACAGGAATCAGGAGCCTCTACCTTTCAGATTGGAATTTCCAAGGAGACCGAGAGGCTTGACCTCCAGAGGGAAGGCCCGGTTGGAGCTCAGAAATAAGATACAATAAAAACTCTGTCTGGACCAGGTTTACATAGGATCCCCTGGGTACTGGAAAATTACGAGAAACTGCATCCGGGAGTTCAGCTGAGCATCACGGCGTCAGTTTCTGCACATCTGTAAGTCCTATTAGCGCGTATGAAATCCACTTGCCTGTGGCTCGATTTGGAACTGCAGTTACGCTGAAGGGGCCACGAGGATATGAGCGCTGACATATGGCTTCCTCCATCCCCCGCTCTTTGGGGGGAATGCGAGTAAGGGGACCATGAGCTCCAGGGCACCCCCTGTCCTAAACGATCCCCACTATCCCTGCGCAGGAGCGTAGGTGTGCGTCCCCCAGCGTGTGCTTAGTTCCCGTGAGTTTGCGGGTAGAGATGTTCATATGTTGCTGCTGAAACCCAGAGCTGGATTTTCTTCTGAGCTTGTTCACAGCTCCCCCTAGACCCCTGGCAGACAGAGGCACCACCAAGTCCTCACTAAGCGAACATAAAAGTCCTGAGTAAGAGAAACGCTGGCACCCTAACTGCCTTCCTTACAACATATGGCCTGTTGGCCTCACTAACACTAATACGATGAAATTCCTGTTTAAACATCTTAGCCAAGGGCTCCAACATGGCCTGGCTCCACTCTGTGTGTTCTTTTTCTCTGTTAGATCTCTGCCCTTACTAGAGCCCCACTTCCCTGCGCACACATACCTCACAAATGGGCTGTGCCAGATGGGCTCTTAAATCACAGTAATCAGCTGGGAAATTAAATGTTAGAAAATCCAGCGAGTCTCCTGAATTTTCCCACGTGAGAGCTCTGGCGATGCCCTACATGAGACCCAGGCTCCCTTTTAAAGGAGGGTCAATGTGACGGACCCAGGGTGGGCTTCAGGCTTTGCGGGCATTTCTGGTTTTCTCTCAGAGAACTGCAGTTCAGTTCAGTTTCACCTGGGTTCTGATGGCTGCTACTAATACTTCCTATTTATAGAACACACACCTTGGAGGAGCTCAAAACATTTACAGAAATTAACCAAGCTTTGCAACATCCCTGACAAGTAGGCAGGGACTAGACGGTGCTTCCTTCGTTTCAGAGGAAGAAACCGAGTTATTAAGAGGGCACGTTTCTCTGACACGCCTTGCAGACAGGACCCCACGGCCCACTCATTTCCAGGGCTCTGATGAGGCTGCCAAATGAGGTGGGTGTTTATTTATACCATACTCACTAGTTTGTTGTTCTCGTATTTTCACACACACACACACACACACACACACACACACACACACACACCATCATGCTGTAAGATCCCAGTGTGCGAATATCACGTCTTTTTTTCTGTGAATCTCCCCACAAGCGTGTATTATAGGTTTCCTTCAGTAGGTGATCAATATGTGTGACTGATTGTTTTGCAGTAAACCTACATCTCCTTCTAGGCTGGCTTTCTCCCTCTTCCCAGAAGACTCCTAAATTCTGCTCAAACATCATTTCCCTGAAGACCCCGACATCCTATCAGCAGCTGGGTTTTCGGAGTCCAACAGTACCCACCTCGTCCAGCACTTACCCCATTCTACTGCAATTATTAAAAGGTGTAATAGTGAAAAGGAAGTAACTCTGTGGTCTTTGAGACAGACAAGCCTCAGTTTGAATCCGAATTCTGCCATTGTGAGACCTTGGACAAGGTAACCAACTTTCCTCTATCTCCTCCTCTGTAAAATGGGGATAAAAAAGACTGACTTTGGAATCCATCATGGCACTATTTGCAATAGGAGACAACAGAAGCAATTTAATATCCACCTATATGGGAATGGTTAAATACATCAATATTGGAAAATACTCTGTAGCCATTATAAAGACTAGCATATATAAAGAACAGAGAGAAATACTTCAATTATGTATTAAGGGTGAAGAACAAATTTCAGAGAATATGCATGATTCTATATATACAAACAACTCCCAAATCATGTTGTTATTCTGTACAGGCTTACCTGGACGTAAGGAATGAGATAAGCTCTATGAAGGATGGATAACTAATGGGCTCACAGGACTTCCCTGGTGGTCCAATGGTTAAGACTCCTCGCTTCCAATGCAGGGGGCGTCAGTTAGATCCCTGGTTGGGGAACTAAGATCCTACATGCCGCGTGGTCCGGTCAAAAAATAAAATAAAATAACGGGCTCAGGAAATGGTAGCTACAACTCCTGCTGTGGATGGGTTCCTTGGAAGTGGAGTTGTGTTTTTAATCTTTGTATCTCTAGCACCTGGCACATCAGAGGGGCTGATGGAGTGAGTGAAAGAAAACTACTCAATGAGTGATGCTTTCAGGAATTAATTGTTGAGTTAGGAAAGAAAAGCCCTAATGTGAATCACCAAGAGTCTTATGTCTTGTTTGGAATGTTTTTTAATGTGGGGGAGGCAGCCTAGCCCTTTGGGAAGAAACTGGACTGAGAGTCATGAGGCCTAGATTCCAGAGCAGTGTTCCTTAAAAGTGTGGTCTCAGGACCACCAGCCACCAAATCACCCAGGAGGCTTATTAATCATACAGATTCCTGGGCCCCACCTCTGATCTGAATCAGATTCTCTGGGACTGTGATTCAGGAATCTGTATTGTAACAATCTCCTTTTTATCTATAGATTTAAAAGTCTGAGAATCACTGCTTTAGATGCTGTTCTGCCTTCCTGTTTGACTCTGGGCAAACCACTAACCTTTCCAGAATTCAGTTCCTTTTGTACAATGTAGAGGTTGGATGGCAAATGCTCCTTTAACTTGTAAAATTCTATGACCATGACTAATCCAGGTCCCTGCCTTTAGGCAGTCCTGTACCTGAGCCATATAAGATGGACTGTTCAGACCTGGTATGTGCTGCCTTTGGGTCCCTGGGCTACCATTTGGATACTTTTTAAATTCAGAAGCTACTTGTTATTTGTTCTTACCAACTGGTAAGGACACTCTCTGAGCATTGGTTCTTAATGATTAAAATATACAATTTTTGAATTTTAATATATTTGTGTCATAATTGTAATATATTAACATCATGTAATTACTTTAAGAAATACTATAACACACAAACACACACAAGAAAAGGGAAGGTGGTATGAAGACACTGGAACAGATACTGATAACAACGTTAGGAAATATTACTGACAAAAGCCAGTAGAATGTCTCTCTGGCCTTGGGTATGAGTGGAATAAGAGGAATGTGTCCAGTCATTTTCATGGAACTTAAAAGCCAAGAGCAGAGACGGCTGAGTTGAAGAGGGACCCTCTAGCATGTCCTATGTGTGGCAGGCCAAGAAATGGCAGGTGATAGCATCCTCTAAGAAATCCCAAAGGTTTTTAGAAGACAAAATCCAACACCAAATTAATCCTTCCTTCAGTCTTCAGATAGAGAAGAGCTTCTTAGACTCATCAAGAAATGGCTCTAAGTCTTGATAAGAATATTCGGAAAGAGATTTCTACCTAAGGCAAGTGTTGGAAGTCAATGAATCTGGATTTAAGTGTTCTCTTTCCTCTTTATTAGGGGTATTGTCTTGGGTGACTGCCTTAGTCACTCAGAGCGCCAACTGCCTTACCTGTAAAATGGGGTTAATAAGAAGACCCATTCCACAAGGTTATTGGGAGAACTGAATGAAATAATGCATGTAAAGGGTCTAGCCTTGTGCCCAAGGTATATTAAGCATTAGGTCAACGTTTAAAAGAAACCACTCTTCTTCCTGTGATAGTACAGAGGGTAATTGTCCTTTGAGCCTCTCTTGCCTTCCTCATGGGAGCCTGATAGAGTGTTGATTTAGGATTATTCAAGGGGGCATGCTTTTGGAAACTCTCAAATTGCTTTAATTTTAGAGTTTCTATGTAATTCAGCTCTGCTCCATATTCCCTTTAATGATTACAACCAAATCATACACATGCATGATGAATCCTTTGAACAAAAAATAGTCTAAAGACACTTCCAGAAGCTCCTTGAAATATACCTTATAAAAGGAAAGTCAAAACTATTGATGCCAGCACAGGGTCAATGATTTGGGGCTGATGGATTCCTAGGGCCTAGGACACTGCCTGGCACATGGTAAGTACCAAACAGATATGCAACTGAATGACATAATGTCATTTGCTGTAACATGGATGGACCTAGAGATTGTCATACTGAGTGAAGTAAGTCAGACAGAGAAAGAGAAATATCGTATGATACCGCTTATATGCGGAATCTAAAAAGAAATGATACAAATGAACTTATTTACAAAACAGAAGTGGACTCACAGACTCAGAGAATGAACTTATGGTTACCAGGGAGAGAGGGTGGGGAGAAGGGATAGTTAGGGAGTTTGGGATTGACATGTACACACTGCTATATTTAAAATGGATAACCAACAAGGACCTACTGTACAGCACAGGGAACTCTGCTCAATATTATGTAAAAACCTAAGCGGAAAAATAATTTGAAAAAGAATAGATACACGTACATATATAACTGAATCACTTTGCTGTACACCCGAAACTATCACAACATTGTTAATCAACTATACTCCAATATGAAATAAAAAGTTAAAAAACAAACAAACAAAAAAACCCCAAATATGCACTAAATGAACACAAGATCTAATGATCATAGTCACTGTGAAAGTAGAAACAGACTTAAAACTTTGTTTAAATGGTTGATAGTGTATGGATAGTAGAGATGGCTAAATCTGAAAATTCTTTGGAAATCTTAGGTCAGAGTTAAGTCACCTGGAAATAAGCTAGCCTCCAATAACTTAGACTGCTGGAGTTATTTAGACATTTCTCATATTTCTATTTTTTTAAATTCACATTCTGTCACCTCAAAAGTGTCAAGCTCTTTCTCGAAAAAAAATTTCTAAGGGAGAAAGCTAACATTCCTGAGTTTAAAGCCCCCATCTTTGGAATTCTTTGGACCTAAAAGAAGGGGACTGACCAGGAGCTCTCAGATTTGGTCTCTTTCTTCCCATCCCCATCACTTCTTTCTTCTCTCTCACTCTCACTTCGGCTCACTCATCCTTACTTCCATTTTGTGTTTTGGCTTGCACCTTCCTAGAAGCAAGTTTCACGCTTTTTCTTTGCATTGCCATGTGCCCAGCCCTGGCATAATGTCAAGCACATAGTAGTACAGAAAAAGTATCTGTTATATAAATTATGTACTGTTTAAAGGTATCAGGGAGATTTTTGTACCAGGGAGAAAAACTTATTATTTTACCTCTGCAGGACCCCCCAGCCATTTCTATTGTACCCCACCATTTCCTACCGCTAGGCATATATTATGCTATATATTTCGCGTCTTTATTTGTTCACTACCCCATGAGCTGTGAGAGTCTCAAGGTCGGGATAATGTCCTCCTCCTCTGCATCCTCCCACAAACAGCCACTTCAAGGCTCCACTCCCCGTGGCTGGTGATTCATCAAGTATGGCTGCCTGACTCAGAACCAACATAATCAGTACAACCCACTCTGGACCTTCCAAGGAGGTAAGGACAATGTCTCACTCATGCTGACATACAGCCCAGTGCCTGACACAGCAAAGACTCTCAATAAATATTGACTGAGGAAGGCAGAAAGGCAGTAAGAATGAATGACACTGAAAAGACAAAAATCAAAACGGTTCAGTGAAGCCAAACATGCAGCAAAATAAACTAATGTGCTTGTCTATTCATTCTATCTTGCATTCGTTCAACAAACATTTATTGAATGCCTAGTTTATGCAAGCCATGTACTTGGCAGAGGAATTATACATGAGTGGGAAAACAGGTCTGCGTGGAATGTCCACTTTAGCAGGGAGGACGGATGGTGTCCAAGGTGTTGCAGGTGTGCTGATGCTGCCAATGGGCAAGGAGAGAGTACAATTCCTCGGGCAGAGGTGCAGAGAGGCATGAAGGAGACAGGAGGTGATCAGGGAGAGACCAGGAAAGGAAACAGGAGACCAAAGAATAGTCGACAAAATTCATCTGCCCCTGAAGCAAGGAACTTCTTGTAAAGACAAATGTACTCGGGACATCATGTCAGTCTTTAAATTGATGGTTTAGTGTGATGGCACACGCTGGTACAGCAGACAGACATCTTCTGTACACAGCGATATTGACACGCATCCAGCCAAGAAACCCCAACATTCCCATTTGACTGACTCAAACGCCTGAGCTCAAGTGTGGGCTGACCTCCTTGACCTTGGCACCAGCCCACAAGCTGTTTCGGGATGTTTTAACAAGTACTGGGAAGTGGTAAGCTTTTGCTTTCCCTGATTTTCACAGAGATACCTGTTGACTTCCACCTGGCATTCGGTGTACTCTCCTGTACACTTAGTAGAGAAGAGGAGCACGGAGTGAGGATGAGGAGGAAGGAATGTGAGAGATTATCAAGACAGGAGCGCAGGCACTTCAACAACGAATGAAGCTACTTGAAAAAGGAACCCCAAAATGGGTTCTATTATTGAGTTAAATTCACACTCAAGTGCAATGACTCCGAACACCAACACGGGCAAGAGGAAAACCAAAGTGCTCCAGTATTTGGTCACACACAACTCTTTGGTCTGGCACTCACGAGCCACCCCTCTTCTACTTTTTCACCTCCCGGGACAATCTTGGTCTGCCCGACACCAGAAGCGCAGTCATAGACCCTAATCTCCACAACTGTGAAATGGAATCTTTGCTGTTGTCTGAGTAGGAAGATGGGAGAAGGCTTAATTAAACTCACATATACGGGTACACAAATGAGAGCCTCTCTGTGTGGGTGTGCGTAAAGAAGAAATTCAAGGAAGTAAAAACATAAATCTTCAAACTGAATGCTCTTTGTCCCCAAGCATGTCCTTGTATTCAGTTTCAAGGGATTTTCTATCTGTCCTGAGGAGTTCCCTGGAGAAATGCAGAGACTTGACAGCCAAGGGTTTCAATCCCAGTTTCACCACTCAGGTGGCAGCTCTGGATAAGTTACTTAACTTCCTCATACTTATTTTTCCTCATCTAAAACCTGCTGAGTTAGAGAGTGAGTAAAGTTACCTGGCCCCTATAGATGCCCGATAAATGTTGATTACTTTTTCTCAATCCCTAAAAGAAATGTAAGGTAAGGACCAATGCCATGTGTTTGCTTAGGTGTTTTTGTAAGACAAGGAGGATGAAAGAGCAGCGTCAGTGGTGATGTGGGAAAACACACCTGAGATAGAGTACTGAGTAATCAAAGGTGAATACAGAGCTTGGGGTAGCAATAAAGGAAAGAGGAAAGAAAGATACGGTTCCTTTGGGGTATAATTTCTTTCTGTTTCATTACCTTTTACTCTCGCGACCTCCCTATTTCTATGGTTCTCCCACATAACCACTGCCTTCTGGATGCCAATGACGCAGATGCAATTACGCCTCACGAGGAAACTGGCTGCTAGAGGGAGCTCTTCTGGCCACACAGCTACCTTTCCCCTAACTTCTCAGGTAAGTCTCCCCGCCTGTGACAAGAGGCTCCAGAGACTTCTTGCTGAATGTGCTGCTGCACTTACATGGTCTGAGCCCTAAGTCAGGCAGGCCAGTGCCAATCTGATTCTGCTTGTTATTTCTCTTGTGAAATAGGTAAGGTTGAGAGAAAGAGGGAAGGGGGCACGCCCACAAGACTGCTGTTGGCTCCTTAAGTATTGTTCTATCTGAATGGGTGTAATGGCAAAACTCAACTGCTAACACACTAAACGGCAATGCACACTCACGCAATGGCCTTACACCCATCTTCTCTAAAATTTCTGTCATAGAAAATAGGCGTAGAAGATACTTTGTTTTAATGGTTTATCAGTCAGCTGAGCTTCAGAAATATATGTCCATAAAGATATTACATGGAGAACTACTATATTTTCCTTATTGGAATGATATAAATATAAGTAATGTTATTTCTATTATAATAAAAATATAATATGAATCCATCCATTCAACAAATATTTATTAAGTAACTTCTGTGGATTAGGCAATGAGCTAGACCAACAAAAATGCATATATACAGAAGGAATTTTTACATACGCTTGAATAGTATTTATCGATAGAGTTGAGATATAGATCTCATGGGTACAGAGTGAAATTTACCATCCTGTTTTTCCAGTGCATCACATTTAGCTCGCATGACAGTTTCATAAACACAGCTTTTTTACTGAGTGCATTCTCTCTTCAAAAAATTTTTTTGTCCAATCTCAAAAAACTGTCATCTCTAGTATAAAAAAAAATGGGGTTCCCCATTTAGGATGATTTTACACTTGCTACAGAAATACCAGTTTTAAAAAGAGAGACTGAGATTGGATACTGTTGGCCTCGAATCCCACAATGAAAAGCAGCACATGATACCAGGATGATAAATGTCCTCAGATAGAGCCATGCTTTTCCGTAGCTTCCAAGGTGAGTCATGCTTGTGGGGGGTCTTTAGAGAAGAAGAACGGGGTAATAAGGATGGACGAGAGAACGACTAGGAAAAGAACTAATGTTCTCACGCGTACGTCCCTTGTTTTTAGTTTGTTAAGATTTTCTTTTTCATTCATTCAGCAAATATTGACCAGTACTTACTATGTGCTAGGAGATGAAGTAAGTTATTGCACATAAAGGTAAGAAAAAAATATCCCTAGCTAAAATATACATTATATATCCCTTTTGAAGAATCGTTAAAATTAGTAAACTGTGACTTTTCGGAAAAAAGTAACACTTGTAAAATGGGATTCCAGGAGTTTAATGCCAGTTAGTATCACCCTTTTTCCCATAAGAGGTGGGCTAGAGGACGGGAATGTGACATTTCTTAAGAGTGGTGGGTAAACCGTGTTGATGCTTATGAAGAATATGAAATGGCAGCTGATGACTCAGTGATTAGATAAGGACAGGATATAGGTTTAAACTGCAGCAAGGTAGAAGACACATGACATTGGGCATCACCCCACATGCTCTAGAGACGTGAGGTCCACGCGACTCCTACCACTGCTAGCTACACTTGATTGAACAGTAAACAAATGCCAGGCACACCACAAGATTTATATATATTCTCATTTAATTCCCACAGTAGCATAACGAAGTAGGTGATATTTTCCCCGTTTTTATCCGTTGTCTAAATAAGGATGTGACGCATACAGACGTGGTATGTCTAAGCTCGCACAGTCAGGAAATGCAGAGCCAGGGTCTGAGCCCGAATCAAGGCTAGGTGACTCCAAGCTTGCCTGATGTTGCTACCCTCTGATCAAGTTCCATCTAAAATTCAAAGTGGGAAATCTACTTGAAAAGAACAAAGGATGCTCCAGAACATTTCCTTCAGCTACAATAGTGACTCTTACTACTTGTTGGATCTCAGACTTCTATGATAATTTTATGAAAGTTGGTCTCCCTAGAAAGAGACATGTATGTTTACAATTTGTGTGTGTATGTGCATTTTGGGGGGATTTCCAGAGTCCTCAAAACAAAGGCTAAGAACCTGTGCCCTGAAAGTTGCAGGACCCGACAGGGATGTAGTGGGTAAAAATACCTCCTTGGCCAAACCAACCAGGTTGACGCAAATTCTGTAGTATAAGCAATTCCTTACAAACATAGAGTTCACGCCTAACAACAGTTAATGACAACAGACAAAGACCTCAAATTACAAAGATATTCACAAAGAACACAGATTACCTGATTCTTGTTGGACTTTTGAGTAGGAGTGAGTCAGCTGGAGTGTCTAAGGGGGCAGGAAAGAACGTTGCTAGAATGAATGTCAACCCTATAGTTGGGCTGAGCCCCTTGGTCATGACCTTGAGGCTCAAGGAACTGGCTCAGACAGTTCTGAACTGAGTAGCCATTTCACAGACAGCCCACAGCCCAGCAGGACACCACTCTCTAACTCTGCCATCATGACACTGCCATCTGCAGCAAGCGAGCTGAGATGTCTCAAGACCAAATTTATCACACCCGAGATTCCATCCTTACGTAAGAATCACCTGTCGCTGGTGCATAAATTTTAGCACCTAGCTGAGCCAAGGGTAATCAAGATTTAAAAGAAAGGGGCCTGAATAAATACCAAGCAGATTTCCTCTCTGTGGGGCTGAGTTTCGAAAAATCTTTGTGCCCTCATATGCCCCTCAAAGGAGACTGTTATTTTTCTACTTTCGGTCTGCCTCACTACTGTTGGGGAAAGGATGCTCTAAGAGCCATAGGCAATCTCTTTTCTTGGAGGTTCTGCTCAAGCTATGACCTTGGTTTCTTCCAACTTATGTCTGTCCTCACAAGTTTCAGCTTGCTCTCATCATCAGCTAAATTAACCATAAAGCAAAGCCTTGACTCGCATTACTGAAGCTTGAGAGTAATCAGTACAAGCCCGGAGCTATGCATCACAGTTTCCAAGGCTGCAGGCCTAAGAAGAAATGCAGGAATGGCCCTTCAATTTATATTCCACTTTGGGTAATCTAGAAGGTTCCTTTAGCTTGAGACCTTGGAGCGGAGGTTCAAGTGTGTTGTCTGAGAGCAAACAAAATGCCATTGGAAAGTGACAGAAGGCAGTGGAGTTGTTTAAGGAGCAGCGGCATTCGATAATAATGGATGGGAGGGCAAGGGAGCGGAGGAGGGAGTCTCCTGGACGAAAAAGGGGCCAAGAAAAGTCCCTACAGCTCTGTTTGGTGAAATTTGGAAAAATTAAATTCAGGTTAACAAATATCTGGCAAGGTCTGAATCTGACCTGGGGCAAACTGTTCCCTCCTCTGGGTTTCCATTTGTAAAATGTAGGAATAGGATGAAGGCTTCTTCCTGCACGAGCATGTCGAGATGGAAGGTAGAAGAAAAGGCCTTTGAAGCCAACAGAATTACTCCTCTGTCCAGGGAAATATAAACAACAATAACTCCATCAGCCTTCAGCTCTGCTTCTGAATGAGTTCTTTGCTTCTGTCTGAGAGGCAAAGTAGTTCATTCCTTGGGAAAAATTTGAATGTGGAATGGTAGACCATGCCCTTTTCACTCTGGTTTCATTATGTTATTTTGAATTATTATTAGTACATAGAACACTCAATATAAGTTAACAAGATGTTACTGAGCATCTGTCACGTACCCAAGGCTGCAGTAGGTCCTCTGGGGTAGATAAAGAAAAACTCTGTGACACGTTCAGCGTCTTCAAGTATCTTAATATCTTTTTAGAGGTTTACATGTTCCATTTTAAAAGCCAAGCAGAAAACAAGCTGTTATACTTTAGAAGTCTAACTTTTAAGATAAATATTACTTTTCTCTATTAATGTAAGCAACTGAGTTTGACTGAACTTGTTTTTATGCTTCTACTAATATATATCATTGTATTTACTAATACATATTATTGTATTATTTATCTTGTTATTCATGTCTACAAAAAGCCTCACTTACAGACTTTACACTGGCTTGAATTCTGGTTGGATGCCCCTAGGTAAAACGCAAATAAAAGTCCATCAAAAAAACTTTGAATATCCAAACAAATGCATACTTGTACATTTTGAAATTCCACTCAAGTGCACTCTCTATATGATATGAAAGAAAACTAAATGAATCATCTTGGGGAAACTACTCTAATTCCTGAGTGTGCACTTCACTTAATATTTCTGCACATCTTGGGACTTCCCTGGTGGTCCAGTGGTAAAGAATCCACCTTCCAATGCAGGGGACACGGGTTTGATCCCTGGTCGGGGAACTAAGATCCCACATGCCGCGGGGCAACTAAGCCTGCGTGCCACAACTACTGAGCTCGCACACCTCAACTAGAGCCCACGTGCCACAGGCTAAAGAGCCTACGCTCTCTGGAGCCTGTGCGCCACAACTAGAGAAGAGAAAAACCCGCATGCCACAACTAGAGAGAAGCCCGCACACCACAACAAAGAGCCCGCGCAACAAAAGATCCCGCGTGCCTCAGCTGGTCGGGGAACTAAGATCCCACATGCCGCGGGGCAACTAAGCCTGCGTGCCACAACTACTGAGCTCGCACACCTCAACTAGAGCCCACGTGCCACAGGCTAAAGAGCCTACGCTCTCTGGAGCCTGTGCGCCACAACTAGAGAAGAGAAAAACCCGCATGCCACAACTAGAGAGAAGCCCGCACACCACAACAAAGAGCCCGCGCAACAAAAGATCCCGCGTGCCTCAGCGAAGATCCCACTTGCCACAACTAAGACCCAATGCAGCCAAAAAAAAAAAAAAATTTTTTTTTTGCACATCTTTTTTTTTGCACATCTTTTTTTTTTTTTTTTTGCGGATACGCGGGCCTCTCCCATTGCGGAGCACAGGCTCCGGACGCGCAGGCTCAGCGGCCATGGCCCACGGGCCCAGCCACTCCGCGGCACGTGGGATCCTCCCGGACCGGGGCACGAACCCGCGCCTCCTGCATCGGCAGGCGGACTCCCAACCACCGCGCCACCAGGGAAGCCCTTTTTGCACATCTTTTAAACACTGATGCTGCTGCCTCAAGTTAATTCCCAGTAATGGACTATCATCCTTTGGTGTGTACTTCTTTTTCAAATACCAAATAGATGGTCAGTTACGTTATCTTCCCCAGACTATCTTGTTTTCCTTCGAAGTTTTCGAAGACAAATCACTAATCCATTTATTGTAAATGGGAATCCTTTCAAAAATATGCCTTGGGTGCAAAACTGAACTTTTCAGGCAGTAAAGATGTTTCAAAGGAGGTTTTCCCAATGCAAATTACCTTTGTCGTGATGTGAAAGTAATTGTCCTAACTGTTCTATATGAATACGCCTTTGTATACTTTCAATTACATGTATTTAAACATTTAAGAATGATGTAAAACACGATATATCCATTAGTGGAATGTGCCAGTCACATCATATATTTCTAAGCAGTTTATAAAATATGTACCAAGAATTAAAGTATGATATTCTTACTTAAGAAACGATATACTGTATTACCATGTTTTTCTTCCAATAACCCATAGCACTATTCTGGGAACTTAGGTGTTCAGATTTGGGTTGCCGATACTGTTCAGCCCATGAAATTTCAAAGCACATTTATATCCACTGCCCTATGGTGACCCCCAGTAAGATGAGAGGCAGATATTCAGGGACCCAGCATCCCGGTCTCCCCAGGATGGAGGAGGTTCTGGGGATGCGGCACTTGCCATGGGAAAGTCCCAGAAAATGGGGGACAGGTTGATCATCCTGTGGGTATTATAATTCCTCTTTGTAGTTGGGGAAACTGAGGCACAGAGAAGCAAAGTGCTCTGCCCAGTTTACCCAGCAAACCTGAGGCAGACGTGGGACTCAGTCTTCTGTCTTCCAACAAAAGAACATTTGCAACTAGGCAGATCCCTGCTATTTCCTCTATACCTTACTTCTGCCTGGAACTGTGAGAAAACCAATGTCCTCTTTTGTCTTTTTTGTGTGCTACCATTCCAAAAGTGCTAGGATGAAATACAGTGGGTACTAGTGAATAGGACTGTTTGTCAAAATCCCATATGATTTGGGAGGAAAAGCATTGCAGCTTTGTACTTTAAAGAGAATGACAGAGAGACTGAGAAGTTATGATGATCACAGCTCTTAAGAGTAGAGGAAATACTAGTATAAGGTCTGTCTACCCCAGCAACCACCTCTTACGACTGCCAACTATCTCCGGTCTTGACTGAGCCATTTGTGTAACTTCATGAAACAAATCAACTTAAATGAATCTCAGAAAAAATGACCAGAGAGCCACCTTTTGAATCACAGCATGGTAACAGCTAACATTTCCTGAGGGCTTACTCTGTGCTAGGTGCAATGCTTAGAGCTTTACATGAATTCGGTCAATTCAGCCTCACAATAATTCCAAGAAGGAGCAACTAATATTCCCACTTTACAGATAAGAAAAATGAGGCTGAGAAAGGTCAAGTAATTCATCCAGTGTCACACAGCTGATAAAGGCTGGAGCTTGGATTTAAACCCAGGCAGTGTGACTCTGGAACCAGTGCTTTTAGCCATCCACTGTATCACTTTTAATAAAAGCAGTTAAACAGCACAGTTCCCAATGTCCAATCACTCAGACAGCTTTTTGTTAGGGTAGACCTAAAACTAGTGGACCACATGTTCCTCAGATGCATAGTGGGTGTGTTGGTCTAAAAGCATGGTCTAAAAGGCTTTCTGGTCATAGGTATTAAAGGATCTGAAGGAAGAGATTTTAATCTATTGATTAATTCCAGAGTGAGATAAATTGTCCTGCCAAGCTCCTGCTATTTATTCAGGACCTCTATTTCTCTTTTTGGAAAATGTAAATAATATGTCCTGGGCTTCTGTGAGAAATGACTAGGTAAAATAATGGGCAAGCACTATGCAAACTGTAAAGTGCTGTACACAATTATCCCATATGTTAAGGAGTTTCCAAAATAGCAATTTCTTCCAATGCCCTTGCAAAAGCAAATGAGACACAGCTGCTAGAACACTCTGTAAAGAGAGAGAAATCCAGCTCTTTAAAACTTTCAAGGGGGAAAACACACACCATAAAATTACCCCGAAGATGAATTTTACAAGAAGCACGGAAGTGTCATCAAGTTTTTCCGTGGTTAATTCTAAAAGAGTGCTAGCGTCGCAAAGATCAAACAAGCAGTTCTTCCACAAAAACCTGGGGAAATATGCTGTTTAATGACACTTGCATAATAGTTAGAAATATAAATTATACTCACATGAGAAGCAGAACTGAAGAAGCCAAGTTTACTGGCTCTTCTGAGTCTTTTCCAAAGACAAGTCTGTTGGGGAAAAAAGAGGAGAGACTTGTTCTAAACCAAACAAAAGGAAGACATTAAAAAAAAAAAAAAAAAAAGGAAAGTTAGAAGGATGAGGTGTTCCTGGAATGCTATGAAGCACTGAGAGTGACTCAGCACTTGCCAAGGGGCAGCAACAATTAAACGAGTTTGTTGAAAGAAATCTAATAAAATCGGCATTCCCTGTAATCTCAGAACAAGATGGCACCACTGAAGAAAATGTTCAACAACACATTTGGGGACTATGATTTGATGGAAGTTGCTTGCGGGTGGGGGGAACTCAGGGATGAGTCATAGACTCCTCAGATGAAGTGGACTAAAGCTGGAGGAAGCTGGGTTGGGTCTCTGCCCTCTTCATTGTTTTTCTCCTCTCGAGGGATTGCAGCTCTTCTGCAATCAGCCAAAAGGAACAAGTGAGTTGGCCACCGGGCAATGAGAAATTGTCCAACAAGTGAAATGAAGTTTCATTTGTAGTATAAAACATACACACTGTATAAACAAGTCCTGAGACAGGGAAGAAGGAAGACTTTCCCAGGATCCTCTGCGCCCATGAGAATCATTCCTGCTGAATCCTGTCTCCAGGTAGAAGGGCACCTAGGTTATCCAAGATGGAGCCCACACAGATTTTTAAGTTCTTTGGGGAAAAAGAAAATCATGATTCCTCTTAGTAACTAATTTCTGTCTTTATCTACCTTTTTAGCCATTAAGTTCCGTGCTAAAACTAGCTTCAATTTCTCTAAACTGGTCTTTGTGGACATGGATGAATGATTTTGGTTTTGCCCATTGAAAAGTATGCATCCTTCACATATTTGCACGTAGTTATTCTCATACTAAACTCATAATGGAAACCCAGGAAATTCTCCTGTCCCTTCTCAAATGAGAACTTCCCATCACCCCACCTCAGGTTATAGAAAGGAAAAAAAATTTTTTTTGATGTCCTGTTATCATTTTTCCTATTTCAGGTGGCTACAGACTGAGTGGAGAGTTTACACCTTCCTATCTTAAGAAAAAACAAAAAAAATTAAGAAGGTTAAGAGCTGGTGATTTGACATTTCCATATTAACTTTTTTTCAAAATGCTGGTGGTTTTTTTTGTTGTTGTTTTGGATTAAACTCAGGTGTAAAATATTATATTGCACATATTCATTATTGAGTGAATTTACTGAATTTACGTAATATTCATGAAAGAATTTTGTAAGTTGTTCTGCCAGCCAAACTATTCCTGCTTCCTTCACAAATGGAGCTGCTCAGTGTTAATCAACTGATTACCATAAATGAAGAAATCTCCAGAAAGTTGTTAAAACCATACCACCATTTGGTTCCCCTTGAAAAAAGGAAGTTATTGTTCTACTGGATTTTCTTTGGTTCTGAATAGAAAAGTTTTTAAGTTGGGTTGGATATTCTTTTTTTTTTAATACTCTTTTTTTTTTTAACATCTTTATTTGAGTATAGTTGCTTTACAATGTTGTGTTAGCTCCTGCTGTATAAAAAAGTGAATCAGCTATATGTATACATACATCCCCATATCTCCTCCCTCTTGCCTCTCCCTCCCACCCCTCTATGTGGTCACAAAGCACAGAGCTGATCTCCCTGTGCTAGGTAGCTGCTTCTCACTAGCTATCTACTTTACATTTGGTAGAGTGTATATGTCCGTGCCACTCTCTCATTTCGTTCCAGCTTACCCTTCCCCCTCCCCGTGTCTTCAAGTCCATTCTCTACCTCTGAGTCTTTATTCCTGTCCTGCCCCTAGGTTTTTTTTTTTTTTTTAGAATCCATATATATGTGTTAGCATACGGTATTTGTTTTTCTCTTTCTGACTTACTTCACTCTGTATGACAGACTATGAGACTAGATATCAATTACTGGGTTGGATATCCTTTTGGGGTTTTTTGTTCTTTCAATTTCAGCATTCCTCTAGGAAGAGAGAGCGAATGTTCTCTTTCTCATCAACCAGAGTGATACTAGTTTGAGTATGAAATGCAACCAGGTTCCAAAGAAACTATGTTGTAGCTTTCGGGAATGGGAAGAGTTTTTTCCCTCAGGGGACAGAAGATGAGATATTCCTTATGTCTTCAACCTTTTCATACCAAAGTGTGAACCATTTCTACATACTTGTTTGGAAGCATGAACTGAATGCCATGAAAGATAGCAAAGTAAGCTGACTCCTTGATTCTGACCAAGCCAGCAACAGGCATTCGGATTTGAGTTGGATTTAGATGAGCTATTCAATAACCTGTATAGTCAGACTGGGAGCTTAGGAATCAAATCACATTGTGATCTTGGTAAGGATATTGCTCTTTTGTGAGCAGCTTAGTTGATGGGGTCAGTCTTTTAATTTACTTAAAATTTTGCAGAGAGTTTTCCTGTTGTAGCACTTGAACGTTTCTCCCCAATTCAATTCCTTCATCCATACAATTGGGTTAATACAACTTACTGTGCAGGTCTTTTGTAAGGACCAAATAAAATGTATACATTAGATGCTTACTATAGGCCCTGGTACATAAAAGCTGAATGATCATTTCTTGTTCACTTGGCCCCTATATGGTTCTACTGCTAAAGGTTGGTTCTCAATAAAGCAATGTTGGAATGTAATAACTTTCCGCCACCCTCCCCCTGACACCGCCCAAAAGGAGAAAAACCACAGCTAACTAAGAACAGTCCCCTAATTTTGACAGTTTTGTTGTATCTTTCCAATGGAACCCCATCACTTTATACCTACTATAATTATTTACTGGACACTTACATGAGCCATCTACTGTAACAAGAACTTTACATGGGCAATATCATTTCATTTTCCCTACAACCCTATGAGCTCAATACTATGGTTATTTTCTTCTGCTTCAAACTCACTTGTTCCCCAATATGAAGAACCCCAATGAGTATTTTCTAACCATCCATCTTACATAAGTATTTTTTATTATCACTGCAAAACATTACGGAATGCCTTCTGAATTATGTTTTTCAAATTTTGTTCAAGCAAAGCACTAAGATACAAAGCATTGATACTGTATACTAAGATACAGTTTCAATCCTCCAGAAAGTGACATATTTTTTTACCCCAGAGAGGAAACTATTTAAAGGGCCCATTATCTCTCTTTTTTTAATCATATATGTGCTTCCTATCTCTGATTAAGTTTATGACCTCATCATAAATAAGAATGGCTAAAACTCCCATTAATAACTGCTTAAGAACTGCAGCCAATAGCTACAAAATGTCAAACTGACCCCACTGACAAGACGGTAGTGATCATCCATACTGTTGAAATGGAGAGCAAGAGATCACTGTAGAAGAGTTCTAATGGAGACGTTCTACCCACATTCACCATCTGAAAAAATGTCATACGTAGACATTCATGCACATTGAACTGGCAAATAAAAATTTCTATACAAATGCCCCTAATTTTAAATAAATGTGAAAGCCAGTAGAGCAACAAAGAATGCCCATGCTTGATACAGAGACATTTGTCAGGAAGAGTCCCTACTTGAAAAGATATTACATCTCTATTCAAAAACCTCAGTCAATTCAGTTCATTTAGAAAAGCTCCTAAAATGAAACATTTATTGCATACTATTCATATTGTGTTTGGCTTTGTTTTATTTTCTGAATAAATATTTGAAGAGGCATATATGTGGGCTGTATTTTCTTTTGAATCATTTTTGATATTTTACGAGATAATGTTGGCTCTTCCCTCATGGAAAAAACTGAAACAATCAAAAGGGATTTTACACGTGGTCTCGACAACTACACCTACTGCCCCACCAGCATTACTCCCCCCACAAACATGCTTGTTACCATAGATAAAAATCCCTGATTTCTGGGATGCCGAATCTCTCACCTGGATTCTAGATACTATCACTATTTGCAGACCCAATGACATTGCTTAAGGAATCCTTCCTATCTTTCCTAAAACACTAATCTGTCCCTCTCTACTGGATCACTTCCATCATCGCACAACCATATCATTATTTCTCCCAACCCCAGACAAACACAAACACCACCACTTCCACCAACACACCCTTAGCAGGACCCCACTTTCCTCACCTGTTTCCCTCCCATTTCTGTGCTTTCTTTGGCAGGAACTTCAAGAGTTGTCTTTCCTCACCATTTCCAAGTCTTCTTCTATCACCCTCTTACACTATTTAGAGCAGACCTTAATCATCGCCATGCCACCAAATATGTTCTTGTCAAGGTTACTGATGTTCTCTAGTTGTGAAATTCAATAGTAAATTTTCAGTTTTCATCTTACTTGACCCAACAGCAGCATCTGACACTATTTTTCACTCCCCTCTAACTGGTACACTTCCTTCTCTTGGTTTTTAGGACACCAAACCCTCCCAGTTTTTCTCCTTGGATGGTCACTCCTTCTCAATCTCTCCTTGGTGGTGTCTCTTTTCCTTCTTGACCCCTTAGTGCTAGAGAATCCCAGGGTTGAGTCCTTTTCTTCTTCTCTGCTTTATCTACACCCACTCCCTTGATCGTCTCATTCAGCCTCAAAACTTTCAATACTGACAAGCTGATGACTCCACCTTTAGCCCAAACATACTCCGCATACTCTCATAAGCCTCATATGTGTATGACCAGCAACCAACTCTACATCTCCCATCAGGTGTCTAACAGTCATTTCAAACTCAGTATATCCAAAATCAAAATCCCAACGTTCTCCACAAACTTGCTCTTCCTACAGGCTTTTACATCTCAACTGATAGCAATTTCATCTTTGCAGCTTCTCAGGCCAACACCTGGATTCCTTTAACATCCTACATCCAATCTCTCATGAAATCCCGTTGCACTTTACTTTCAAAATATACAGAATTTAACTGCTTTTCACCACCGTACTGATCAATCAACACATGGCCCAAGCCACATCATCTCTTGCTTGGGTTACTGGCATAACCTTGTAACTAGCCTCTTAGCTCCTATCCTTGCCCTACTCAGTATTCTCTAAACACAACATTCGAACAGGTCCTTCTTAAAAAGTCAGCATTTTGCAATGACTCCTTTTTCACTCAGATTAAAGCCAACGTCTTTTTCAGTGACCTGCCAAACATTACATGATCATGACCTCGCCTTGATATTACCTCTCCTATCTATCACCACTTCCCCTTCACACACTTTGCTTCAGCCCCACGGTCCTCTTTGCTGTTCCTTAAATATGCCAGCCATGCTCCTGCCCTTTGGCCTTCACACAGGCTGTTCTCTCTACCTGTGACATTCTTCCCTAGATAACTACATGCTTACAGTCCTACCTGTCTTAGGTCTTTGCTCAAATGGCACCCTATTTAAAATTGCAAGTGTACACACGACCCTTTCCTGCCAGCCCCTGAAGTCCTGAACCTTATTATCCTGCTTTATTTTCCTCCTTTCCATAGCATCTACTACCAGGAACATTATATATTGCTTTATGTATTAAGTTTACTGTCTGTCTCTGCTAGAATGTAGGCTCTGCAAGGGCAGGAATTTGAGTAGATCTTGGTCATGTCTTTTCCTGAACATCTAGAATAGTGCTTGGCATATGAAATCTCTCAATGGGTATTGAATTGAATTGAATGAAATAGGCTTCCAGTAAAAACAAAAAAAACACACACAAGAAAATACACACAAAAAAACCCCTGAACTGATAACATCGTGCCTATAGGAAATAAGGGCTTGACTTAAAATAGCCTGATAGAGAATTATTGTCTAGGATCTAAGTTTATCCTAAAGCAAGAAGAGAAGATACCTGAATCCATACCTGAATACATGGTCTATTTTCTGGGAAAGAGAGTATGGAACCAAAAATGACAACCTGGGAGAAAATGGAGACACATCTTCCTTCTTTTGCATTTAAAGATTCAGGTAATATATTTTCAGATGACTCAAGAAGAAGTTTGGAAAAGACCACAATAGTGTGAAGGAGCTAGAAGTTTAACTTAAAAAAAAAAAAAATCTGGCTTTCTTTTTCTAGTGTTCATCACAGTTCTGTATAGACACTCTGACCCATGGATGTCCACCTGTGGTTTGTGCCATTGATGGCTTTTCAAAGTCCCATTTTAGTAAAGTAGTTTGAAAAAGAGGAGCAGTTCATGGAATATTTGTTTTTATCAGCCTTGGCAATCATAAGGGAGATCAGGTAACTGCTCTCAGTGTGGGGTCCTTGGACCTGAAGCATTAGCAACACCAGGAAACTTGTTAGAATTGCAAATTCTTGGGACCCATCCCACTCCAAGTCTACCTCATCAGAAACTGATGATAGCATCCAACTATCTGTGAATTAACAAGTCCTCCAGGTGATTCTAATGCCTACTTTGTGCTAGGCATTTGGTTTAAGAAACACTGAGGAAACAAAATGAGAGAAATCATCATTATTGTTCATTTTCAAGTTTACAATGACTTAATTTTTTAACAAGGCAACATTAGAATACAGATTACCCTCACTGATAAATGCGATACACTCGTAGGTCATCCAGCGCCCAACACTAACATTTATGAAATAGTCTTTCTGGGCATTCTGCTTCAGATTAACGAGAAAGTAGAAGACTGCTCATATATTCCAGGAGCCTAATTTAATGATTTCACAATGCTCTGAGCTACTTGGCTCTTGGCTCTTCCTGTTAAGATTTATGAACCCAGATTGCAGCAAACCATTTTTCAAATTAGCTTCAAGTTGACAATTCCATTTCAACAATAAAGACTATAGCAATGGAATGTGAATTGAGGGAAAAAAATGGATATTGAGGGTTGCAGGAATTTGTCAAAAATGACATTCTAATTACAAATATTAATCCACAAGCAGGTCACCAAGAGTCACTTTGCTTTATTTGCTTGATAGAGGATTATGACACAATGACCATCAGTTTGTAAAGTATTTATTTAAAGAACAGAACTCCGCCTGGTCTGTGAAATCCAAAACCAATATTCTGTAAAGCCCAACTTCCTGTAATTCTCACACTCTCATTAGTTCTTTAAGAGTAGATACATATCCCATTTTACAGATGACACAACAAAGCTCAGTGACCTATTCAAGGGCACATTGTTATGTACAAAGTCAAGACTGAGTCTCAGATGCCTGGGATTTTCTTATAGATGCCAATTCAATATAAGAAATATGTATTAAGCACCTGCTCTGTGCCAGACCATGGATTAGGGGAAGGGAGTATAAAAATTTCGGACACAGTCCCTGACTTTGAAGACCTCAATTCAAGATGCCCTGTCTCCCTAATCATTTAATACCCACCTTTGTCAGTTCTAGCGAAGTAAATGAAATAAATGGTAAAGCTGGTTGATTTCAGCACTAAAGAAATCTTGGACCAGCAAGAACTGCGTCGTGAGGTGTCCTAAGACCCTTACACTGATCATGCACCATTTAATCAAGGCACCACGTACATCCTGATGAAGAGTTTAAAAGTGCCCTGTCATGTCCTACTAATAGTTCATGCCCGTAACAAAATATGGAGATACTATGTGAAAAAAAAAAGTGATAAGCTTGCAGAAAGGCAGCGGAATTGGAGCTCAGGGTCAGAGGAGACGGAAAGCTATCCATTGAACAAATCACATTTTACAATGAAAAAATAACATGACATTCAGATATATTTCCAAACAAAGACATGTTAGAACTGGTATGCGCTCCTTCCACCATTCTCTCCATTATCTGAGCATAAGGTTGAGTTTGGGGGTCTGTATTTTTCAAAACACCAGCAGCTCTGGCTTTAGAAAATGTTCAAGTTAAGTCAAGAAACTTATGTGACTGAGAATTGGAGACTTAAGGTCCGGTCTCCATTTTACCACTTACTGGGTTTAAAACTAAAAGGAAGATTTTTTTGTTGTGAAAGTAAGAGAATCTCAGACAAATTGTTAAGGAAGTTAAAGTTTTCCATAAAGTATTAGAAGCTATACAAACATGAAGCCATATTTATGCATTTGCTCAACATTTATTTAAGCACTTGTATGCTGAGTGCACTAGGTCCTGGAGGTACCCAAGTGGATATAACAAAGTGCTGGTGTTTTGTACTCTATTACTAGACTATCTGGGGAACACCCTCAGAATAGTAACCCAAAATTATATAAAGTAGGGAAAAAATTGGACTTAAGACAGTTTTTTAAATGAGTTGAGACTGCTTAAATAGTAAAATAAAAAGACTAATGGGTAAGCTTTAATAAGTTTTTTAAAAGTTTACAAACTCATTTTAAGATGGACTTAGGTCAGACATTATGAAAGCTAAAAAAGAGTGAAGACTTAGCCTCAAATTATAGCCAAAAAAAAGAAAGGGGGAGGGTTGGGGAAGAGAAGAGATTGGGAAGAAAGAACTTTTTCTAGAACACTGGAGCTAGAGATTGAATTCCTCTGCTGGTCTGCTGAAGATATTTTGGAAGTGATTAGCTAATTCTCTCTCTCAATGGGTTTAAAGATGTGACTAAACGTGGGGTGCTGGAAGAGCCATTTTTTGGAGTTCTACTTCTAAAGCTCTGTGAATGGTAACTAGGTGGATTAAAAGTCTGTTTTCTTCACTCTCCCTTATTTGGCTGATATGTCTTCTTCCAGATTTGGAAACTCATAGACATCGCTATGAAATGTATCACAGACCATGAGTCACTATGAAAAGGACAAGTGTGTAAATTGCCTTACCAGTGAAAAATCCTCTGCCTGTCCTCCCCTTTTTTTTCTGGGACAAAACTTCAGTTTTTTCTCTCTGATTCATATCCTGGGGAAATCAAATCACAAAATGGCTATGTTTAATAAAAAATATCTCCAACCCACCTCACTTTAAGAATGTAAACTCTTTTTAATCCAGATGTTCATGACCTCCCCCGCATAAAAGCCTTTTCTTCAGAAGACTTTGGTGCCATTTAAGACAGGTAAAAGAGTCAGAGAACCACTCGTACACAAAAGTTATGCCGAAGTCCCATTAGCCAACGGGTCTAAAAAGTGTGTCTGCTGGTGGCAACTATTTTAAAGATGAGAATTAGCAGGAGAAGGAACTAAAGTTTATTTGAGCCCACCAGTGCCAGGTATGCTAGGGGCTCTTCTATAGTAATGGTTGACATCAACTGAATTCTTACTAGGTATGAGGTATCATTCTAAGTTTTACAGGCATTATTTTATTTAACTCAAACTACTCCATGAGATAAATACTATGATGGACCCCAGTTCTAGGAGGAGGGAAATGAGGCTCAGAGAGGTTCACTAACTTGCTCAGGATCATGTAGCAAGTAAGATGCAGAGATGAGATTCAAACTCAGATCTGTCTGACACCAGAACTTAAACTATTAACTACTATCCTCAGTCGTGCTTTAAAAAAGGTATATATACTATCTCCATTATGTATAGGAAATGGAAGCTCAGGGAAGTAACCTGATCAAGAGCACACATTAATGTTTCTTTGGCCTGGCATTTGAACTCAGGTCAGGTGGACTCCAACATTTATGTTCTAGACACAGAGATATCAAGCCCCAAAGAGGAGCTGCAATCCTCACTCACATTCAACCCATGGAAATTATTCTTAAATCAATTCAAATAAATGAATGTCTACTCTGTACAGAGCACTATATACGAATGAGACTCTGAAGATAATGTGAAAGATGTAAATATATTGTACCTACCTCCAATAAACTTTAAGTTCTAGTTGGCAGATAAAATACATATATGAATGGATTGAGGTCAGTTGCAAAGCATTGTGTCACCACAGGTAATATGACATCCTATGAAATGAATAAATTCTGAAGCAATGCAGGGGAAACCAGTGACTGGAGAAGAAAGTTCATCAATGAACGCTGAGAAGAGGAATAAAATAAAGCATATGAAGAATGGAGTTGATCCCATTTCCACTATCTTCCTGACTATTTTGTCAGTAGGAAGAAAACATACTTTGGAGAACCTATGGAAAGAGAACACAACCTTAGCACTCATTAGAAAGGTTTCATTAAAGGTATGCCTTATGATCACAGAGCGATGGAAAGACTGAAGGAGAGGAAAGGATTTTTCTGTGATTACAGCTAAAACTACTAGTTATTACTCTTTCCCTTGGCGAATAGGTTTCCAGAGGGTTCCATCAAATACAAACCATAATACTTATAAATCAAACCCAGACTTATTCTCTACAAAGAAAGGCAAAAGGGCAGAGGGGAGGGAAGGGCATCAATTTCAACATTTACAAGGGATTTTCCATGAGATCTATCCAGTCGAATGAAAAAGTAGAAAATCTTTTTCTCTGAATTAATCTTGAAAATAGAGCTTTACTGGATGAACGAACTAGAACGCCAATTGCTTATTTCAGTTCCCCTCCTTGCAAACCTCCAATTTAATAAAGAATGGGCTGTTGAAAAGAATCTTGCGGATGGTAGACAAGTATTCCCTATTTACAAGGTTGTATCTAAGCTATGTTCAACTTTTCTTCAATCTAAGACATAGACTTCAGCCTTTACTAGGAAGATTTACTGAAGCTTCTCTGAAAATAGCATTTTCCAAACTGTACTAAAGAAGAAAAAGAGGCACTCAAGATGCTAATGAATATTACTAAATAAAAGAGTTCTAGAGTCAAATAACTTTGGGAAAGCTGAGTTCAATTTTTTGCAGCCTTAGACATGTGCATGTACATTTTGTATCTCTACTGGGGACATACTCAGAATTTCTCAAACTTGTTTGACCTTAGAATACCCTGTTATTTTGTGGAACTTGTACTACTATCTCATAGGTCTAGTGTTCCAAAAAGGAGCCATGTTCTCTTTCCTTACATAACTTTTAGAAAGACAAGGTAAATTGAATAATGGGTGGAGAAAGAAAACTACCAACTGGCCATGGCTTTGACCCCATGCCTGGGAGTGAGAAGCCTTTACTTCCATGGACTCTGGGTTCATCACTGAATAAGAGTGAGTGACAAATCTCTAATGCCTCGTTCCATGATTTTCAGGGCTACCCTCACAGCAACATGAAGAAGCAGTAGAGTCATTCTCTCTTGTAATGGGCAGCTCCGAGTTGGCCTTGGTGGTGTCCGTGGGAGACAAGGCAGGGGTTCCTTCCCAGGTGATGGCAAGAGCTCTGGAAAACTGGAGGAGAACATGGAGCGAACAATTATTTATACAGTGTGCCTAAACCACTGGGACAACTAAAATTTAGTATTTCATCCTAGTCTCTGAGATATACTCAAGGACTCAAAGTTCAGACTCCTTTAGCAGGTCATTCTGTATCTGCTGGCTGTACTTCCCTGCCCTCTCCCACACCTGAGCAGAACCTAAGACAAATTCACACAGAATATAATGGGATCACACTTCTTCAGATCCTCTGTGTGAGTGTGACTCTTCACAATACTATCATTATTTATGATTATTCAAAGAGGAGGAAACAGAGGCACTGAAGGGAAAGTTTCACCTCTTAGAGTAGTATAGCTAGAGGGAAATCCTTAGGCGAACCTTCTGTCTACAGAAATACAGTTCACTTGGTGGAGAGAACACCTTATAATCACTACATCCAAACGATTTAATTCTTACCCTGTGACATGGCCAGCTGAGTCAAACTGCACTATCCTCAGAGTCAGAGATACAGGAAAAGTCAGTCAACTCGTTAATGTGTGATGCATTTTGCAATAGCATTAACCACGATGTTTAGCCAGCGAGTAAAATTAACTTAACTCTCAATGCGAACACTGTATCTTTCCATGTAACGGTATTTATACATTTTTTTCATATTTCCAAATATTGTTGTCAATTAAGAACTCTCTGTTGTAACCATAAACGGATTTGAAGAATAACTTAAGTTTGTATAGTGCTTTACAGTTTATGAAGTACTTTCATTTACGTGTCTTATTTTATCCTCAGTATAACTCTGAGAGGTGGAATTTCGTGTCTTCATTTTATGATGTAGAAATTAGAGACTGAGAGATTATCACCAAACTAATAGCTGGCAGAGTGAGATTGAAACCCAGCCTCTCTGATTTCAGCACTGCCAACTCCCCATGAAGTGAAGTACTACCCACGTGCTCCAAAGGATGTCCCTTATAAATTCATGGTAATCTCAATTTTTTTCTGTATTCCTTGTGCAAAGTACTAGTAAAACTAGTACTTTATTGAAAACTGTCTTATTTACCAATTATTTAATGAATATCTGCCTTACCTATCCCACTCAAACATGAGCCTTCGGTTACACTGTACTTTCAGAGACCCCTGAAGAACGTCCCCTCCCTCTAGACCCTATACAACCAGGTTCAATCCTATGCAACAGAACCCAGCACAGACCAGGGGTGGCCCCTTCCTACCTCTCGGAAACTCTCTCTGGACTTCTCAACCCCTGTCCTCGCTTAGGGAGGAGACTCTCCTGTGTGCCGTGTGCTCCTAGAGCACCAGTGCAGTTGTCTCTGGAGGACTCACACCACCACACTGTACTGCGAGTGTCTGTTTATCATGTCCCCACTTGACCTTGGGCATCTTGAGAACAGCGATCTTGGGTTCCTTCACTTTGAATCCCCAGAATCTAGTACACAGTAGGCTGTCAATAATTAATAAATAAGTGATCTAATAAATACATAAAGTAACACAAAACCAATTAAGGCAGTTATCGCCTTTGAGGAGTTCCCAGTCTCACGAGGGAGAAAGACCGATCAAGAGACCACAACAAGCAACATTCCGGGGTGCAGATGGGTTCAAGGTGATCTGGGAGTGTAGACAGGTAGGGACTGTTCTGCTCGGCCCCCAGAGACAGTGAAGTTGGGCAGAAGCGTCAAGAAGAGTAGAAGGTGCCCAGCCAATGGGTGTGGAGCTGAGAGGAAAGGGCGGGAGGGGGCAGCAAAGAGCAACAGCAGGCTTTAGAGGGGTTCTACTTTGGGGCTGTACAGCAGCCCTTTCTCTGGGGGAGCTGCCCCTCTCTCCAGCCAACCTCATGGTTCTAACGGCAGCTACAAGTCACGCACGGTATCTTGTTCCCCTGGCCCAGAGGACTTTTGAAAATTTCTTCAGGCTCACCGAGGAAGCAAATCTGAGAGAACAGAGCTGACTGGGAGAGAGAAGCCAAAGACAGAGTTGGAGGGAGGGTGTCGTGGAAGTGCTCGAGTCCCTGACTCTGGTGATGTCTGGAGTCTGGTGGACCCCTGCCTTTGCTGAAGTTTGGTTTTCTACCTCAACTTAGTCAAGCTGGTTTTCTGTCACTTGCAAACACAAGAATCCAGATCCACACTAAGACCTTACTAATATCTCCCACAACATGCAGAGATAGGCACAAGGTAGCTACTCGATATTTTATTCCTCAAATGGACCTTTTCCCATCATCGAGTTCAATCTCTTTATTTAAAGATGGGGACACAGGCTTGAGCACTTTTCCCCAAGTTACCCATCCGACTCACAACAGAAGCTGAACTCTCTTCCCAGAACAGTGCTGTATCCACACAGACTGCTGCCCTTGTTGCCATTTGCTGGGTAATTAGCCTCAAGGTAAGAAGTGATAACGGGGTTCACATTTGGTGAAAAAATCACAATGGGCAAAGAATTCATGATACGACTGTAAAGTGATGATGTTATTGTTTTCTACTTAATTCTGTAACTAGCCCCTGGCGTGCACCTGGTAGGTGGGTGTTTTGAGACAAGGCACACTCCTTGACCTCAAGTAGTTCACCAAGTAGAATGAGAAGTTGTACAGCTTACCAGAGCTCATAGACCCTCAAATTGGCCATCTGGGAGAATATGTACTTACTACTTTTGCAAGTGCTGACAAGTCTCCTTTGAACCGGTTACGAGCCAAACAAAAATGTCACCTCATAATTTCATAACTGCATTTAAATTCATTTTTAATCAAAAATGGTATCATTCAGCTGGACCAACTGGATACGGCACTTGGTTTGGTTTTTAGAAAATGCAAAACAGCCTCCAAAGACAACCATTTCCTCCTACTAAGTATATCCAAAAGAATATGCTATGGGTTCTGAGGTCTACTGTAAAATAGGAGGTTCAAAGGTGTTTTGCCCAAGGCTACGCAGCATCACTGCCCTGAAGGGAACTATACTATTCAGGATGGGTAAATTTTTACGTATTGTTAAAATAATGACTTCTAAAATGTATATTAAATTTCCAGACAGGCATATATCTGCCTAGAGGCAGGTGTCAATATCACCTTAAGTCACCTTGAGTCCCGTCCAGCTCTGTGATTCTGCAGTTGCTTATACTGGATTTCTCCAAGTCTGTGATGGGCTGAAGAGCTATTTCTGTCCTAGTTCTTTTCCTTATATAGGTCAGATCCCATTCCAGTGAGTACCATCACAATAACCACCTCATGGCCAGGTTATTTTACACAACCTGATAAAACGAGAATCAAGCATGACCTCCAAGCCAGAGTTGGCTGTGACAGAATTTGACCTGAATATTTAAGCAAGGAGGCAGCCAGTGTCTTAAATTTGTATCTCCATGGCACTAGGCCACTGCAGGACAGTCAGACAAAGGTACAGAAAAATCATCAGTGAGTCCAAACCACAGTACTCAGATTCCTGAATCAGTGACCCCAGTAGCCTGCTAGGCACTGCAAAATCAGAATGTCTGGGGACCCAATGCTGTGAGTCTCCATGTAAGAAGAGTCTCCATTTTCCGTCAACTCCAGCCAAAGAACAGCATGGAGACGTGTGCTTCCAATTTCAGGTCTACAGATAAGCCCTCTTGTCATATTGGATACCCCCAAACCTGCAGTTCCTTCATTCTTTCCCAGTAGGGCTGGCTTCATGTTTCTTTTTGCATTTGTTGCTCTTTCTTGGAACGAAGTGTTAGCTGCCACTCTCCGTAATGTTCCTCTACAAGAACGTAAATTCCCTGAGTATAGCAATTTGTTTGTTTGGCTCCCAGCTCTATTTAATATCCAAGTTGTCCTGCTGGAAAGCAAGCGCCATAAAAGTATGAAATCTCTTGTCTAGAACCGTGCCCGGCGTACAGTAAGTGCTCGATCATTATTTGCTGAATGAGAGAATGAATACATGATGAACAGTCATTGTGCAGGGCCCAACTCCACTGCCATTCCTCCTTCCCCAGAGCAGTTACAGGTCTTTCCTCTGACCCTTTAGTACTGTTTGCATCTCTCTATTATAACATTTATGGGATACTCTACTTACGTTACATCTGTTTTCCCAGGTAAACTGGAAAATACTTTGTGGCAGGAACTATGCTTTTATAACTCCATGTCTTTGTGCCTAAAGCAGTAAGAGTTCACTCAATGTTTACTGCTTCAATGATCATAAGAATGAATAAAAATGTTTCTCTTGTAACAATGAACACTGAGGATTTATGATTTAGCATCATACCTCACATTCTGCCTGGACTCCAGAGCTTTTTTCCAAACTGAAGAAGCCGTGAGTCACTGGGCTGGGAGGGGAGGGGTGTTTGTTTGTGGAGGACTTGTTTCCCGACCTCGATGAATCACATGTATAATCACCCCAACTGCATCCTGTCTGGGGAAGTAACCAAAACCCCTATTTCTGGCCCCAATGGCTTTTTGGTTTTATGAGTAAATGCCACTGACATGTCATTAAATAAATGCCCTCAGAAAGTCCCCAGCCAGTGCCATAACCTATGACAGTCAGGTTGTAGCGGAGCATTCTTGCGAACACAGCACAAGACAAAGGAGTTAACGTTATTCGCCTAGGCTGAACCAGTGCTCTAGCTTCTAACCGC
Source organism: Physeter macrocephalus (assembly GCF_002837175.3). NCBI lineage: Eukaryota > Metazoa > Chordata > Mammalia > Artiodactyla > Physeteridae > Physeter > Physeter macrocephalus. Next base: position 10,705,377 of record NC_041229.1, on the reverse strand, counting down.
GACCTTGCATCCAAGTGCTTTTCAAACATCTGTTACACTCTTTTGCAATAAATCACAGGTATGATCATGTAATTCTCCTGCAGAAAAATATGCAATGGTTCTCATCATCAACTGAAAACAGACCAAACTTTTTAATCTACAACTCCCTCTAGATTCTGGCTCTGACCTTCTTCACCTGCCATACCTTCCTGCATGCCTATATAACCATATGCTCCCAATAAGATGAACGATTTTCTGATCACATACAAATCCTATACTTTGCTCTGTGACTTTGTTCCCTGTTTCCTCTTAGAATGCCCACCTCCTACTATTTCCAAATGTCTAAAATCTACATACTCTTTGAGTCTCACCAAATGCCACTTCCTCCACAGTATCATCAGTGATGTTCCAATAAGGAAGAATAATGTCTCTTTGAGCATGTGCAGATTTTTTAATCTGTGCTCCCTTTCCATTAACTATTTCTCATTGCATTACAGACACGTACACACATGTTCATTTCTCTGATAAATCATTTCCTGAAGAATATCTGAATCTTAGTCAATGTCATACTCCTTCAACTCCTAGTGGTGCGTGCCAGAGTAGACACTCCAAATAAACATTGTTAGAGGAAAACCTGCATTAGATCAATTGTTTAAATCCTTATCTTCGGCTCAGAATCTTCAGGAAAGGTTTGACTTCGAATTTTTTTATTCTCATCTCTCTAGTTGTATCCCTTATCTCCCTTCCAAGAAAATATAAGATTCAGAAAGTCTTTGGTCTCTGCAAAGAACTTGGTTTATATCCATAGATCTCAAAGGCAAGGTATTCATGCCAGCCTTTCTTCCTCCTATATCCAGTTCCTGTGGCCCACCTTGCTAGTAGATACAACAAGCTCAAGTGAGAAAATATAATTTTGGCCATAAACCCAGTAAAAGGAAAACATAGTTGAGCGGTATTGCCATTTCAAAAAGCAAACTTTAAAAAAGAGAGCATACTCCACAAAGACTTTGCTGTTACTGGCTATTTCAGAATATCCGCGCCCCAGTGCCAATTTCAGGGTGGACACGTTCCTTCGGTGCAGATAAGCGAGAGTTGAAGCAATAAAGCTTAGCTTTGTTTGACTGCAAAGCACCTTCCTCTCCTTTTTGTTTCTTAGTACCATTCTGGTTCTGAGAATAGGGAGGTAGAAGCAGAACAAGGTTAAAATCACCCAGGTCAAGGTCAGATAGAGAGGGAACACAATGTCAAGAGTTTTGCTTCCTCAACTGTCTTTCAGCAACGAGCACTTCTGCACAGATGAAAGAGATGGACGGCCAGCACTTCCCCCTGAGAGCCGCCTCTGCAGGCCGCTTCCGTCCAGGCTGCCATCAGGGCGGGGCCCCTCCCACTCTAGAGGCTAAGTCCTACCCACACCACTTACTGGCTGAACGACCACGGAAAAGTCTGCAATTTCTCTGTCCTTTAAATTGCAAAAGAACGTGGTCAGACTTTATAAACTGTAAAGCGCTGCTTAAATATTAGCTGTTGGCGTAAATTCAAAGACAACTGGTTTTGTGTTTGTTTTCATTACCCTACACCTGGAGTCAGCAAACTTTTTTCTGTGAAGGGCCAAGTAGGAAATACTTCAGGCTTTGTGGACTGTATGGGGTCTACTGCAACTACTCCACTCTGCCTTTAGAGCAGGAAAGCAACCACTGATAATATGCAAATGACAGGATATGCTTGGTTCTGATAAAACTTTATTTACAGAAACAGGTGGCAGACTGGATTTGGCCCATGGGCCATATTTGCAAATCCCTGCCCTACATCTTTGGAGGAAATGAAACCCCAGAGGCAGACAGAAGGGCTTACCAAAATCTTTCCCAGTGCTAATGATTTTGTCACTTCTTGTGGGCAACTGTCCTGAGGCTTACAGACATCTCTTTTAGGTACTTTTTGAGATCAGGGTTTTAGTTTTGTGTATTACCATCACCATCTTCATCAACATCATTTTGTACCTGAGAAGTATTACTGAGACAGGCATAAAAGAACCCTAGTTTTCTACACCTACCACTTGACCACACTCTCTTCTGGGAAAGACAGCTCTGATTATTGTTGAAGAAAATATCAATCATACTTGCGGTGAAAGGTCACTACATTTTTTAACAAATTGGTCCTTTGAGCAAGATGAATTTTAATGGATTGGTTTATTAACCTAAAGGTTGAACCAGACTGAGAGTAACTGAATGATTTGCTCATAATTAGTATTATTTATAATTATTTTACTTGGGAAAAAAGTATCACCTTAAATGTCAGGATGTTTTTTAATTGCTTCAGATGAGATTCAAAATAATTGACTTTGCAAGTGTATTTTTTTTTAGAAAACTCATTTAAAATTACCTAAAGCTGCTGAGGGTCCATCTGCAAGAGGTAAGATATTGATATTCATTACTAGGAACAGGGCAGAAATTGATCCATGATTTTTTTTTAACCACATGAATTGTGTATTGTGGTCACTTCTGGACTCAAAAAGAGCTGGAATGCTGATAGGGTGATGTGTCTTTTCTCTTGCCCATTAAATCTGTTCTCTAAGTAAGTATGCTGTGTGAATGTCACCATATGTCTTTTACTCAAATATATATTTGTATATATTTTATATTAAAAAGGGAGTAAGTACAGGCTTGAAAATAGAAGGGATACATACGTGCTTGGAGGTTGTAGGAAAATACAGTCTATGTACATATTGTGCATGTATACACATGATTTGGATGGGATACCGACTTTTTGAAGGTGAGTAGGTGTATCATTTAGCATCTCAGTAAATATTTATCAGTCAATTGGTGGAGAAGAAAAGGAGAGTACATTAACATCTGGGGAAAGATAGCTCTTAAAATAATGCAAGTTGTAAAATACGGATAAATCACTAGTAAAAAACCTGCAGCAGAATAACAATGATGATACCTTATAATTATGTAACACTGTAGAGTTACAAACTTTTGGTGTGCTCAGATATAATCTCAGGAGCGCCTCACATCTACATCTGGATGCAGCAAGGAAGGGTGGTAAGGACTTCACCTGACAGAAGGGGAAGAGACGGCTCAGTGAAGTCCAAGGATTTGCTCCCAGTGTACACCGCCTTCCCCGTATTCCACACTCATCTGGAACCCGCAGAAAGGGTGAGTGTGTCCACAGGTATCAAAGCCAACCTCAGCAGCCTTCATAGGTCGCCTCAACCAGCCTGACTCAGAATGCAGACCCAAGTTTCCCATGTGAGGGATTTTAGTGAGTTAAGTAACAAGCGGACTGGAAAGAACATCCCAGGCAGGGAATATGGTGACGGGATTAAAAACACAGCCTCTTATTCGCTTCTTCCAAGCATATTCAGTCGGAGCATGTGCCTGAGACACGGTGTGACACTGACTCGGGCGGCACAGAGTCCAGGACACAGCCAAACCACTCTTCCAGGGAGCAAAGCAGACACCATCAATCACTATCTGCATGGTTGAGACATAGAAAAATGTAGCCGAGGCTGGGAAAAAGAACATTCGAAGATGGCTAAAAGGGAAAGAACACAAAGTTTCCCACTTATCTGCCAAAGACACGCATATATATAGATACACACACACACACACACACACACACACACACACACACACACAGGTTCCTCCAAAGCTCCGTAAGAAAACACCCTGCTGAGAGTAGTAAGAGTATATTAACTAATTATTATTAATGCCATCTTTTATTTGGCTAGCAATCATAATCTATTAAGAGCATTTATTCACATTATCTTACTTATTCAAACCCTCAGAAAAATCCTATAAGGCTCATCAGTAATATATTATTATCTCCCTTTTATAGACAAAGAAAACGGAGACGAGAGATCTCCTTGCTTAAGCTAATCGCACTAAATGGCAGAATGAGAACTTGACGCCTAGCCATTCCTGAGAGCAACTGTGGGCACCTGGAAGGAAGGAGGGAAAGCCCGAGACATTGGTTCAGAGTGTGAAGAACCTGAACACACTGCCGTCAGACCAGAATTCTTCCTCGTTTAGGTCAAAAGGCCGGAGTAGGTGTGGCCCTGTGACACACAACCAGAACGCCTAGGGCGACTTCCAGGCACACTTACTCACTTTGAATTTTCTTGTGCAACTGAGCGTTTGCTCTCAAACTCCTGGCCTCCAATGTCCTGTGAAGTTTCTGGGCAGCTGAGTTGGAACCAACTTCAAACAAGTTTAAGTCTCTGATTCAGCCCCCAAACCCTCCCTCTCCGGCTCTGTGGTCAGTCTTTTGCATCACGACCTACGAGCAAGCAGTTTTTCTTTTGCACTCCTTTGGGGCTCCTCCCTCACTCCCCCTCAATCTCCCAGGTCCTGTCTGCACTTCTCCCCCTCCGTCTCTCCTGTCCATCCACTTTTCCCACCATCAGGGGCTCTGTGCCCCGTGTGCCCCTCCGTCGTCCTCTCCCGGGTACCTACCTGGGCTCGGCAGCCACAGGCACCTTCCAGCTGCCCCTCGGCTTTCTTGCTTCTCTGTCTGATGCTGTCTGAAGCCGCCTGCCTCCATCCAGGGCCTAGGATCCATGAAAGTCTTCAAGCTTTTTTGTTACTTTAGTTGATGATGCTAGGTAAATAACAACAAACCAGAAAAGATGGCATATCAGCTGTGGTTCTCATCCGAAGCTTCCAGAAGTGTCAGCTCAGGCCCCAACATTGCAACAAAGGAATCTAACAGTTGGGTATGCGAAAATCAGTTAGAGGACAGGAGGAGAAAACTTCAGCGCTTCCCAAATTCTGCTGCCCTCCGGGGGCTCCCCCTTGTGGAAGACGCAGGGCATGGCAAGGCGGTACCCAGGCGGGTCGGGGCCTGCGGGAGGAGGGGGAGAGAGAGGAGCTCACACACCCCAGGGGTGTGCACCCCCGGGGCTGTGGAGTACCGCTCCAGCCATGAATAAAAGCCCCTGTGTGAGCCCCTCTGTAATTAATCAGGGAACCGCTTTGGGGAGAGACAAGAGTTCCCCATGCCTGGGGGTCTCTGGTCCAGGTGAGTATGGCATGAGTCATGAGCTTGCACAGTTTACACTCTGTATGGACGTGGTGACTGGCAACCACTTGCCTCTTCTTCACGTCCAATTCCCTCACCAGCACACATGTATCATAAAGTCGGACATTCACACAGGGCTATTCTGGTGAGACAGGCGTGCTCTCCGCCGCCTGAGGACAGGGAGATGGTCCAGGCGCTTGGACTCTGGCCAGTGTGGGCACCCATCCTTTTGGAGCCCTGGCAACTTCCTGCTCCCCACTTGATGGAAACAGACTGTATGTTCACATAGTATCTTTCTGCGGAGAGATCCCGCCTCATTCTTTCCCACCTACCCTGGCAGTCAAGTAGGAAATCAAATATAGCACTCTTTCTGCAAACCGAATGGGAGGCTCATGCAACCTAGAAAGGTGTCCGATGCTCTAGAAAAGCCATCGGTGGAGCTAAGGGCCCAGGTTCCCCAACTCCTCGTGCCTCCTGTGTCTAAACTGTGTTGTGTCTCTGGAGAGCAGGGGAGGTGGGGCTCCCGGACCTTCCTCAGTGCAGGGCAATGGGCGGCGCCCGGAAGGAGTATTGATCGACGCGGTGGCTGTGGAGACCACGTGCTGGGTGTGACACAGACAGCTGGACCAAGCCTGCCGGACCAAGCCTGCCGGAGAGACTGTGTCATTATGTCAAAAGCTGGGGAAACAACCAGTGGGCCTACTGCGATGGATGCTCTTTATTGGCCAGAACCGAGTAAGGAAGCTGCAGAACGACAACAGTGCCCCGGCCAGAGTTCACATGCCACCACGTGTGTGGTGACACATTATCTCATTTCACCCTTATACCGTTTCTGAGATGGAGTTGGGTTAACCCCATTTTACAGATGAAGAAACTGAGTTCAGAGTGGTTAATTTCCCATAAGATAAGTGGCCATGATAGGGATCAAACCTAAATCTATTTCAGCCTAGAGCTCTTCTCACCATATCACACTGCCTCCGTGACTCTTCTAGCTGTCCTGGCCAGGGGACTCGGGCCACGGCATACTAATTTCAGCAAGCCAAATCTCAAGCCAATTCCCGCTGATCTCTATTTAAACTCCATTACCTCCCTGATGTTGGTAGCAGCTCTGTACTGAACCACACGGAAAGCCTGAGCTGGGAGTAAAAATATAAAACCCCACTTACTAAAAACCATCACTTCTTCATTGGCTCTTTCTCCATAAGCAACCTTGACACTATAGGACCAAAGATAAAACAAACACAGAAATACCCTGGGCAAAAGGAGCTGAAATAATGTGATGAAGGAGACATGTCAAGTCATGATATGGACTCACTAAATATTTCTATACTATGCCTATACCTATACTGGGCTCTGGACTGAATGTGAAAGAGGCAACCCACCCTGAAGACACTTACATGTTGTTATAAACTGAATTCAAGTAAAAAACAGCCACAAGGATTTGGAGAATTCAAGGAAAGCTGCAAAAACAAAAAACAGATTCCTTTCATGTAATTGGATCTCAACCTGAGGACCTTCAGTGACAGGACTGCTGTGAAGAACGGAATAAAATTCCAGGAATACTTCTCAAAGAGAAGGTATCAGAGGGTCTGGAGCACGCGAAGGACACATGCTTATGGGTGGAAGAATAGGAAAATGAGTGGGGTGGGAGGGAGAGTCTTGTTTCCCTTTGGGCTGGTCGGGGCATCCTGTTCTGCTCCACACCAGGCAAAATGGAGTGTGCTGATAATAGAGCAACCATAGCATAGAAGGGACCAGAAGTCATCTCAGGAGGAATCTGGAAAAGTAGAAAGGCAGGTGAAGATACAACTCCGTACAGGAAATGACTGCTATCTTCAAATACCCAAAGGGCTCTCAGGTAGAAAGGGATGGGATTTGCTCTAGCTTTCAGGGAATACGATGGAACCAGTGGGGAGAAACTCCAAAGAGAATGCTTTTTGACTCACAGAAGAAAAATACTCTGCTAGCTCAATCCAAAATTAGAAGGATCACTTCCTGTCTAGAGACGGTCAGGAGGGCTCTGTCATTGGAAGTTCTTTGGTCAAAGGATGGGTCCAGGCAGGAAGACCTTCTAGACTGAAATAACCCTTGGGGATCCCTTTAGCTCTAAGCGTGTTGGGGTCTCTGAACAACCTGAGTTCCAAGAGGAGAAAGTGGACAAGAGAAACGCAGGAAATCCTCACACAGAGCGTATAACTCCTATTTAGGGATCACATGTCCTAATATATTCAACGACCACCTAAATGCAAAATGTGCTTACGCCTTTTCCTCTGTCTCTCTTGAACAGAATTATTTATTTTACTGTCTCAGGAATTCCAATATTTAAAGTACCTACTAGGTGAGGCAAAGGCCTTTAGTGGAAAACACAAAGGAGAAGGCCACACTCCCACCCTCTCATCAGTTTAAGGAGAATCTCAGGTTTTAAAAGAGATGTTTAGAAGCCAACTGGTCAAAGACCCCCACCCCTCATGTCTGAATTCCTTCCTTATCTTCCCTGTTTGAGTGTTGCCTGATCTCTGTTTGAAGGCTGCCTCCAAAGCTAATTTCATTGTTGGCCATTCCAATGGGGAAATTAGCAAAAATATACACATGTAAAACGCATCAGCAAGACATGGAAACAAAGGCAAGAAAAATGGTACCTTTAATATGCACTGTATCAGAGTATAAAGACAGGACCTAATATTAATAAGGATTATAAAAAGTCAGATTACAGTAAATTTTTAAAATACCACCTCCAAAACAAATAAACTTATTTACAAAATAGAAATAGACCCACAGACAGAAAATAAACTTCTGGTTACCAAAGGGGAAGTGGGGGAGGGATAAATTAAGAGTTTGGGATTAACATATACACACATTACTATATACAAAATAGATAACCAGCAAGGACCTACTATACAGCACAGGGAACTCAATATTCTGTAATAACCTATAAGGGAAAAGAATCTGAACAAGAATAAAGAGATAGAAAGGCAGATAGATATGTATAAATGAATCACTGTGCTGTACACCTGAAACTAACACAACATTGTAAATCAACTGTACTTCAATGAAAAAGTGAAAAAATAAAGTAAAATAAAACACCACCTCCAGTGTGAGTGGCCACTACTTGATGACACATGGTACTGGTAAAAAGCATAGGTGAAACTGTTGCTCGTCATGCTATCTTTTGCGTATATGTGCAAGCCTTCCAGTGCCGGGTGGGAAGACAGAAGAATAGGGGCAGGAGAAATTAAAATGGTGAAGGTTGCTAATAAGGAGGAAAGCAAGGTATGGGGCTTTGAGGGATGCTGGTACGTGGTATGTATTTCACTTGCTTGTATGATGGGGACTGGGGCAGAGTTATAAAAATGAGTGCAAAGCTGGTGGGCATGGCAGACAAGAGAAATGGGGCATCAAAGAACTGACCTCTGATTGAGTAGAGAGGATGGAGGGCTTAAGTGGAGGAGGGAAAAGACATAGAGTTTAGGGGTGGAGGAAAAGGGAGAAACACGAGATCAGTGAAGGAATTGAGAGGTAGGGAGAAGTGAGGAGAGAGCCTCAAGGGAGGTCCAAGGTACTTGGGATGTTTCCAAAACCATCGTGGCGTCTCAAGAGATGGTGAGAGGTGGGGATAAGGGTGAACGTTTAGGGGGATGCAAGAGACAAAGCCCTGAAAGATCTCCGGAGTGGAAAGAAGCAGAGAGGAAGCTAGACTCATCATAAGACTTGGTCTCTTCCTGGCTGCAAAAGATTGTTAATCCATCAGAAAAAATCTGAATCCGTCAAGTGTTGACTGAACACCTCCTATATGCTCAGACATGTGATAGAAATAGAAATCAAAGTGTTAGTAAAAAGTCATGCTAAAGAATGTCCCGTAGTAATCTTAATTACTATCAGTCAATTAACAATCGTTGATTTAGGAACTACTACAGCTGGGGACCATGGTCAGCACGAGCTATACAGTTAGGATCACCAGGCCTATTGACATGGAGGTCACAAATAGTGGGGGGCTGGGGAGAGCCAAATGTAAAACCGCTACGAAGAATTATAGGGTGCTTCAGAGAAAGATGACGTACAAAAATTGGGTTCGTGATTTTCACATTTTTAACAAAAAAGAGATGTGAGAAGCCAGGAGAAGCAGGAGGAATCGGGCCATGGCAAGTTTCTTCCCGGCCTGAGAATGGCAGAGAGCATCGCCTGACAACTTCTCAGGGTCCAGAGCAAGGGGGCTGATGCCGAGCCCAGCAGAGGACTGCTGGGGACTGGCGCAGAGCCAGACTGGGCAAGAAACTGACTCTACTCCTCAAGGAAATCAGGAGCTCATGATGGAAGGAGGAAGCCTTCTGCCTGAGCTCCTTCCCCTCTGGACCCCACTCACCCTGCCTGGCGTGACCTCTTCAGCTCATTTGGCCTCCGCCCATGGCTAAGTGAGAAAACCATCTCTAAGGAGCCTCTCCAATTTCCTGAATTTTCTGTCTGCCTTGCTTTCCTACTTGGGTTCACAGATGAGCCCATGACCCTCAACGACTGTTTTGGGGAAGCTTTTGCATTTTCCTTGGCAAAGGTGCAGCTCGCTGAATTCTTTTAGGCCAGGCCAATAACAACAAGCCCTAAAATCGCTGAGCCAAGTGGTTTCTTCGGGGATCTGCTTACATTCCCTCCCTGAAAAGAGCAGGGGGCCCACTTCGTGCAGTCTCTGCACACAGAAAATGCATGCTCCACTTTTAAGGTGGCGGAGGTATGGGAGGCTTTGACCAAAGAGGGGATGAGGCACAACTAATTTTTGCTTTGGTTTTATATTGCTCGATTGGGTTTCATTCCATTTTAGATGATGGATAAGACGGCTCAGAGTCAGCTCCCTTGAAGACTGTCTTGAGAAAGGGTTAGGGAAGCTTTTAGTGCAAGCCCCATGGGATCCCAAGTTGGCAGAAGAATTTATGTGTGTCAATACCCTCTCTCATTCCTGAACTTCCACTCAGTCCAGGGTTCAATATTGTAATTACATTCTTGTAAGCTGTGGCTTTGGGAAGAAGATGGAGTCAGTCTATAGATGGCTTGATTTTTTTTTTTTTTTTTAATAATCATGGAGGGATGTTTGGGTAGAAATAATCCAATTCCATAAAGGATTACTCCACAGTTTTGTGGGTTTTTTTCTGATTTGGAAATTGTTATATGATGAATTTTCAATCAGTTTACCTCCCCGTTTATTTTCTATCATGCGAACGTTAGAATGTGGTAATGTTTCCCAGGTGTCCCTAGCTTAGGGGAAAACCGTGAGGACTATCTTCATGGGAGCCTGTCAAGCAGTGGCTGTCAAAGAGCCACTGGAATTAACAATTATCCGTGAACAATTCACAAGGCATGTAATCCCTGTGCAGATCACTGAGAACTGACTGCCTCTGAGAAGTGCCTGCAAGATTAGCCAAACGGCCTTGCAAAAAAAACAACAACAAGAAAATGATCACAGAAGTACTTCCTCATTTCTTGGCATCAGTGCGTGGCTAAGGCGACAGAGTTGCAGGTTCATGCTCCGAGTCTGAGGGTATTCTTCAGGTGGGGGAAACAGGGTGTCTTGAAAAGTAAAATTTGAACACATTCTTACGCGGCAAGATGACCCACGTGTATCCAGAAACACCTAGAGCAGTCATTCAGTACTGAGCTTTCCTACTCAGATGGAAACTAAAGGGTTCTGGGGTCAAACCTACCATTTTCAGAAGACGGAAATCAGGGCAAGTCTCATTTGCAGATGGGTAAGTACATTCTAGGGATCTAAGCTGGATTCAGTAACTTTATCAAAAAGCCTGGCATTAGAGTAAGAGGGTTTGATACTGAGAACCCTCCTAGGAAGGGGCACATCCAACAGCCCACCGTACCGTCTGACCCAGAAGCTCTCCAGCAGTTTCCAGCCGCTGTGGGGACCTGGCAATCAGAAGTAACCCCATCTTGGGCTTCCCTGGTGGTGCAGTGGTTAAGAATCCACCTGCCAATGCAGGAGACATGGGTTCGAGCCCTGGTCCGGGAAGATCCCACATGCTGAGGAGCAACTAAGCCTGTGCGCCACAACTACTGAGCCTGTGCTCTAGAGCCTGCGAGCCACAACAACTGAGCCCGCGTGCCACAACTACTGAGCCCACACACCACAACTATTGAAGCCTGCACACCTAGAGCCCATGCTCTGCAACAAGAGAAGCCACCGCAATGAGAAGCCCGTGCACCGCAACGAAGAGTAGCCCCCGCTCGCCGCAACTAGAGAAAGCCAACACGCAGCAACAAAGACCCAACGCAGCCAAAAAATTAAAATTAAAAAAAAAAAAGAAGTAACCCCATCTCCATGCTTTGGAGGAAAATTTACAAACTGAGGTTTGCCTGACCTAACAACAGGGATGCTTAGTTTTCCTATATCAACTGATGAAGAGTAGATACTGGCATTTCCAACCAAGAAAAAAAAGGATGGCTTAGGCTAAAAGCAGCCTCAATGTGGGAAACCAAGTGAGGTTGTGAGAAGAGTCAAATTTCTTGCACTTTATTAAGAATACAGCTGGACCCTCCAGAGATGCTCATCTTCAGGGGATTTCATAGGTCCTTGGCCAGAGACCAACCTGGATCATAAGAGGAAACCCCCTGGGCCTTTCTTTTAAAGAAAGAGCTTTTAGTCATCTGGGCTTTGCTTATTGAAAGAATATTCTTTCTTGTCCTGGAGTCAGGGTGAAAGAATGTGCTGCCAGGTTATCTGAGAGGCCCACAGGGAGATGCCAGTGAGACAAGCCCAGTGGTCCCCTACTGAACTCTTTCATCTTGAAGGCCAATAAGATGTCATCTTCACTACACTTCCCAGGGCCTGCTGTCTTCAGACGGCACGACAGCAATGAACACAGAACTCAATTGCCACTCCTTTCCCATTTCGCTCTTAACGCCAAGGAAATCTGGTATCAGAGCCTTGGAATTATGAATTGGAAAACGGTGACAAGAAGAGTGAGGGTGCAAAGTAATTTAAAACACTGAATGCCACCCAATAACATTAAAATAGGTCATGCAGGATATCGCCATGGAGCTTTCTTTTTTTTTTTAATAGATATAGTTTTTAAATTGGGGTATAGTTGCTTTACAATATTGTGTTAGTTTCTGTTGTACAACGAAGTGAATTAGCTCTATGCCTGCATATATTCCCTCCCTCTGAGACCTCCCTCCCCCCAACCCCCCATCCCATCCAGCTAGGTCACCACAGAGCACCGAGCTGAGCTCCCTGCACTATACAGCAGTCCCCACTAGCTGTCTGTTTTGCACATGGCAGTGCACATACGTCAGTCCCAATCTCCCAATTCACCACCACCCCGTGACCACATGTCCGTTCCCTACGTCTGCGTCTCTATTCCTGCCCTGCAAATAGGTTCATCTGTACCATTCTTCTAGGTTCCACATACATGTGTTATTATACGATACTTGTTTTTCTGTTTCTGACCTACTTCACCCTGTATGACTTTCTGTTAAATTTTTCCCCTCTCAATTCTTTGGGGAATTCTCCCTGCTTCTGTGTGCAGAGAGCCCCACTAACTCACAGTAACCTGAGGGTTAGAGATCATCACCATTAAGAGCGGGGCCACAGCGGTGGCAATGGTATCATAGGATCCCACTCACTCTATGTCAAGGCCGTCGTCTACCCATAATGAGAGGTTAGAGGGGTTAAGTTTACACAGTGAATAGGCCACTGGTGCTCCCCCCTTGATTCTCAGCAAGAAAAGTGCAGAAAGTTCAGTTACTCCCACTGGCCACTGGACAAATGCCCAATTGCTCTCTGGGGAAATCTCACAGCGGCTGTGTCATTGTGAATCCCCCCCGCCGCCTCCACAGGCCTCTCCTTCAGGGCCACTTAGTTTCCAAGCCCTGTCCCTTCTTTCTCCACTACATTTCTTGAACTAGTCCTCTTCTTTGATTCCTGCTGTCATCATCCTTGGTGAAGTTCTCATTTGTTTTCTCCACTGGGCTTTTGCTCTATCTTCCCATTTCGCTTCCTGATATACCACTGTAATCCACTTTACACACGACTCTCGGTTGAGTCTTCCTGACGCATGCCTCCCTGATCACGTCCCTCTTCTGTTCAAACACTCGTGGTGATAACTTTGCCGCCTGCTGCTCACAGTCCAAGCGTGGTGATTCTGCATTGCTTATCGACCAAAATCCAATGAACAAATTGATAGCTTTATTCACAAAGAGGAAATTGTCCAGGGACTCACATGTTATCCTACGAATAAAGGACTGAGACTCAGAAAGTTGCTCAAACTTCAGCAGCCCACGTGCCGGAGGTGAATTTCACTTGACCTGTCCCAACGTGTTTCTCTCCTATACATCCTCCTTGTCCCAATCAAAAAGTCCTTTTCCTGTGTCCAGCCTGACTTATCCCTCAGGCTCTTGAATTCTGCTATCTTTAACTATTACTTCTTTGAATAGTGAGTTCCACTCTCAGAAAAGAGATTAACCAAGTAAAAAAGGAACAAGCGACTCCTAAGAAAGACACCAGAGAATGACCGCAGCTTGAGTGGAGAAGAAAGGGGAGTCGATGGGTGTTTGCGGCTCTTCTTTGTTCGATTCCCTGCATCTCAGGACCCTAATCGTCCACAGACTATCCTCTTGACTTTGATGGGGATTTCTCTTCTGTGCTTATGCTTCAGTTACTCAAAACATGATCACCACAATTAGACAGTCATAATACCCCATGATGATAGGAATGGTTTAATGGAGAAACATGCTTGGGTAAAGATCCTTGGATATTAATCAGAGTAATGCATAAAGATTGTAGAAAGCAACTTGGAGAATAAGACATAGAAAAATTACTGAGTCGCTTTGCCCATCTTTAAAGCATTGCCATTTCTGGGGCTGAATGCAAGAGCAGCTAGGAGTGGGGGAGAGGGGAAGACACACCACATCACACACAAATCTGAGGATTCCAATTCTGCAGAGTTTCTTGTCATGCGTGAAAGAGGGACATAAAGGAATCTCCCTCTACATAAGGCCTATAACAGTCCTTCCCCTTTCCCCAGAAGTAACACAGACTACAACCATAACAGCCTAGAAAGGTGAAGAGCTAACTTTTCTTTAAAAAAGAAAAAAAAAGAAAGGAGAAAATGAAGACAAGAAACAAGCAAATACAAACAGACTCTGAAGGACAACTTATTTTGCCTGTCAGTGCACCATGAGGCACAGTTGGGAAGTTCTTCTTAAGATCTAACTTGCATTTCTCTTGCTGTTTTTGTTTGTTTGTTTGACCATAGACTGCTCTAGCCTCTTTGCCAACAGAGAAATACTCACAGCCCTTCCCAGCTGGCCATTTGGCTCAGCTAATGGGGCTGTTCTCAAATCCATGGTTAAAATGTCTGTCCCTGAAAAGGGCCATTGAGCTTTTGCTCCATAAGAAAGCTCTGGACCACACCTCTCAAGCTAGACAGCCCTGCCATATGTGTGTGAATGTAGATGCCATCGTGACCACTGCTTCTATCTACTAAGAAAAAAGTCAAAGCAAGATTCGTGCCTGAACTTCAACCTCTACCCAGAGAGTGCTGAAGAGTCGGCTACTGGGAATTAACCTCTATCCCCTCATTACAGCAGGACGCTAGACCAGAGCAGGGGGTGACCCCGGAGATGAATCCTGGGCTTTAGCCCTCGGGTGGTGTTTGCCTCGCAGAACCTTTCTACTTCCTGGGGGTGAAGGTAGGGCTCTTTAGCAAAATTTTCAATATGGAGTTGTACCCCAACTTTTTCCTTCTACATCCATAGTTTCTTCTATCATATTAAATAAAATGTTACTCTTGATTTTTTTAAAAAAAGCACAAAGGAGTGACAGTATAAACAAGATGGGACTTCAGAAGGCCAGAAGGCTCTCTGCATTTTGCCAGAACCAGGCTTTGCCTCCTTTTGGGTTTCCCGAGGCGGCCAGCACCCTAGAGCTGGTGATTTCTCAGGGGGCCAAGTGTAAAGGGGGCTTAGGATTTCCATGTCTGGTGAGAGACCCCCTGAAGGCTAGAAGGAGGAGGCAAGAGCAGAGACCCATCCAACCTGTGTTCAGAATTACCGGGGAAAGTTCCTTAATGTTCCCCACCTTGGTTTCTTCACCTGTAAAATGGGGATAATAATGGAGGCATACCTCATAGGATTGTTGGGAAGATTTAATTCAAAGGGATAAAACCCTTAACACAATGCCTGGCACATAAAGAGTGACCATTTAACCGCACCTCTTGGTATTAATATGAGTAGAGTCATCTCTGGGGGCAAAGTAGCAAAGAGAAAGAGTGGGAAAGAGAGCTCCGGGAAGTGACCAAGGCACTGCCATCCCCCGGCCCTGGTGATGACCCCGCTGTGCAGGGGTGCAGAACATTCTTCCATTCACCCAGGCCCCAGCTCGCTCCCAGATATGGAACAAGCCGGCAGCACAATAAAGACCTGCCTTCCACAAGGTGGGCACCGCGCCGAGCGGCGCCTGGGTCCAGAGGAGATATCTCTGTCCAGCATTTCTATCAGGGCTCTTCCGAGCCAGCTCCTGGGGCGCAGACAAAGACCCATTCAGGACGGCTGGAGCGCTGAGAGCAAGCAGATGAGCAGGGGGGCCCGGGAAGGGGGTGGAGAAGCGGCACAGTGCCTGGCACCGACCCGGCCAGGGCCGCCTCAGGCGAGTGGGCGTGGAGGGCTCAGGTCCACAGCCGGGGCTGCACTCTTTGTCCTTCCTCGGATGCCTTTCTCCGGTGGTGGTCCAGGGCCTGGAGACACCAGCTGCCATGGCTGGGGCTGAATGACCTCTCTGGAGGAGGCGGGGAACCCCCAACCCCACCACGCCAGCCCAATAAGCCGAGTATCCAGCGGAAACGGGCCATTACTAACTGGCCTGTCATTTCAAAAGCACTTCTTTCTGGGAAAAATGCCTCTCAGAGTTTCCCACCCTGGGGAGGTACTAGCTGAGGCACTGAAGTGACAAACAAGAAGCTAAATTAATACACAGCAGCCACCTGTTACTCCCCAGGACCTAGGAAGTGGCTTCGTGTGCTTCAGCCTCAGTTTTCCCACCTGTACAATGGGGCCTGGTAAAATAATCTGTTGGATTTCAAAGAGAAGCTGTTGAGAGAGTTTCTAGGCAGCAGTGTGTTTATTTTCTCTGAGCCAGCAGGCAGGCCCAACCCCAGCCTTCCTCTCTGTGGCCTCCTGGAACGCATGGAGAATGCCTGGTCTGGGGCTCCCATCACCATGGCTCTGCGGGCAGCCCCCAAATATGTCAAGTCCGATGCATCAGGGCCATGCCAGCTCTGCAGTGCTCACAATTTTGGAGCAGAGAGGCTGCTGAAAGGACCATGATCCATGAAGAAAAGAAGATTCCCTCTTTTACCTTTTCCCTCCTAAAATTACGGAAGGCTACCTTAATAATGTCTGACAGATCAAACGTGGAACAGAAAACTGAGCCCCTTCTTGTCACCAGGTTTGTAAGACATTTCCTATGGCACAATGTCATTTTACAGATGACTCAACTCAGTAGGACTGAAGGGATTTTCTATCATCTAAAGATGTTTCTACATCAATTAATCCAGTTGTCCAGCTTTCCTGGAATGCACTGACTGCATTTATTCACCGAGATACCTCTCATCCAGTGGTAAAACTCAGTACACATACCACCTCCTCCAGGAAGCCTTCTCTGATGACACAGCTCAAATCAGTACCCCTTCATCATGCTCCCACAATGCCCCAGGCACACCTCTCTCTCGTGGCACTTAGGAAACGACTTGAAATTGTCTGTTTATGTGTCTCTGTGGTCTTCTCTGTGGTCGGGCACTGTATTTTATCAAGCTTCCAGCACAGTGTTGGCACGACGTAGGAGCTTAATAAATGTTTACTGAACTAAATGGATGTGTTGCTGGCATAAACCCCCACTTGTAATTTATAAGAGTATCCTGTAACCTTTGCTCTCCGGAAGTTCTATCTCGTAGCTAACCCAACTCGCCCCTGCACACATATGTTGCTACTTAGTCTAACCTCAGCTGGTGACCATCCTCATTCTTATGAGAGTAGCAGAAGAAATCACTGCTATCGCTCATCATTTCTTTCTACCAAGTCAGACTTACTTTCAGGCTTAAATCAGGAACAATCAGAATCTCAGATCTGACAGCTTTTACTTTTAATAGACAAATAGAAAAGGACTTTCAAGAAGGATTTTGGCCAGAGAGAATCTGTGCATTTCAACAAGTTTCTGGGAGGCACCTACTATGTGCCAGACTGTGTGTGAGAGAATAAACACATGCTGAAGTCCCGGCCATCAAGAGATCCCTAACCTAGAATAGGGAATAAACAGGGGGGATACTTAACCTATGAACAAGCACCACTCCACTTTATTTGTGGTGCCCTGATTAGAATCACCAAGTTTTGTGAGAATGTAAGAAAGTCCAGACTGCTAAAAAAACAAAGTTTCCAGTTTCTAAGCAACTTGGGAGAAAACTAGTGGCCCAGTCAGGGGACACGCTGGGGACATGTTGATGAGCCCATGAAAGGATCAGTGCCCTGCCTGGGTGTGTTGACATTGTGACAGAAATCTATTTGCATTTTCACTGCTGGGCGGAGGCTGGCCTCCACTGACCACATATTCAGGAAGCTGGCACGAGCCCCTCATCACCAACCCCTACACTGGCAGCCTCCCTTCTTCTGGCCAAGGAGCTCAGGGTCTGCGTGACTTGAGGCAAGTCATCTGGGGACATTTGGGATTCTGATCGGGTGAGCCAGTGGAGGCAGCACAGATAAGACCAGGACAGAAACCTGGCAGCCTAAGTAACATCTGCTTGGGCTGAGGTTTTGGCATGGGCTCCTGCCGGGGTGCCTGGGGCTGGAGCCTGGGAAGGCTGCGGTTGGAGCAGGTGACAGCAGGTGGCGCAGGAGAGCAGAAACCAACCCTTGGTGGGGCCCAAAGAAAGCATGGGATTAATCCTGCCCCAAAGAGAGGCGCTAGGGCTGAGAAAGGCAAAGGGGACCAGGCTCTCCACACGGTGCCAAAATAAGCAGACTGTCCCCACGGAACATACAGCCAGATACGGGCATTTCTCAGGTAAAGGTAAATCAAGATAGGTCGGAAGAGGTCTGAGTAAAATCCCTGCATGGTCAGCATCTTTAGGACATGTGCAAAGAAAAGAAAAAACAACATACAATATTAACTTCAGGGGCAAGATAAACACTCCTAGAGTTGAAAGGCTCAAACCACTCTGAACCCTTAGACGGCCGATGGGTAAAGTATAATTCTCCAAATAACCTTCCCCCTAACAACAACAAAATGAAAACAAACGACGACAACAAAAGCACTTAATCTGGTCGGTAAATTTCTGGAAAGCAACATTTTCAAACATACACACAAAAAGGGATTATATCTCCATCTTAAAGCTACTAGACAGAGCCACCTTCTCAATGTTCTTATCTCTGGGTAAGCTGCATCCGAATCATACCATTATGGCCAGAAAGTTCCCCTCCCACAGACACCCAAGGTTTCTCAGTTTCTGGGCCCCAAAGGGCAGAAAGCATGGTCCTACTTATTTATTTACACAGCACCGTAACTTGAAGAACTTTAACTGGGGAATTCTAAGCAAGGGGATAAAAGTGCCACACACAGGATATAGGACAATCTGTCTCTTCTGAGAGAGAACATTCAAAAGCAGTAGACAGATGAGATGCACAATAGAGAATTTACCTCATATACTGAAGCAGTGTAGGTTGGCTTGGGGATAAATTTTAGGGAATGCAAGGAATTTTACTTATTTTTCCATTTCGTTTACTTTCACGTTGCTATTTCTCTTGGGGGGAAGCAATCCTAGATGCCTAAGGTCTGATGTTTTATAAATCAGTTCTCTGTGTTTACTTAAGTACATGTGCATATATGCAGCATGTTGCATTGCTTGAGAAAAAACATTTGATGTATTCTCAATCTTCTGCAAAAAGCAGGGTCTGTTCAACTCAGTTCACTGCTGGGTTTACTGCTCAACTAGGACAGTAAATGAGTCTGTTCTGTAACCTACCACCTGTAACTGGATGGGCCCACATCACAGACGTCTCAATAGCAGAAAGCATAAGAGCTCAGCGATTAGGCTCCATCAAAGGGCCAGGAGAGCACAGAGGAAGGGGGAAGGAATTCCTCTGGGTGGGACCAGAAAGGCTTCATGGACTCAGATACTGGAGTTGTTTCATCCTCCGTGCCTTGGACTTGTTTCCTTCTGCCTGGAATGTCCTTCCTCATCTTCCACCATCTTCCTTTTCTGGGTAATTTTTCATCTTCTTCCAGAATCAGTACGGATCCCATCTGAAGCCCTTCCTGACCAGCACCTTGCCCTGTGTGTCCTTAGAAATCCTGTGCAAATCTCGTTCCAAGTACATGACATAGGAATGATGCTGCTGTCACCATCTTCCTGCTATAAAATTCGCTATTGTAGACTCCTGTTCTTCTGCTTCTTCATGTTTTCCCACATCCCTCTCCCCCCAACTCTTTCTAAGTAGGGTTGCCAGATGAAAACAGAATGCCCAATTTAAACTGAATTTCAGGTAAACAACAAATAATTTTTAGTATAAATATATCCCCGATATTCCATGTGTTGTTGTATTTTTATTTGCTAAGTATGGTAGCCTCATCCTGAGACCCCTGAGTTCATGCCTGTTCCCCCCTCCCCGTCCCCCTGCGGCGAGGGGTGGGAGATGCATTCAAAGCTGCAGATGCACTTTCTCAGCATTGACCTCTCTCCCCAGCCAGCTCTCCAGAAGAAAGGGGGTACCCCTTGCACACCCCTCCAGAATATCGGACGAGTAATCTAAGGTCAATTTCAGACCCATTTGGTGTTTTTTCTCCTGTACTGGGTGTATTTATTCAATAGAAATGAAGTTTAAGTGTTTTGTTCAATATAAAAACACTTGCTCAGATGTTTTGAAATAGGAGGGTTATCGCTTGCTTTTCATTTAAATGTGGTTTCATGAACTGTATGAATTCTACGACACTTTGAAATCTGTTAAGTCCATGTTTAATTTCAAAGTATGGCCAGCTGGATGTAGTGACATTTACCTTGTCAGTTCCTGCTGGCTCTTTCAACCCATTCTGTCCTGGAAGAAGCAAGGGAGATGCAGCTGGCAAGGTATGAACCTGCAGAAACACAGCCAACCCCATCAGACAGTGTCCAGCATTGTGAAATATCTTCAAGCTCAACATGCCCTCCTTATTTCACTATTTTAGCAAATGGAACTTTAAAAGCAAAAATAGCAACATCTTGGATTTCTCTAACAAATCCTTTCCACCAAGATTAACATTCTTTCCACTTACACCCCAACTCCCAGGGTGAAAAATTGCAACAAGAATAATTTATGGCAATGTTGCCCTAACTTTTTTATATCATCACACACAGGAAGCTATAACAATTGCATAATTGGGATACCTTGGAAAAAATCTGGGAGATTCTATTTGAGACTTAGTAATAAAATTAATTAAATTTCATTACTTACTTTTTAAGTTAGCAAATGTTACAGAGAATACTAAATATGGACTTTGTATAAACCCTCCCAGTAAAATAAATCATTTTCTATTTAGAAACATCTAATATCTGCTTTTAAGATGTAATGATTAGGGAATTCCCTGGCAGTCAAGTGGTTAGGACTCCACACTTTCACTGCCGTGGCCTGGGTTAGATCCTTGGTCGGAGAACTGAGATCCCACAAGCCACACGGCACAGCCGAAAGAAAAAAAAAAAAAAAGAAAAGAAAGAAAGTAATGATTAAAATCACATATGCCTTCTACATTATTAGACAAAATATAAAATATCAGAGCAAATGAAATCAGGAAAAAAATCTAACACTTTATAGGGCACGCAAAGCAAAGGACATCACTGATGGTAAAAAAAAAAAAAAAAAAAAAAAAAATCATGACTAAAAAATAATCAAACTAATACCAGGACATTTTAACAGGATGATCCCGGGAAAGTGAATTGCATGTAGCTTCCCAGGACACTCTGGTGTGTGTGGTGGGGGGGCATTCATAGAGTTTTTAGACACCCAAAGAGTCATTACGGAAGTCAGCAAGTTTACAGATAAAGCCATACAATGAATGTTCAAATATAATTAAAAATTTCTAAATAGCTATCAAAACTGCTTTTATATACTCTCCCACTATAAGAAACTTTCAACCATCCATATCTCAGATAAATTCCTTGTAAAGTATCCCAGCCACCCCGAGCCTGTCACAGCGCCCCTGGAAAGCTCTGCCTTACAAATGAGATCATTCTGGTCCATTTCCAGCCCACTGTTGGTGCTACAAGCGTAGTGAAAATGAACAGGTACTGAAGAAGAAAAGTATTCTTATCTTTTAACCAAATCAGAATCTTCCCCAAATATTGAGGATTATGAAACACTGAGGTAAGTTCCCCACAGAAGATTCAGGGGTTGCCCTCCTTCCTTAGCTAGCCTTGGTGTGTGGAAAGGGCCAGTGAACCATCCCACTCCATCATATACTGGGAGCAACTGTGAAATGACAAAAGCACTGGCACAACCACTACAGATAGAAAAAAATGCAAAAAACTCGGTCCTAGTTGGAAGCTTACTGTGTGGAGAGTGAGACCAACACAGAAACAGAGATACAAGGGCATCCGTGG
The DNA here is from genome assembly GCF_002837175.3 of Physeter macrocephalus. NCBI lineage: Eukaryota > Metazoa > Chordata > Mammalia > Artiodactyla > Physeteridae > Physeter > Physeter macrocephalus. The sequence goes on along the minus strand of NC_041229.1, from coordinate 10,683,766 downwards.
TTCACCTGAGTCTCGCCCATGATGAGGTTCAACAATTCTTAAGATTCAGTGATTCTTTCTTGCCCATCCTCAATTTATGCTATAACCAGACACATGCTTTTACAGAGCATCTGGCTGCCTTCCCCCTCAATAATTCTCTTTGCTCCAAGAACTTGCCTCAAGTTTGACTCTTGAGAGTGTTTTTCTCCTCCTGAAAAGTATGCTGCCTTTTCCCTTCTCACTCTCAGCCAGCCCAGATGGTTTCAGAGCTTGGAAAGAAGGGCCCAGCATCACCAGTTACCACTGGGTGACTGTATCCCTACATGCCTGGAATGTAAAGCCTAGATAACTGGGGAGCGGGGTGGAAAATGAACCTGATAGTTTTTAGGACAAAAGCGTTTTCTCTCCTCATCCCACTACCTAGGGTTCAGCAGGGTTTCACTGAGCAAACGATTTTGAAATTGTCAGCCAAGCCTGTGCCTCTCAAGAGCCTGTCTCTCTAATTCCAGCCCTGAAAGGATCACAGTTTTGAGCCATGTGGCTTTCATGATTCTTTCATGGATGGCACATCCATCAGGGAGTCCCATCTGAGCCCCCCAGCAAAGCAGAATTAACTAATGTGCATAAATTAGCACCAAATGTCTACTCTTCGGAGAAATGCCAAAACCATTCCTTCCTACAACAGATAACTAACCATCCCCATGTCCTATCAGCCTCCTTCTCCAACAATGACCGGCACCTCCTTCAACTCATGTTCAGTTCTATAGTTTATCAAATGATTTCAAATGCATTTCCTCATTTGACCTTTGACATTTGGGTGGCAGGTGACATAGAAGTTTTAATTCCATTACATAAATGAGAAAAATAAAGCTCAGAGGAGTCACATGACAAGCCCAAGTCACACAGCTAAAACCCGAAGGGCTGATTGTGGAACCAAGGTCTTCTGACTCAATCTGGTGTTCTTTCCAGGACACAGTTCACAGCCAGTGAGAGAGAAGGAGAGAAACATCTGAGAAGGCCAGTATCGAAGTTGAAGGAGCTCCCATGTCCTCTCCTTGTTCTCTCAACCCCCAACCCACAGCTCACTGGAAGTCCCTGATAAAGGTTCCATCAATGTCTGAGTCACCTTTGGCACATGGTTGATTCTGAGAAAAACTGCACAGGTACATGCACACACAGGCACACATTTACATATGTATAAGATGTATTATCCTCCCAGTATTTAAAACGCTTTACCACACTCCACATTGTTCTTCTCCAAGCAATAAGTGCCCGGAACATAGCGGAAGCTCAATTATCTACTGGCTGAATGAATAAATTAATGCTCTCTCTCTCATTCTTTTTGACATCTCAGAATGGTCCTTCTATTTCAGCCGGTCTCATCTCCTAGCTGCCCCACCCACCACACCGAAGTACTGGAGCAGGCTCCGTGTCAGGATGCTATACGTAACTAAGTGGGTCAGAACCAGACACAAATAAAACCATAGTTCCCGTTCTGCTGAAGCACGATTTACAAACTGTAGCTTCAGAGATGACTGGGGTAAATGACTTTCAATCCTTTGGGACAGATAATCCTTTGAAACAGATATTCAAATCTCATTTTATAGATGAACTGATACAAGCTCAAGGAAATTAAAAGATTAGCCAAAGATTACCAAACTAGCAAGTGACAGAGACAGAATTTGAACTCACTTCTGACCACTGGGTTACCATGCGTATCTAGCGTCTGGCATGGTAACTCGCCTCCCAGTACTCCTTGAAGGTGTCTGGGGCCCTATATACTGGCTGTTTACTCAGCCTACAAGGCTCTTCCCTAGAGCTGCTGGGTGATGCCCAGCTCCCACACCTCCTCCAAGGCTTTGCTCATTTTTTACCTACTCACTGAGCTCTTCCCTCATCACCCTAAATTGCAATCCATCCTTTCCCCCACCCCCATCACTCTAGGTGCCCCCCCATCCTACTTTGTTTTTTGCCATAGGACATAGCACTTTGCAACATATCATAGAATTTAATTATTTATTATGTTTATATATATTTTCTAAGTAGGCTTTGCTATGGTGTGAATTTGTCTTTTTAAATTCATTTATGGATCCTGAACACTAAGAATACTACCGGAAAGATAGCAGGTGTTCAAGAAATATTTTCTTTTTTTTTTTTTTTTTTTTTTTGTGGTATGCTGGCCTCCCTCTGCTGTGGCCTCTCCCGTTGCGGAGGACAGGCTCCGGACGCGCAAGCTCAGCGGCCATGGCTCACGGGCCCAGCCGCTCCGCGGCACGCAGGATCCTCCCAGACCAGGTGGACGCGCAAGGAAATATTTTCTAAATTGAAGGAATAGGGACTTCCCTGGTGGTCCAGTGGTTAAGAATCCACCTTCCAATGCAGGGGACGCAGGTTTGATCCCTGGCCGGGGAACTAAGATCCCACATGAAGCAGGGCAACTAAGTCCACGCGCCACAACTACTGAGCCTGTGCACTGCAACTACTGAGCTCACGTGCTCTGGAGCCCGCGCACCACAACTAGAGAAGCCCGCGCACCGCAACTAGAGAAGCCCGCGTGCCGCAATGAAGATCCCACGTGCCGCAACTAAGACCCGATGCAGCCAAATAAAAAAATAATAATAAAATAATAAATTGAAGGAGTAAATGAATGGTAGGCACTCAGTTAATATTTGTTGAATGAACCAAGAGCTTATTATCTAAGCTACCCCATGGTCCCACTTATTCAATGCTCCCTATATGCTAGGCCCAGTGACATAAGTGATCTCATTTAATTAGCCCCCAGGTTCTTCAAGCTAGATAATCAAATTCCCTGTTATAAAGATATACACGCTCAGAGAAATGAAATAATTAGCCGAAGAGCACACCAATGGTAAGTGACACGCAGTGTTTGAACTCAGTTCTAACTCCAAAGCTTGGGGGTCCTTCCATCCCAATACAACACTTCTCAGCGTACTCACAAAGGTATGAGCCACCTAGAAATGCGTTGCCTCTATAAATGAAATAATGACCCATAAAAAGTAGGTAAACCTTAGTCATTCACAGTTAATATTGCCTCATTCGACTCAAGTTAGACGTGAGAGCTCCATCGCCTGAGATGAAGCTTGTTCCCTATCGTTCTGGAGCCCAGAAGCAAGGCGTGTTGCTCAACTCAGCCTGGTAATTTGCATTTTTAATCATTCAAGAATTTAATGAGTATCATGGCCTTAATCAGGTGCACTACAAATACAGCTGATGTCATCAGAGCATAATTAGTTTGAAGGAGAAAAAAGTTTTTATAGTCTGAATATGTCTCCGCTGGTATAAAGGTGAAGGGTCTCAGGGGTTCATAGAAAAGGAGAGAAACCCACTTAAAATCTAGATGCTGTGATTAAAGACTTTTAAAACGTATTACCTGGGAAAGGTTTTTGAAAGTGTACCACCACTATACTAAAACTACAAAGGTAACAAAGCACCAGTGGCAACCATTTTTACAGCTCTATTCAGATGTCATTTGCACACCACAGAATCCACCCATTGTAACTGCACAGTTTAATGATTTTATGTAAATGTAGAGAGTTGGACGACTGTAACCGCAATCCAGTCTTCAAACATTTCAATCACCCCCAAATTCCCTCCAGCTGCAGCTTCTGCTGTCACCCCCCCAATCCTATGCAACCACCACTCTGCTTCTGGTCTCTATAAATTTGCTTTCTCTGGACATTTCATATAAATGGAATTTCACAGTATAAATACCTCTGTGACTGTCTTCTTTCTCTTAGCATATTTTTGAGGCTCATCTATGTTGTAGAACGCGTTGGTATTCCATTTCTTTTTACTGTTGACTAGTATTCCACTGTATGATAGGCCACATTTTGATTCTCCATTCACCAATTCATGAACATTTGGGTTGTCTCCACTTTGGGGGTATTATGGTTTTGCTGCTGTGAATATTCACGTACGAAGTCTTTACGTGTACACGTCCTTTCATTTGTCTTGGGTAAATTCTTAGGGGTGAAAAGGAGAAGTCTCATACTCAATTTCCATTTCACATTTTAAGCAACTGCCAAACTGTTTTCCAAAGTGGCTAATTCCATTTCACATCCCCACCAGCAACACATGAGAGCAACCACTGATTCCTGAAATGCCTTAGACAGTACAATTGAAAATCTTCAACTCTTTATGTCCGATCTTTGAACTTCAGCCTTGAAAGAAAATGTGAAATGCTCAAATCACACTGTAGACAGAGAGGAGGAATGATGGGAAATTAACTGGAATCAATGAGGTTTAGAGAAGAGAAGGGATTTGTAGCAAGTAAGTCTTCTCAGGGATAGTATTTTCAGATTTCATTTGCTAGGCAATTAAATTAATCAATTAAATAAAATAACTCTCCAGAAAGATCAGTTACATTTGCCATAAAGATTGCTCATTTACCCCAATTTACCCTGTGGTTTATATAACAAAGACACTGGTTTCATTTATTTCATTCTCCCTATTTTTATCTCCACATCATGAAGGGAAGGAACACTCTGTGGGCTTTAGAATGTGTTAGTCAAACTGGACTGAGCCCACTCACATGTGGGAAACTCCAAGTTGTTTCATTTTGCCTGTGATCTTCAAAACTCTTGATAAGATATACATCATGAAAAGAAGGATGATGTGGCAAGTTTAGTCTGGGAATAAATTTAGGTTCCATGTTGTACAATTCATGGGTTCATTCATCTATTCTGGAAAACATTAATATGTTCCTTGACATACCAAGAGGAGAAAGACATGGGCTGTGCTTTCAAGGGAGTGACAGACTTGTCAACTAATACTGCAGTGGAGTGCTATAAGTGCTATCGTCAAAGCAAATACAGACGGGAGGGAGAATGCAGGCACAAAAAGGGAAAAGGACAGAAAAGTCATCTCAGAAGAGGTATTTCTTGAGCAGTTGTGCTAAAGTAGGTATTTGTCAGAGAGCCAGGAGCGGAATAAAGGGGGGGGGGGCGTGATGGGGGGGTCATTCTAGCCAGATGCCGGAAGACGAGCAAGGGCCCGGACCCCTGACGCAGAGTGTATTCAGAGACTCGCCTTTAGCGTGGCTGCAGCATATAAGGGGGACCCAGGGGATGAGGCAGGAGGCAAGGCTGGCGAGCACCTTACTTGTCCTAGTAAAGAGACGAAGTCATCCTATAGAAAATAGTGGCTGATTGTAGGATCTTATATAGGATCTGACACTGTAAGAGTTGAATTTTATTTAGCTTACTATTACTAGTGAAGAGGATAACTAGGAGACCAATTAAGAGAGGACTGTAGTAGCCAGGCTGGACGCATGAACTAAGGCAGCAGCAGCAGAAGTAATAAGGAGGCCTGGGATAGGATGAATGTTGAAAGGGCAGGCTCTAGAGCAGTGGTTTGGTGTGGAGAGCAGTGATCCGAGGCCCACGATCAAACTCAAACTTCCTAGGTCCCACCCCCGTGACCTACCATGCTGGATTCTGGCCTAGGAATCTTCATTTTCATAAGCACCCCAGGTGACTCTAATGCAGGGTGACTTGAGGGTACTTATCTCGAGAGTGTGAAGACTCATCACACAGAAGAGCCTTGCGGAGAACCACTAAATCTAAAGCTACCACTGGAACCAGTGAAACGGGGGTGGGGTGGCTTCTGAGAACAGACTGGTAAATGCTGGGTGAGCTTTACCACTGGTCTCCGCTCAACTGGCCCCTCGTGGCTCACCGTGAAGAAGAAAATTGCACTTCAAAGTGAAACAATTTAAAATTCGTCAGCCTAGGCAACAGACTTTAATCAAAGCCTATTGGCCCGTGCATAAGATTCCAAAGAGGTTTACTCACGCTCACCTAAAACGAATTTCTATCTCACCACACAGATAAGAAACTTCACCTTTCTATGAGTTAGCTCCCGGTGCAAGAATTTTTATTCTGCCTTCAGAATCTCCCATCTGTCTTTCCACCTATGCTAGATCTCAGTATCAGGCATACCTCTGAGATACTGTGGGTTCAATTCCAGAGCACTGCAATAAAGCGAATATCACAATAAAGCAATTCACGAAAATTCTTTTGTTTCCCAGTACCTATAGAAGTTATGTTTATACTATCCTATAATCTGTTGTGGGCAATAACATTGTCTAAAAAAAATGTACATCCCTTAATTAAACAATACTTTCTTGCTAAAAAATGCTAACATTTTTTAGCATCGTCTGACAACGTCATCTGACAGATGACATCTAACATCATCTGACATCTAACATCATCTGACAACGCAGGGTTGTAAAACCTTCCATTTGTAAAAAAAAATCTGCGAAGAGCAATAAAGTTAAGTGCACTAAAACAAGGTTTGCCTGTATTATCTCTTACATACCATGAACTCCCAAAGAGTAGGAGCTGGATTTGTCCAAAATCACTTTGTTCTGGTGCACCTATGGAAAATAGGCACAAAATAAATGCTTTGTGTTGATGAAGCTGCGACTATGTTGATGCTTTATTTGCATATTGCTATAAGTGCTGAAGGTATAATTTGCGTATTATGCCAATTTTGAGGGAGTGGGGACTGTGCTACGTTTTGTTGTGCACAGTATCTTTAAATGCAGAAAACACCAGGGTAATAAATTAAACATTTTAATTAAGTGCTGTGGCACCCTACTCATACACTTCTCTGTTACATGGTTCAGATAACTGTGTCAAATAATGTCCTTATTAAACTTCTACATTCATGACAAGCCTAATCACACATGGCTAGTCTACCCCTGATCAATTTTTTATCGTGTCCCCCAACCAGAATGATAAATACTGACGCGTAAGATAGCCTCCACTTACGGCACAATTGTTTCATGCCAGGTACCACACTCAAGTGCTTTAGTGAGAGATTACACTGAATGTTCACAATGACCTTAACTAGTGGATACTATTATTAGCCCCATTTTACAGATGAGAAAACCAAGGCTTAAAATAGTTAAGTAAAAAAGTTCAAAGCAGGTGACAAGCAATCAAGTAGCAGGGATTTTAACTTAGGTCAGCTGAGCAGGCTCTAAAAATGAGCCCATCTTGTTTCTCAAGTTTCCATTCCATCTCAGCAATGAAACAAGTGGATTTAATGTGATAGAAAATGAAAAAGAAAATCCAGAGTACGGAAAATCCCATGTTATGATAGTAATCTCAGGAATTACCAGCTGGGAATTTGCCCCCAAGTCTCTTCTAAGGGTGTGATGGTCCATGTTTAATGTGTCACTCTCCAGGGAGGGAAAAGCCCTGGTTTGTATCGTTTGCAGATTTCCATGCTATACATGTTCTCACCACCCTGCCATTACAAAAGGTGGAGCTGGGGAGACAACACGGATTGTGCCTCTTTCCTCCTAAAGGTCAGGGTTCTCACGGTCTCTGAACAAGCCCCAGAGACCCTGGACCAAGGAGAAGATACTTGTCCTGTTTTGCAGGAGGACCCAGTGCAAGGGAGAGGGTGGAGAGCGACAGAGTGGGGGGATGCAAGTGCCACCAGGTTATTTTAATTAAAAAGTGATGACAGCTGAATATATTCCCCACCTCTGCGGCTAACAGCTTCCTGACCTAGACCTCACTCGCTAGACCCACTCCCGAAACCAGACGGCATTCGTCCCCATGGGGCTTCTGTTATTGGCTGGCCGTCTCAACAGACGCAGGTCCAACCAAATCCATGTCTAATATGAGCATGCAAATGGGGAGATAAAAGGGAAAATGCATATGTGTGAATCACAGTTCACAGAAGGAGAAGTGTCTCTATGCGGCTGCTTGGGCGGGAGGACGCCAAAGGTCATTGTCGTGGAGCTCCTGGGCAGCACAGGATTAATTCCGTCCAGCTGTCATTCATAGCTATCACTTTTATCAATTCATTTGACACATTAAAAATATTTGATTGGATGTATTGTGATGAGGGCCGTGCGTGCGTGTGTGTGTGTGTGTGTGTGTGTTGGTTAAAGCATGAGTTTCGCAGTCAAACATGCCTGCAGCATTTCATCTGCTTCCAGTCCCATTTAATCCTATTATTGTGTCCATTTTACAGCCAAGAAAACAGAGTCAAAGGACATAAATGATAGTTCCTGAACTAAAACCCAACCTTCCTGCAATGTTTTCTTGGATGATTCTAACCCGGGTAGACAGCCCATTCCTATTACACTCACTGACTCTGTACAAGTGACATGAGCTTTGCCTTGCCACACGGATGCCCTGTTATATCACTGGTTTGGCTTCTTTTCTGGCCTAAAACATAAATTGTCATGGGCAGAAACCATGAAGCTAGGCTCCAGGGAGATGCTCAATTTTTAAAATTGATTGATAACACTGTATCCGTAGGTCCACTGATGGAATGAAGCTCTGGGAATTCTAGAATTGGGAGGAAGAGTCAACAGTTTTGAATGCTTATTACATGGTAAGCCCTAAGCGAGGTGCCTTACATACACAGTTTTATTTAAAACGATATGGTTGATATCGTGACTTCCATTGTACAGATTTTTGTAAAAGGCTCAGAGAAGTTAAGAAATTTGCTAACACCACATTACGGGGCTGCTGCAAAGCTGCAACTTAAATCTAGGCCAGTCTAACTCCAAAGCCCAGCTGTGCTGCTCTGGAGGCCATCACGTCCACCCCGCTGCACCTGTGAGAGAAGACACCTAAACAAAACTCCAGCGGGCGGGGATCATACCTCACTCGGAAAGTAATTCCAAATGTTCACTTGGAAACATCTTCCGGGTTCTGTTAAGCCTAATATTCAGAAACGAGTTCTTCATGTCTGTCTTAATTCTCCCTTGCTTCCATTTCAGGTCATTCCCCTTTGTTTGCTAGGCAAGAAGATGGAAAACAGCTGGCTACCATTTCCTAGACAATAATCCTTCTTGGACTGGAAAATTCCTATGACATGATCTCAACTTCCTTTTCTCTGGTACAAAATACAGCCACACACCGCTCAGAGTGAAGTCTGCCCTACCTGATAGGCTTTCCTACGCAGACGGAACTATAGCTGTCAGCGGGGGACATGAGTAAGAGCCACCAGCGGGACTGGATAATCCATGGACAGATGCTCCTGGATCGAAGATTCATGCTGAAAGCAGCTGTCAGAGCAAGGCAGCAAAGTCCTTGGAGGAAAGAAAGATGTTGGGAACCTGTGTGCAGCCCCCCGTTACCCCCCATCACCCCTGGCCTCAAAATAAACTCAGAGCCAGGATATGAGGTGGGGGGACAGAAGGGAGACGAGGAAGCCACGGCAGCTACTAATCTGGGGAAACCAAGGGTTGGCAGGCAGCCCCCAAGGCCCTGGCACCTGGGGAATAAGGGCAGCTGCTCAGAAAACATAAAAACCCAGGGGAGACCAGAAGAGGGGAGGCTTTCAGATGACAATGTTAAATGTTGGGAACCCAGTGGCTACGAAAGGCATTGCCAAGTGTCACACTGAAAACAGGAAAGCTTTCCTGGGCCCTGGCTGTGAAGGCCAGGGAACAATGAAGGGGAAGCCTGTACGGAAAATAACAGCGACATAGAAGCCTGTGCTGGCTTGGGGAAACCCCTTCTACGGTTCTTCCAGAAAGCACAGGAAACAACAGGTGGGCAGTGGGCCTGGCCTCCGCGCCACCTCCCTCCCCATCTGCATGTGGTGTCGGGAAGGGCAGTGGTGGGGTCGGCTCCCCGACAGGGGTCAGAACAGCCCGTTTTGAGAACAAAGCCTGTGCCGTTTACCTGCAGATCAAAGTTGGCTCTTAATAAGATGTGTGATGGAGGGGGCAGAGAGAGGAAGGTCGCCCCTTCATTCCATTAAAAAGGGATTATGAGCCGACAGACCAGGTGAGCAGTGTGATCTGTGAAAAGAAACTGGTCCTTTGGAAGCTAGGACTGTGGCTGAACAAAAGCCTTAAGAGACACAATCGGCAACCGTTCCCTGCAGCAGGGTGGTAAGGCATCAGGTCTGTGCAAGGGCGTGTGCAATCCTTCCTGCTGTTGCTAAGATGGTTTCCCCCCTCTCTGGCCTCTCACCCAATCAAAAGGTAGCAGCTGCTCATTGGCTGCCTGGCTTTATCGAATGACCATGACGAGCTGGAGTTGAGCCCACCTCATTGGTTCATTCCTTTGGCCCATTGTCAGGGGAGAGCAAATCAGACACCTAATCAATATTTTGTGAAGTGGCACTAGACTCCTGGCTAAATTTGCATTAACCTCCTCCCTGTCTGTGTCTTTGCACTCAGATAGCATCAGATTAACTTCAGAGGTAGAGGGAGAGGCAAGCAATCAAGCATTGCCATCCTTCAGCCACTCTGGATGTATTCCTGAGTCTAGGCAAAAATCTTGGAACGCCAAACATGTGACGGAGGAATTAGTTATAAACAAGATGTAAATCTCCTGAGCAGAAACATATGTTACTAGGCTGGATTAGTAGTGCCTTTTCTTGATGCAAACTGAATATTATCTTCTTGCTTCCTTGTTTCCTTCCTTCCTTCCTGTAGTCATTCAACAAATATTTATTGAACACCTACCTAGTCTGAGTCAGGTTCAGTGGTGGCCCTGGATACATCACTGTGCCAGGCAAGAAATGCTTCCTTTCTGGGCCACTCCATAGCGAAGCAGGGCACTAGTCAGCCAGGGTTCATCACATTCCAAACAAACTGGCTCTAAAGGAAACTGGGCTCTAATAATCATCCATTGGAATAAGAGGACCAAAGTTCCGCGGTTTGATGTCTCTTAGTGGGAAACGCAGATTCTGAAGCAAAAGTTGATCTAGTAACCAGGATTCCCCAGAATTCTACATAAATCTCAGATAAAGTGTAGGTACATAGTCATTCTGAGGAAGAGAAAAATGTGGGGTGTCAATAAATTTCCTCTCTCACAGAGAAAATAGAAGCAACCGTGAAAGAAATCCCACACGCCCTCCACCACCACTTGGCAGCTAACGTATGTCTGTGGCCCTCTCCTCTGTGTGCCTTCCTGTCCTAAGGAACAAAGAGATTGTGTTTCCATCAAAACCAACCCTTTCGTTTATGCACTAGCCCCAGCCTCACTCCCCAACTCAAGGAGGTCCTGTAATTCTCACCTTGCTCTCTGACATCATCACATTTTCCAATTTTCCCTCTTTTTTGGTCATTCTCATCATCATGGAAATATGCTGCAATATCCTCAACTTGCAAAATGAAGATAATAAAGAAAAAAATTCCTTATGGATCCAAGGCAGATGTTCAGCTGGAACACACTGGTACTACCATCCTGATTATGAAAATACTGAAACACTTCTGGACCTGCTGATAAACACCCACGACACTGAGCTTCCCAAGTACCCCCTCACCTACTTTTCCAACCCAACCTCTCCCCTGGGACCTCCTGGACATTCCATAGTCCAGCTGCCAAAAGGTTTAAGTCTGGATCAGCAGGCCCACCAAGACTCTGCTCCAGACCCGCAGCCAGCATCCAATCTGATCCATCAGAGCCTGGGTCATATTTATTAATATCATGCCTGCTTAGACCCTACATTTTCTTTGAATCATTCTCCCCTCCTCCCCCATTACTTTCTTGCCCTTCATAGCAAAGATGTCTATTCTCACTGTCTCTATTTCTCTTCCTCTTTTATTTTGAACACATTCCAATCAGGTCACCTTTCCAATCTTTCCGGCATCACAGCTTTTGCCGAGGTTAGCACTGAACCTTCACTTTGCCAAATCCAAAAATCAGTTCTCAGCCTCCATCTTATTTAGCTTATTAGCGGCATTTGACACACAGGTGGCCACTTTGCCTCCTTAAACGCATCTTACTTTTTTACCGCCTTTCTCGTTCCTGATGCACCAATCTCTCTTCAAGTTCTCCTCCTTCCCGTCAGTCTGGCTTTTTTTTTTCTGTTTTGCATTTTTTAATTAAAGTAGAGTTGGTTTACAATGTTGTGTTAGTTTTAGGTGTACAGCAAAATGATTCAGTTTTATATATATATTCTTTTTCAGATTCTTTTCCTTTATAGGTTATTACAAAATATTGAGTATCGTTCCCTGTGCTCTACAGTAGGTCCTTGTTGGTTATCTATTTTTTATATAGTATTGTGTATCTGATAATCCCAACCTCCTAATTTATCCCTCCCCCCATTTCCCCTTTTGTAACCATAAGTTTGTTTTCTATGCCCCCATCAGTCTGCCTTTTATTCTCCTTTGCTGGTTCCTTCTCACCTTCTTGACCTCTAAACAATGACGGGCTCTAGGGCTCAGTCTTGGGGCTTCATCTTCTTTTCTCTCTACATTCAGTCTCTGGTGATCTAGTCCTTCGACACTGAATACCATCTAAACTCCAATGATTGTCAAATTTCTACGTCCTGCTTCAACATTTCCCCTAAAGTCTAGATTCAAACATCCAATTGTCAACTCTGCATCTTCACTGAAAATGGTCCCACTTGCTCCTAGTCTTTTTCTCCATTAAGTGGAAACATCATTCCTCCCATCGCTCAGTCCAAAATCTCTGGACTCAAGCTCGAGTCTTTGAGTTTTTTTTCTCACATCACACTACAATCCACCAGCAAATTCTATAGTTCTACCTCCAAATCAGATTCAGAATCTGACCATGTATCACCGCCTCCTACCACTGCCCCTCAGGACCAAATCACTACCATGTTTACCCTTTATCATTGCAATGACCATCCGAAGGTGTCCCTGCCTGCATCCTTGACCCTTAGCCATCTCTTCTCCACGGAGAGGCAGAATAAGTCTCTGCAAATATAGTCAGCTCATGATACTCCTCTGCTCAAACTTTTCAAATGGCTTCTGTCTCCTCCAGAATAAAATCTAAAGTCTATATGTGCTATACCTAGGCACTAAAAGAGCCCATAGTTTATTAACTAGGTTCCAGTGTTAATCTACTATGTGACCATATTGCAAATACGTTGTTAATCACAAGGAAGAACGGCCAAGGATATGAATGATTTATTAAACAAATCTAAAAACAAACACAACAACAAACAAAAACAATTTGTGTGCAACTTAAATCTTGTTGGTCAGGTATGAACGTTAACTTTTTATTTAAAGGCAGCATATACCCTGTATGTGCATTCACATGATTTCATTTTGTCTCCACTGACATCATAAGTTGACATTAAATCATATCTAGTTTCCAATATACACAGTGAACACTCAAAACATCTGTTGAATAAACGAATACTTAGGAAATGGACTTCTTATTTCTTGCCTGTGATATGATGACGATGATAAGGAGAACCGTGATTTGAATATCTACTGTGCAAAGTATGGTATCTTACACATTTACATTACATTTTTACCCCAACAACTTTATTCTCTCCATTTTAAAGGTAATGTCATAGTTCTGTGGCTCAGAAAAGTTGAATACCTTTCTCAAGGTATCATAATAAGTGGGAGGGTTTGAGATTTGAACAATGGTCTGGGTGGCTTCAATGTCTATGCTTTTGCCATAGCCGTATCACGATGAGTCACTGTATAGCTACGACACTTAACATTATCATATTCCCATCATCATTTCAACAAACCTCCAAAGATCACTGAAAAGTGAGAGACAGATATTCCTGTCCTTGCTTTATGAGTGGACATGATAATTCCAAAGAAGCTCAAGGTCAAGCAAGGAGATAAAAAGTCCAGTCTTGGGCTTCCCTGGCGGCGCAGTGGTTGAGAGTCCGCCTGCCGATGCAGGGGACGTGGGTTCGTGCCCTGGTCCGGGAAGATCCCACATGCCGCGGAGCGGCTGGGCCCGTGAGCCATGGCCGCTGAGCCTGCGCGTCCGGAGCCTGTGCTCCGCAACGGGAGAGGCCACAACGGTGAGAGAGGCCCACGTACCGCAAAAAAAAAAAAAGGTCCAGTCTTCTGTTCCCTTCTCCCACTATGTCTGCACTCATGTCTTATGCTATCTTACCTATATTTTTCTTAGCTAAGTGATTTGGACCCATTTACCCACTGAGTTCCAGAACAGATTCCCTAGAGCCTATAATCCCATAATTTTTATAGTTTATTAACCACCTTTCTCATACACCATGCTTTAAAATGCCAATTCCCTAGGAACATAATACTATTTTCTAGAGATGCTCTCAGGCCCATCCAAAGCAGAGTCCAATTTATCAACCTTCTAGTGTCATGTTTCAATCAGGTTTTTGTTTGTAATAAGAAAAAAATCTAAACGAATTCAAAATTTGTGCACATGAACTTGCATATTCTGACACAATCCAATAGAAAACCATATTGAGTGTGATAAAAATCCCCTAGATTTTTGAAAATCAAGTTTCTATTAACTAATCATGACTTACCCCTATTGACACCCAAAATGCCCCTTTTTGTCAATAGCCTCTGTGTTGAATGATTCTTCTGTGCTCAAGGGGAAGAGCCAAAGAGGGGAACCCTTTCAAGGAAACAGAAGAGTAAAATGACAGTGCATAGCTTCTACCAATCGAAGGCAGGTAACCATGAAGGCCCAGCTGGCTAAGTGAATCACAATGAGAGTTTAGTTATTAGGAAAAGCATAGCTTTATTTCAGTACTCCAAAGAAGAAAACAGTAATTCATACAAAGCTCTGTGAAAGGGTCAACTCCATGGAACAAATAAACAAAAGAATGGCCATTCAGTCATTCAACAAGTATGCCTGCTGCCTTTAAGGTGCTGTTGTCAGTGTTACAAAGGGAAATCCTTTGTGCAATGGTCCATTGTATTTACAAGTTGTATGTTACAGAGCCACTTTGAACTTTGCCTCTAGGCACTTCAGCACTTGTATACCTGTACATCCTGCTAGAGGACAACCACCCTGGGAAAATCAGGATAGTAACTATCCTTGTGAGTGCAGTCCACAGAAAGAATTTAAACGTATATAAACACAAGGAGACAATGAAAACAAGCCAATCTCTTTTAAATGAAATGCTAAGATTCTAGGCTACTTAGAAGAAATATTCTGAGACAAAGATAAGTCTAGCGGTTGCACAAGCTATGTAACTCCAGCTCATGGTCCAGGAACCCAAATCAATGCATTTCTCAAAAAGTAGGTTAATTCTGGTTTGGCTTACTAAAATTAACTCTGCAGCTGGTTGTTCAAAAATCAATCCATTTTCTTAAGATGAGGTGTACTCTGGAGATACAATAGATGCTATCACATTTGTATTGTTAATATCCCTTCTTGTAAGTATTTTCCACATGTGTGATCCATGCTCATGGAATTCCTGAGGGCAGCATTAGAGCTAAGTTTTTCCGAAGCCTTCTTATCTTCTAGAATTTTATCTGTGCTGAGCATAGATAGGACTCTTGTAGGAAGTCCAAAATCTAAATCAAAGGCCTCACAAATGAGAACACTTCTGCGGACTGGAAAGAGATTACCATGACACTGAGAACCAAAGGCAGAGACATGTTGGGGACCTACCAACTCATATGACTCAGAGTTGGAAAGGATTTGGGCAGGTCCTGCCTGATGCTCTTGGCTCCTCCAGGAGGACTGCAGGGCTCTGCAGAGGAAAGTTTGAGGACTACTGACCTAGCCTACCTTCTCATTTCTCAGAGAGAGAAATCAAGACCGAGAAAGACAAAGCGCCTCATCCAAAATCACATAACCGGTTATTGCTGATTTCCAAGACAGCCCTTTCTCTCATACCAGACACCTCTCCATTTCAGAGCCTACTGCAGTCTCTCTACAGCAAAATTTCCTCTCTATTTCAGGCAACCAGAGCAGGCCAGCTTGGGTCTGAGCCACCCAAGGCCATTTGTCAGTGCCAGTCTCCCACCAGGCCATGCCAACCCTGGCATCTGGTCCTGGTCCCTAGCACTTATGCTCTTGTGATTAAAGACTCGACATATGACATATACAAACAAACTGTAACTTAAGCACGACATGGCTGGCAAGTAGAGGCCTAACGTGGACGAGTGCTGACTCATAAGAAGGAGACAGTTTGCAGATTTCCAGTCTTGTTTGTCTCTGGTGACAGGGACATAAATATTGCAATGGCTTAAAAGAGGCTTTTATAACTTCACCCAAAATATTCCTCAACCCACGGCAAATTTAACAAAACTTACGTTATCCCATGTTGGTTAGGTGGGACTGTTTGCAGGCCAGTGGGTTGGAGCTATTTTCAGGTTTGAGTCAGGACTTCATTACTCAGTGAGACTTGCCAGGGGCAGCATGGTGGTAAGATTCTTAGTGGCTCTTTGTAAAACACCAGGACACCTATTGGCTCAGACTCTCTACGACTGTATATGACTTTGTCAGCTCTCTTCTTGGGACAGACCCCATTCCCAAGAGGCCCCACCAAGACGAGACCTGAAAGAAAGACCAGCGGCAGCATAATCTGGGGCGTGTGCTGTTCTCCTCTATTGGTGCAATCTGGTTGTGGCTGTCTCATTGCACTAACAAGTTGTATTTCTGGGAATAATAAATAATCTGGAGACTTGATGCTCAAATTGAGGTCAAGTGCATTGGCATCACCTGGGAGCTTTGTTAAATGGGTGGAATCCCAAACCCCACCCCAGACCCACTGCATCAGAATCTGCATTGGAGCAAGATCTCCAGGTGATTGTATGTACATTAAATGCGGCAAGCACTGATCTAGAGATGAAGACCTTGCCTCTCTGCCTTCTCCATTAGCTCCGTCTATAAGGTTTCAGTAAGGGGACCACCTCAGGTTCTCCGGGCATTTAAATGGAGAAAGGACCCCAATAAAATCCAATACTTCCTTAAAATGTACTCTTTTTTTGCTCCAGCAGCAAGATCACCTCCATTTTTTCCCTCTAAGAGCAAAAAATGGATATGCTTTGGACCATTTGGAGGAGGAATATGCATTGTGTACTGTGATAACCAAGAGTAAATATATCTGGTATTAAAATACCTCTCCGTCACTTCTAGACATCCAATCGGCCACCAAGTCCTTTTGATTTTACCTCTAAAAGATTTTTTAATCTGAGTCCTCCCTTCCATCCCCACTGCTCTGCTTTAGCTCAGGTCCTTATCATCTGTAACATGGGCATTAACCTAGTCTCTCAACTGCGTTCCTCATCTCCCTATGTAGTATTTTTGCTCTCGTCCATTGCATCTTCCAAACTGTCATCAGAAAGAACGTTCTCAAAGGCAAACCTCATCATGTTATCTTCTGGTTTAAAGTCCTCTAACGATTTCTGATAAAGTCAATACTTCCAGGTTTTTGAAAGGTCTTTGGTGATATTGCTTTTCTGTACCTGCCCCATCCTATTTCTCCCACTTTTATGCCAATCTCCTAATACATGTGTTCCATGCCTCTCCCTTTGCCCAAGCTGCCTCTCTACTGGGAATACTCGTTTTTCTCTCTCTGCCAGATAAACCACTTCTTATCTTTTAAGACCAAATAATTCTTTTTATCCCCTCTGTGAGGCTCTTCCTTACCATGACTCTACCACCAAGGGAGAGCTGATCATCCTTGGAGCCCAACAGCACTTCATATTTGCTCTATTATCAGCACTTTCACTGAACTGCGGTGTTTGTCAGTTTGTCTCTGTCCTCGCACTGCTCCACGAGACCTTGAAGCCAGGAACCACGTCACATTCTTCTTTTGTATCTTGAGAATCAAGTGCCATTGTCAGCATACAGTAGGCACTCGATGACTGTCTGATGAATTACATGATTAAATGAATACAGTCGCTGTGGAAAATAGTTATCACCTATCTCTGGGAACTGTGAAAAATACACAGCAACCACAGAGCTGTGGAAATATTTTCAGTGGATTAATCTTTGAGATTCTCCAATGATGGATGCTAAGGAATTGAATTGATGTTATTAGTGAAAATAGCTATGTTAGCTCTGCCACCACCCTAAAGGGAAATGATCTACCTCAAATCATTTATTAAACACCTAATCACCTGTGTCATCTACAGATCAGAAGAATTACAGCCTAAAGCAGAGCCAACAGTAAACGTGGACACCAGCCACTCTCTCTGGTGGTCACAGAGCTCTTTCCTTTGAGGCCCGATGGTGTTCTCAAAAGGGGAGAGAGACAGATGTGAGCTCAATTGGAGAAGACAGTTCTAGAAACTGGGTCTCAGACTGGGCTCCCCCATATGCCCACACTGGGGTTCACAGGATGTTCTGCTTCAAGCCCAGCTCAACTGGTCTCCAAGATTAATGAGGCCCTTGAGCAGGAAAGATTTCAGGACCTCCAGCTAAGCATTACTGCTCAGAGCTCAAGCTACACCCCTACCCTGTCTTCCACCTACCCCTCCAGCTGCTGAGGTCCAGAACCCACCTTATCCTCCAGTTTCTGCTGATGAAAACAATAATAAT
The DNA here is from genome assembly GCF_002837175.3 of Physeter macrocephalus. Lineage (NCBI taxonomy): Eukaryota > Metazoa > Chordata > Mammalia > Artiodactyla > Physeteridae > Physeter > Physeter macrocephalus. Next base: position 10,665,578 of record NC_041229.1, on the reverse strand, counting down.
AATGCTATTTCACACATTAATACAACCTAACTATGTGCCAGGCACCAGTCTGGGTACTTCATGTGTATTAACAAGTTTAATCTTCATGACAAACCAATTTACAAGGTACTAAATTATTTTACAGGTGACGGAAGTAGAGACCCAGAAAAGTTTCCACCTATTTCTGGCTTCTTGGTTTACTTGGAGATGGATCGGCACATCCTCTGTCCCCAGGCCACATGCCCCCTGACACCTCCCAGTCTGGCCATCCTATTTTACAGATTAATCTGCTAATTCTAATCCTGTCCTGAAGAAGAGAGCAAAAGACAGTCATAGGATCATTTATTTTCCACTCTATTTAATATGGATACTTAATGCTGATACAATTAAACTCAGGGCGTGTCATATGAATAAAATGCTGAGTGATGACAGGTATTCGCACTATATAATATCTGAATTAGGGAAAGAGGAAAGACACGGTGCTGTTTTTAAGAGGCACATGGAAAAATGTTCAACATCACTAATTATTAGAGAAATGCAAGTCAAAACTACAATGAGATATCACCTCACACCAGTCAGAATGGCCCTCATCAAAAAATCCACTAAATACTGAAGAGGGTGTGGAGAGAAGGGACCCTCCTACACTGTTGGTGGGAATGTAAACTGGTGTAGCCAGTGTGGAAAACAATATGGAGGTTCCTTAAGAAACTAAAAATAGAGCTACCATATGATCCTGCAATCCCACTCCTGGGCATATACCCAGAGAAAAACATGGTCAGAAAGGATACATGCACCCCAAAGTTCATTAAACTGCTGTTTACAATAGTCAAGACATGGAAGCAACCTAAATGTTCATCAACAGAGGAATGTAAAAAGAAGATGTGGTACATATACACAATGGAATATTACTCAGCCATTAAAAAGAATGAAATAATGCCATTTGCAGCAACACGGATGGACCTAGAGTTTGTCATACTGAGTGAAGTCAGTCAGACAGAGAAAGAGAATCGCTCATATGCGCTATCTAAAAAAAAAAATGATACAAATGAACTTTTTCACAAAACAGAAACAGACTCACAGACGGAGAATGAACTTATGGTTGCCTGGGGGGAAGCAAGGGGGGGATAGTTAGGGAGTTTGGGATTGACATGTACACACTGCTATATTTAAAATGGATAACCAAAAATAAATAGATAAATAAATAAAATGGATAACCAACAAGGACTTACTGTACAGCACAGGGAACTCTGCTCAATATTATGTAACAACCTAATTGGCCAAACAATTTGAGGGCTTCGCTGGTGGTGCAGTGGTTAAGAATCCACCTGCCGACGCAGGGAACCCGGGTTCAATCCCTGGTCCGGGAAGATCCCACATGCCGTGGAGCAACTAATCCCGTGCGCCACAACTCCTGAGTCTGCACTCTAGAGCCCACGAGCCACAACTACTGAGGCCCGGGCGCCTAGAGCCCATGCTCCTCAGCAAGAGAAGCCAGTGCAATGAGAGGCCCGCGCACCGCACTGAAGAGCAGCCCCCGCTCACCACAACTGGAGAAGGCCCGCACGCGGCAACGAAGACCCAGCACAGCCAAAAATAAAATTTAAAAAAAATTGAAAAAGAATAGATACATGTATATGTATAACTGAATCACTTTGTTGTTCAACTGAAACTAACACAACGTGGTTAATCAACTCTACTCCAATATTAAAAAAAAAGTTAAAAAAAAAAAAGAGTGCATCACTTTGCAGACGTTTCCCCGGACATCTATCTAGGCTCCATAACAAAACATCTATCTAGGCTCTCTGTAACCAAACACAGGATGTCCATTGACAAACTGAAGTAGCTTTGCATAATAAGACACAAATCATTACTGCTCCATTACCAGGGAGGGGCATCATTGGAAACACCTGGAACAGATTTGGGATTTTTTTTTTTTTTTTTTTTTTTTTTTTTTTTTTGTCCCTAACAAGCCTTTTCAATGAACTGCACACTCATTTACTCTCACGTTTGTATAGTTCAGATAATAACAGCTCTCTGTTTCATGCTCAGTGCTGAGGTCAATGTCACAAGAAGCTATTCGGCAATGATTGCCATTTCAGACAGTTAGGTGATCAGGTAGGAGAGCAGATTCACAGAAGAGGGAACAGAAGCTGTCCACTGCCCTGGGCTTGCACCTGGAAAGCAGCCTGCATTTCCAAACACGTGTACATAGAGGGGTGCATATCAATATCCCCTGGGGCACTCTGAAAAACACAGATTAGATTTCATTGTGCTACTACATCTCTCTAAATCAGAACCTGCCCACTATGGCCTGGAGATGTAGATAGAGATTTAGATACATAATTTTAAAAGGAGATCCTAATACATATTACTGATTAGGAGACACCACTAGAATTATCACCTGGGAAAAGCAAGAACACTAATAGCATATATATTTTGCTCCACTAATATCAAGAAATATAAGTGAGATATTGATAAACTAATCCAAAAGACTCAGGAATACAGAAAGTGTCCTTAAATTTGGAACACTCTGATCATGTTGAAATGGGCTCTGTAAAAATCTCACCAATGACGACTGCTCCTCAAAGAGATCTAATCTGAAAAAAGAGGGAAGAAATGAATGTACAGCTGACCCTCACCTAAGACAAACATGTTAAAAATTCTTAAATAACAAGAGAAATTAAGAGTATGAAAATGAGTTTGAGAGAAGATCATGGCAAGGTGTTTAACTATCGAGATGTTTGTTACTGATCTGGTACCTTTAAAGTATAATTTAATTTACATTACTTGCTGAGCATAATTTGAGGAAGGACTTATTTATCCATCTATTCTATGAACATAAACTGATAATGGACTGTAAATGTCCAAATCCACAAAAACGAATTTTCCAAAGTCACAACACTGACCAGATGCTTCTTCTCTTTGGCCCCCCTGCTGGTGACAGCAGTTGCCTGAATCAGGAACACCACAGAAGACAAAGCTCCAACCCTACGATGGATCGTGCAGGTCTTACACAAACAGGACCCGCACAAAACTGCAGGAGCTTTGGGTCTTTTTTAACCAAGACAGGTCATTAAAAGAAATGAAAAGATGTCTTCTGAAGGCTTAATTAAGGAAGTTAATTCTAGGCCGCATCATAGGCCCATTAACCTTTCCCTGTTCCTAAAATATCTTATGTAATGTCAAAAAGAAGCAAAGATGGGAAAAGGAGCTGTGTAATTAAACCTACTTAACCTTAAAAAGGAAATGTGTCAAGGGATAGACATAATTGGTATAAAGCTCCTAACCTGTATTTACGACCCCAAAACCCAGAACCCACATGCCTTGTTTTGCTACACTTAGAATTTCTTTGCCATGGTGTTGGATAACTTGGCTAATTTACTTATAGTGTCTGACCCGAACCATGAGAAGTCAGTTCTGAAAATGCTGGAAGGGCAACCCTATCCTGGTATAAAGAACAAATAAGTTGCTGATTTCTATAAAGACTTCTTGTGCACAGAACATTTCTAACGTTCTTCAAGGAGGTGGTTTTCTCTGACCCAGAACACTTTTCTTCCCCATCCTGTAAGAATGTGGCCAGGTTGGGGGGTGAGTTTGGTTCTAGATTGAAGAGAACCTGACGTGCTTGTATTTTCTTTCATGAAAGCACCTAGTTATGAATGTAAATTCTTCCGGAATGCCAATGGAAGCCTGAGTCTGAAAGGGCACAGGCAGAGCATGAACTTGGCAGCCCCTAGCAAAGCAAGTGTTACCGGCAGGCTCCTGCTCCACTAGGGAACCACCACAGAGCTGGGGATACATTACAGTTGTGTCTGTTCTGCTTAGTCACCTCGCTTCCTCTAAGTTCTGGGTCCTGGGCTATATTAATAGGGAGAGGAACATTTTCCACCAATCCAAAACTACTCTGAAATGCTACAAGTTCCAAAAATTACCATAAGCAGCCAGGTCTCTATTATGTGGTGTGCAGACCACGCACACTACACTTATTCCTGATGACTCTGGATTCTCCAGGGGCCTCTCAGTACAACTTCTAATATTAAGGTTGAAATAAAATACAGGACACCTGTATTTTTATTTGCTAAGTCTGGCAACCCTGCCATTAGTCCAACTGGTAATCATCACCCATCACCATAAAACAGGACAATTTAGAAAGAACTTGGAACCAGACCTACTGCCTCATTTTACCTATGAGAAAATTAAGATCCAGAGCTTTTGGGGGATGGGGGGTAGGAGTAGGGTGGGAGGTGTGTTCTTAAGCCTCACAGCAACTTAAAGACAGAATTCAAACAGGTTTATACCCACTTTTTTTCCCATTACCCATGCTGTTTCTCTAATAATAATAATGCAATACTGTTTTTATTGTTGTTGTTGTGTTGCTTAACTAGGCTTTCCAAAAATCTGTCCACAAATCTGAAATTTCTTGGGCAGACCCTGTTCAGGCCTCTCTACTACATTCCGTGGATAGACAAAAAGAAGTAAACACACTCTGCCCTGATCTTTAGAGCTTTTATGGGTTTAACTGGTGAAGTACTAAGGAAAAAAAAAATTTTAATGTTTTTAATATAGGCAAAGGGGCAAAAAATATTTTTGAACTCAAATATAAGGATATTCTTGCTTATATACTATTTTTTAAGTATTTTTAAACCACTGTACCCCTTCATCAGTGTGAATGATCCATGCTGGTATTCCAGGCAAGGCATCATAAAAATAGCCAAGTCTCAGCCAACCATTAGCTCACTGTTCTGCAAAATCAGTTAGGAGAGATTATTCAAATCCAGCTAGAATACACCTCATGTCTGCAGTCACAATCCGTTCAGAACCATCTTTGTACATTTTTGCCAGGAGAAGACATGATATGAAAATCCAATATGTACACAAGTCTCTCACACACTTATGAAGACGTGGGTGGCAGAAATAGCCTTTGCTACTATATTCAAGATAAACCTGTTCCTCTCTGGCCATCCCATGCTACTGTGAACGTCACATGTGCTAGTACCCTTCTTATTTACCATAAGATTTCTCCAGGTCTTTCTCTCTTAGGAATAACTGATTGTGTACCTCTTAATAAAACGTAGCCTTGGGCTTTGAAATAACACAGGTAACACATACTAATACCAATGAGTTCCATCCAGGAGTTAGACAACACTGATACTCATTCCGTTAGAAATTCAGATTTTATTCATGCCTCTGAAGAAAGAGTTTATATTTTCAGGTGATCAGTCTTATGGACTGAATCCCAAAATTCACAGGATGAAGCCCTAGTCCTAATATTATTTGGATATAGGTCCTTTAAAAAGTTCATTAGGATTAAATGAAGTCACAGCAGTCGAAACCTAATCCACTATGACCGGTGCCCTCATAAGAAGAGGACAAGACACCAGGGATATATGTGCACAGAGAAAAGGCCATGTGAGGACATAGCAAGAGAGTGAACGTCTGCAAGCCAGTGAGAGAGGCCTCAGAGGAATCCAACCCTGCCAGCACCTTGATCTTGGACTTCCAGCCCCCAGAAGTCTGAGAAAATCATTTTCTGTTGTTTAAGCCACCCAGTCTGCCTTTTGTTATGGCAGCTCCAGCAGACTAATACAGTCAGAATAATGCTCTTATGAGCATTAAACAAATAACCGCTGGAGTCCAAGACAGATGAAAGCAAGGATTCTATCTCATGCACTGCAATGCTCACAACACCTCCTATGGCACCCAGCACATACCTGATACTTAATAAATAGCTGACAATATAGAAGAACAAGTGAATGGATTCAGACCGATGCCCCACAAAGCTCTATTGTCCGTACAGTGAACCTCAATGTGAGACTGGAAAAGCAGAGGCTTTGGAGCCAGATAGAGTCATTTCATTCTTTATATCCGGTGATCGTGGGGAGGTTTCATAACCTTTCTGGGCTTCAGGTCCTCATCTGTAAACTGACAACAGTAGTCTTTTATCATTTGGTTGTTGTGAAGATTAACTGAGGTAATGCGCCTGGCACGTGACAAGCCCATGTGAAGTGACAGCTGCTATGGTGGCGATGCTAATGGTGAGCTTCGTCTTTTCATTCATTTATTTACTTAACTACTGTTTACTGAGCAAGACCCTTCTGTGCACTCAGTGTCGTTCCCAGCATTGAGAATAAAATGCGTAATAAGACAGCGTCTCGGCTCACGTACGCCTTACATTCTAGAGAGAGGGATCCAAATAACAAGGAACGATAAAATAATTTCAGAGCGCGGTAAGTGCCACAAAGAAAATAAAACAGAGTGTGGTAAGCAAACTGGAAAGAGGGACAAGATGAAGTCAAAGACATTAGCTGGAGCTAAGGACTCATGTAAGGACTTTCAGGCCAGGGTGAGGGACTTGGGTTTTCTCTAAATGCCATGGGAAACCACTGCAGGGTTTGAAGCAGGGATGTGACATGGTTTGATTTACATTCACAACAATATGCTGCTGCTCTGCGGGGGCTGGTGGTAGGAAGGCATGAGTGGAAGTAGGTGGCTGATCGGGAGTCCTGCCCAGTGTCCAGGGGAGAGAGCATAGGCTTGGCCTAAGATGGTGGTTGAGATGGACAACGGCTGAATGGGACTGTCAGGAAGGCAGGTGGACAGGACCTCCGGTGGACTGAATGTCAGCGCAAAAAGAATGAGAGGATCAACGATGAACCTAAGGATGAAACCGAGGGTTTCAACTTAAGGAACCAAGTGGGATGGTGCCATTTATTGTGACCAGTTGGGGCTACGGAGAGGAGGGGAGGATCGGCAGAGATGACATTACCCCTAACTGTGTCTCTATGTATCAGCAGAGTTCATGCAAACTTCATGGCACAGCCAGCAGAAGCCTGTCTGTAGAGAAAAACCACTGGTGCCTGGCCTTCAATATTTCAGATTAATCAGATTAATTATCAATTCATTGATCATGTGCTAAGCCTCACACTTTAAGTGGTTGTATGAAAAATGATCTGGCTGAAGCTCGGGTTTTTCACTGGACTCCTGTTCTAGGCTTTGGTTTTCTTCCCTGTGGAATGAAGCATTTTTGTGTGTTCACATTTTTTTTCTTTTTTATTGTGTGTTCACTTTTAAGTATTTCCCAACTGAACCACATCATCTCTCCTCATTCTGAAGAATCAAAAACCAGAGCAGAGGTTTCTCCTAAGAGCTACAAGGATGGAGGAGCAGACAATGGCCAATACTTGGAAATTACCTTCCTTGTGTAGAGTTCAGATTTCTCACTCTTCCCAATTCCCTCTTTGCTCTGCTCCTGTCTCTCTTAAGCATCAGATTCACTGCATTATCTCCTGCACGTAGAGTCATATGACTGCCGCTGGCTGGCTTTAATTAGCGTGTGGTACTAAGCATCATTACAATGTCGGTGGTGTTAAATTTCAATGTATTCAAATACCATGAGCTGAAGTCACAGCTCATGACAGCCACCGGGAAGCTAGCCTTGAACTAAACTGGGAGATAATTAAAACAGGCAGGAGGGGAGATTGTTCATACTGGCCTCTCCTGCATTCTGACCCAACCACTTTCTTTCAGTGTCATGTCTTTCTTCCTTTGTCTTATTTGTTTTCTCTCCAGCAAAGGTTACTCTGCAGCAGGCACCTAACAAGGATCACAATGTTGTGGGCAAGAAATAAAGCAAGTGGAAACCCAAAATGTTTGTTCTGAGAAGCTACCTCTGGTGGGTTTAAAATCACTGTGGAATAAAACCAGAATGAACTGCTCAGAGAGGTAGCAAGTGTGCTTTCTGAGCTCAAAGAATTCATTAGTCTTTATATTGTGTCTGCAGGAGGGTGAGCAGAGTTTTCTTTCCATTTTACTAGAGAGAGAAGAGACACAAATAGTAGCTAAGTGAAATTCACAGATAGATGGTTTCGAAATTCACTTGGGCGAATGCCTCAATAATTGGCAGTCGCCAGTCATATTCTTTTTCACTTATTCTGAAACCCACCCCCACCCATTAACCTCCCCTGTCCCTGAAGCTTAAGTAAAGTGCAAAGAGCTTTGACTGGCAAACAGAAAACTTGCCTCTTACGCCTTGGATAAATCCATTAACCTTGTTGGAAATCAGGGTAAGACTAGATTCTAGAAGATGCCACTGTGGGAGCTATTGATATAAAAAGGCTGTAGATGGCTCAGCATCTAAGCCCAAGGCAGAGAAACTGGGGAAACTGGCCTGAAACACAGGGACTACTCCACCTCCAGATGTGAATAGTTTCAGACAAAAATAAGTTCTAAGAAGAAAATCAACCAGGTGTGGTGATGGACAACAAAGTAAAGGGAGCGAGTGTCCAGGAAAGGTTCAATTGAAAATGAAGCACAGAAAATGAAGGGCAGCCCAGCTAAGAGCCAGAGAGGGAAAGAAGACAATAGGTGCAAAGGTCATAGGGCAGGGAAGAGCTTGGAGTGCTCTGGAAAGTGCCAGAAAGCCAGGGAGGGCTGAGACATGCTGACAGAGGGGACAGGAGCCTGGAATGAGTTTGGGAGGAGTCAGAGCCACATGGTGTTTAAGGCAGGGCAAGGAGCTGAGATGTTTTCCAAGTAGAATTGGAAGTCATTTAAAGATTTCAGCAGGGGAAAGACATGAGCTGGTTAGGTTTGGTTTTTTAAAGATCTTTCTAGATCCTAGCAGGGGAATGGCTTCTCAGGGGTGGGATGGAAGGGTGGAATGGCACCAGGAAGCTAGGTCAGACAGCCACTACAGTAACCTGGGCAGCACATAATGAATATTTGGGTTGGTATGGTATTAAAAGGAGAAGAAGAGGAAAACAGTTTGAAGTACATTGCAGATGTACAATCAACAGGACTTGTGCACAGACTGGATGTTAGGAATTAGGGAAGGACAGAAATGAAGGGTAACTCCTAAGTTTCTGGCCTGATCCCATGAGTGGCTGGTGATTCCCTGTTTCTTTAGAGGCAAGACTGTGGGGGGGATGGAGGTTGGGTGCAATGAGAAAGAGTTTGGGAGCAGGAGAAAATCAAGAGCTCCATCTTGGGTATCTTTACACTGAGATTCCTATGAGGGATCTAATGAAAGGCATCATCTACAGTTAGTTATTTGGTTAAATATAAGAATCTGGAAGTCAAGTGAGAGGACAGGGATGAAGATACAAATCTGGGAGCAGATTTGAGATGATATATGAAGTCACTGGGTTGGATGAGCTCACCTAGGCAGAGAGTAGTGACAAAGACAAGAGGATGACAAAGAGCTCGAATAGAGGAGGAGACTCTTACCTTCATGAAAGGAAGAAAGGGTGATTCAAGGCACAGCACCATCCCAAAGTGAAAGGAACTGAACAGGGAGAGACAGCCAGAGAGAACGTGTCTCCCACTCTAGGGCCTACCTAGAAAACCACCACCCATCCTCATGAGGACTCAGTGCAATAACGCATATAGACAAACATTTAGTGAATTACAACTTATTATTTAATATGCGGAATTGTTAACTTATTGTCTGATCTTGAATTTATTTATGTGTTTCCTGCTATTCTCATTGAGGTTAAAAACTCCTAAGGACAATAATACCTTATGTCCACTGGTGCTACTCCAGCACCTAGAACAAATCAGTGTTGACTGACCGATTGACTGTTACTCTATGTTCAAGAGAATAACTGGCCAATGCCTGCTTCAGGTTGGCCTCTGGGAAACCATCGTTCAGTGCTTCCTATTGCCTGCAGTTTCGCACCTGTAGGGAAGACGTCAGAACTCTTCAATCCTGATGAAAGCATGCAGCAGAAGCTCCTTTTCTCAAATCAATGTGAGCAGGAGAGACGCTCATCTGTTCAGGATGGATTTTTCTTCCTCCTTAGCTTTGCCAAGAAGATTCAAAATCACACACAAGGGCTTCCCTGGTGGCGCAGTGGTTGGGAGTCCGCCTGCCGATGCAGGGGACACGGGTTCGTGCCCCGGTCCGGGAAGATCCCACGTGCCGTGGAGCGGCTGGGCCCGTGAGCCATGGCCGCATGTGGTAGAGCATCAATGAAAGCAGAGCGAATGTTACTAGAGATTTTTGTGAGAAGGAAAAAAATGAATTTTCTTACTGTTTCCTCTCTCATGTTATTCTTGCCTGGTTTTTAAAAGAAGGCATTTTCTTCGCTGTCTTGCTAAAAGCAAACAGTCTCAAGAAACAAAAAGAGACAGACAGTCTCACTTAGATTAGAAATTCACCCTCCCTTCTCATAGGACTTCTAAACTTCCTTCTCCACCTAACTGACTTTCAGGGAAGCCTAGGTAAGAAAAGATTAATCTTTACTGCTAAGGGGGAAGAGGTTTAGAGGTGAAGCCATCTCATCAGCAAACAACAGAATGTACTTCCAAAACATGTTTTGGGAAGATACATACTACTTGCACCCTGCCCCTCAACAAGAGCAACAAAAACTCAAAGACGGCAGCCAACATCTGAAAGGTCTAGACTTAGAACTACAAGGGATATCAACCTGACATAACGGAAGTTGTCTAGATTTTGTAATTAACGAGAGTCCTGATCTGTTGGCTACAGGCCTTGGACAAATTATTTCTCTGTGTCCATTTTTTTTCTCTTAAAGATGGATGGATAGCACTTACCTTGCATGGATGTTGCGAGGTTTGGATACAAAGCACAAAGAGCTTGGTACGAGGCATGGCAGAAGGTAAGGGATAGGAGACAGTCAGACAAAACATGGATGCCTACTTCCTACTCTCAGGTGGCTGTAAGGACTTGTGGAAAACAGGGAGATATAATAATGACACCAGATACTATTTTTGAGCTTTTACTATATGTTAGACACTGAGAGAAGTACTTGCATGAAAATTGAGACATTTTCCTAAAGTGACCCAGTAGGAAAGAATGGACCTGGAATTCATACCCAGGCATTTGGATTCCAGAGTTCCTGGTCCTCCCTGCTACGATACACTGCCTCGTGGATGTAGAGAAAACAAATACATGGAAGACAGGATACTTGAGTTCCAGTGTTCATTTCCCACAAATTACGTTATTTGATCCTGGAAAAGTCACCTAATTTCTCTGACCCTCAGTCTTCCCAATTGTAAAATGGGGACACTAGATGCTATTGGATTGCTAAGGTCATGTCTCTTCTACAATCCTGTGGTTCTGTGACCTTTGTTTCCAGTTTTATTGAGATATCATTGACATAGAACATTGTATTAGTTTAAGATGTACAACACAGTAATTCAATATTTGTATATATTGTGAAATGATCACCACAAGAGGTCTAGTTAACATCCATCACCTCACACAGTTACAAATTTTTTGTGATGAGAATTTTTTAAGATCTATTCTCTTAACAACTTTCAAATATACAATACAGTATTGTTAACTATAGCTCTCATGCTGTATGTTACATCCCCGGGACTTATTTATCTTATGACTGTACATTTTGATTGTGCCCCTGTGATTTATGCTTGTTTTAACGAACTAAGGTCATTCAGCTTTTCAAAGCTGGTGAATCACCTGGCTGATAGCACAGAAGGCATGAAAGTCTGTAAGATGACCCATGTCTCAAGTGAGCTTGAAAAAAACCCCACTGGTTCTCCCTTGAACCTCCAGAAATGAAAGGAAATGGCATTTTTCAGACATAACAATGGGACATTCTACAGGGCTTCTCCATCTCATGGTCTTGACAGAGTTTCCTGCTACACTCAGACATGAAATATTTCACAGTGTAAATGCCAAGAAAAAGCGATGGATCTGAAGAGATGAGGACAGATCTAGGAAGCAGCTGAAGCCACAGTCACAGCCCCATGTGCTAACCAGCTATTCCTGTACCCACGGCACCTGTGGGAAAACGGGGCCAATTCATACCTAGAAAACACAGCAGTCATGGGGCAAAACCAGGGCTGGAACCCAAACGTCTAACACCAACATGCTGAGCTTTTCTTTTGACTTTTCTGTTTAATATCATCACACAGGAATCAAACATCAGCGTTTCTTGATCCAAGATGATTAGGCCTCAAATTTTCAGGTGAGAACGATGGTATCCCCCGACCCTTGTGAACAGTCATGACGAAGTCCCATCAGAACTGGCTGGCAGAAAAACCCTGTCGTGACTCTAGTCTAAATTGTTGAAGTATCAGAATTATATGGTGCTTTTATTATCTTGTGTAATGCTTGTCCCTGGGGTACTCCTTTGAGTTCAACTAAAATGACAGTTTAATTCTCAGTAAATGAGCGCTAATTAAAATGCTGGGGGAAAGACCGTCATAATTGAATAATGAGAATAATGCAGCATACATTTGTTTAAAGGTTCCTGTAAGCTGAATTTAGGGACCCAAAAATGGTCTCTAGGAGCTCACAGGCAAAACCAATTCCCTGAAATGTCTTTACTGTTCAGTGTATGTATTCACTAGGCTAAGTCGGCCTCTTGAGTAAGAATTGTTTTAATGCTGCTGTGAGAGTCTAAGTCTTAACTTTGCCTTTGTCTTTCACAAAATGTCCGTGGACACGTTCCTCACTCCCAGACTTTGTGAAATGTAGGCTGGAGTGGAACCATGGTGTGGAAATCTATTTCTGATTTACTCTTAGGTAGCTGTGATCACCCCTCTAGATTCAAGGCTCTAGAAGGGAATACTCTTTGACATAATGACACTTTTATAAAACCGCAGAATTGGACAATGCCAAGATTATAAGTGTTCAGAGGAAGCAATGTGCTTTAGTGGAAAGAGCACTGGATTCTAATCTTAGCCTTGTCAGTAATTCCAAGGCAGGATGTAAGTAACTTAGCCCAGATCCTCGTCATTTAGTTAAGCCTGTCTGGAGGATTAAATGAGATAATGCATTTAAAAGTAACTTCAAAAGGCAAATATATATATATATATATATATATATATATAAAATATACATACATATATTATACATATGTATATAAATGAAATAATGCCTTATCTTTAGCAATTGGTTGACTCTAGTATAAATGATATAAGCCTTCTATTTTCCTAATTCAGATGACTCTGGTTTATACATACATTTTAACAGGTTAGAGCCATTTGGCCAAGCTCATTACAGTGGTATATTATTAGGAAAATCTGAGTTATCCTAAAATACAAAATGTATCCTTCATCCCACACAATGTCCAATTTATATACTAGCCTCCACCCCCAGCTGCTGAGATAATTGGATTGACTTTCATGCTTCTCAGTTCCTATGTTTCCTCTGGCTCCTCCATCCTAGTAATAGTTAATTTCAAAGGCTTCAGGATTGTATTGAACCCAACCTATTCAGTGAGTTTCTGTTCTGTCCTTGAAGATCTATGGGAAAAATAAATTCTATAACCTCCTTCTATGCCTGACAACTTTTACAGTGAGTAAATTCTGTACAATCTGAATTCCTCGATCATGAAAAAATGTCCCCAGGGCCACCCATTGGGAGGCCTCCCATACACTTACTAATCCAGCACAGCTTAGCAGCCCTGACAGCTCCAGCAGTGCTGCTCAGACACCCCCCTTATGAATATGCAAAGACAATCTTTCACTTACAAAAGAAACTGATATAGCCATTATGGCCTGTGGTTAATCAGACCTCCATTCACTTTCCTCTGCTTTGAGAACCATCATCAAGAAAACGTGTTGCTAAGCAAACTTAGCCGTAAGGACCTGGTTCCTGTAAAAATGATTGCCTAGAGGCCAGCTTGCTTACAAGTAAGGATCAGGGTTTTTTCAGCCTCTAATTTGATTTCCTATAAAATCTAAGCTCATCATTCAGTTAAAGGAAGACTGGAAAGTTGCTCACATATTACTCATTTTAACAACACACACACATGCACACACACACTCACACCCACCAGGTCCTTCCACTTGCTTCTGTAACTGCTTTTTGGAAAACATCCAAACTTAGGCCAAGGAAATGCATAATAGAGAAGCTGCTGACTTTCCAAGCATCTGGTGGATTCACAACTTGCATTGAGCCTTACATAATATATCATCAATATTCATTCTTTCATAGACATCTATCTTAGTCATCCCCACCTCCCCTAGGAAACATGATCAAGAGGAAACATAAAGGACTTCACATCTCAAATTCTTAATGAAGAGGACACAGGAGTGGAAATTCACTTCCTAGCTTTGCAACTAATTTTCAGTGCAACCTTAAAAGATCACTTAAAATTATCTGTGCCATGGATTCCATAACCCCCAAAATGGAGAATAACTCTCTCTCTGACACCAAGATGAGGCTTTAAGCCTGTCCACACAACAGTTTAGCAACTTTCGTAGCTACCTGGATTAGCAGATTCCATCAAGCTTAAGCAAAACCTCTGTTCTACGATCCAGGCACTACCTCCTCCAGTAGGTGGTAGGTCGGAGGTCTCCATTTCCCATTCCAGGCAACAACTGCAGTTCTCCACTTGAGAAAGAATTCAAGGAGATGTGATAGATCCTAGGCTAGGACTGGGATTTGGAATTCCTTGGAAATGGGATTCTGGCATAAATAACCAAATAGATTAACCTCTGAGCTACTATATTATTTTAGAAAAATTGCTATACTAGACGGTGGGTGTAGATTACAGATTATGTCATATAGTGTTAACATTTGATTGCTTTATTCCCAATAATATTGCTTATAACCTTTTCCTAGTCTATTTTTTTCATATAAGAAACTTGATTAGAGAATGAACTGGTCTGCTTTAGTATTAATATCATTTGACGTAGGATGAGAGGTAACAAGCACTCAGCTGCCCTGTAGGATTTTTAAGCTCCACTAACCTCTGAGCTTAAGGGCAGGAACTGTTAATATTTGTCTCTGGATCCCGGGCACTGTACTTGGCATGTGTGAGGTTCTGATTAATCAGTTTGAATTAAAATTTTTTTTTAATTGGCTAGTATAATGTTTTCCATTAGTTTGATGGTGGCCACAGTTTGGTGTTTCTCAGAATATGGTCCCAAATCATCTGAGGACTTGTTAAAAGATGAGATTCCCAAGCCCTACTTGAGGCTTACTGAATTCCAGTCTCTCTTGGTGAGCCCCAGGAATCTGCAATTTTAATAAACTCCCAGGTGGTTTGGGGCCACATCTTGGTTAGAGAACCTCTGCTTTGCTTTTTTGTCTCAAAAGCTTTTGGCTTTGTTGGAACACTTCAGTCACCATGAAACCAACAATGGTTCCAATATGTGAGGAACTATTCCAAAGGCATGGTGCTCATTCTTGGTTTGAGGATCATATATTTGATATCCCAAGACCTGTCGGTAGTACCAACACCTAGGTGACTGCTGCTCAATCTATCTCTGATGTCAGGTGCATGAAATCAATTTCTCTTACATCTATTTCGCCATCTGACTGGCATGGATTGATTAGTTAAAGCTTTCCAATAAGGGGAAGCTAACGGATCTTTTAGTCAAGTGGCACGTGTATGTTTCTGTGTGTGTGCATTTAAATGCTTTTTATTTTGTTTACTCAATTTATTCATCAGCTTGCAACTAGTCAGGTGTGACTTCTTAATAGCATGGGTCATGATTACTCCTTCAGTCAACTCGTGGTGTCTAATGCTCCTGTCCCTTTCTTAGAGCATTTGTTTAAGACCTCTACCTGCTCTGTCCGTATCTTATGGAAACAGTTCTTTGTGGAGCACCTGTGGGTTTTCATATTCAGCCATGAGTAAAACGTGTGAAAGTACACACGAATGAATGTTTGGGTCTATGTTCCTGAAAGACATGCTCCTCAGGGGTGCCATGGCATAACTTTACGAAGAAGCCCTCCTCCAGTAACAGCTGATATGAATCAGGGTCTCACAGAAGCTTTTGGTGACGTTTTTCATTCAGTCATCTTTGTTAGAATTGACATGTCTGGCACTTCTGTCAACATTGTACTTTACAGCCTCTGTGACATGACTGAAATTCCTCAAAGGTAGTAAGCGATGGTATATCTTTTTTTTCCTTTCATCTTGTACTCTGTGTCTCCCAAAAGCATCAGGAAAAATGCAAGTTGAGATGCTTAATTCTGTGCAGGTGACAATGCAGTCACATGAATTAGTAGTTAAATATAACTCAGTTTCTCAGACCTCAAAGGTTCAGAGAGTTAAAATCAAAGAGGGGAGAGGGGTACACACTGAGTGCCCCTGGCAAATTGGCTGGAACCCCAGCTCCTCCAGGACTACCTCTGGGCCTCTGGACAGCTCACGTGTCCAAGGGCCCCCTCCGATGATGCTGATCAGTCTCTCTGCCTCATGACCTGCATTCTGGCTGTGCTGGGACTTGCTGATTTCATTTATTGACAACCACTGTTGTTAAGCTGCTCTCTTTTATAAGGCCCCTGATTTTGCAGTCACCTTGGCCCTTATATCCTCTGGACCACTACAAAATGTACAAGGAAAAAGACTGGAGTGGAGATGAAAGAAAAGAGGAAGAAGAAGGTTCTACCTCCCCCAGCATGAGAATAGTTTCATTAAGTCCAAACAAAATGCCATTCTTTCCAGGTCTCTTATTGATTTGAAAATTATTTCAGTTGATTTTATTTTTTAGTTACTTTCATAAAACTACATCCCTCAAAGAACAAAAATAAAAATAAACACTGGCCACTGGTTGCCTCTGACTCAGGGTCAGAGGCTGTGGCCACCCCCAAGACCAAGGTTCTCTGCTACCCATCAACCAGGGGCCCCGGGCAAGAAGAGTGCAGGGGCTGCCCCTGTCAGTTGCCCTGGTCTCAGGGCCGCCATTGGCACTACCACTGCTGCCTGTCTACTCCTCTATGAGAGGCCGAGAAGGAGAGTCCTGCAGCCTGCCCAGCCGGGCCCAACTGTCCCCGAGCAGTCCTGTCCAGACCCTCTGCTGTGTCCAACTTAGCCAGATATGCTGGAGGTGAAGGCGAGTCCCCTCCAGCTACCCGGTAAAATTGCCAATAACATCAGAGAAACTGAACTGGAGCTAATGGCTGTCTCTGACTCAGCTGGCCCTGGGGAAACAGTGACTGCCAGCAGGTGACTCAGAACAGCTCTGTAATATTCATTTCATGTTGCTTAAAGATGTGAAAAAGACCAAGCTGACCAGCTTCTGGTGTTTGACAAACCAGACTGCTGTTGGATCATATTTGAACAGACAGCTGTGTCTGAGTGTGCCAGGGAAAGCCTTCCCAGCCAATCGAGTAAGGTAGCACAAATTCCCCAGGCTAAACTAAGAGCTGGGACAGATCTCATTCCACAAAAAGCTAATGGCAAGTTATATGCACTGTTGATTCTTTCATACACACGTTGATTCTTTCACCCATCATTCATTCACCAGTCACTCAACAGTTATTTATGGAGTTCTAATCTGTGCCCATGTGTCGTTGGTGCTGGGCGCACACTGTCCTGGCCACCACAAAGCCTGAAGGCTAGTGGCCAATTCTGACCATGCCTGTACTTTCTCATGGATCAGTCAGAACCTTTCCCAAACAACCTACAGGCTGCAATTCTTGCTAATAAAACAAGACTGTCCAAATTATTTCATTTTTTAACAGCACAATAAAGTAGCAAAATGAAGCATGTATATCCTTCATTCTAAGTCAAATAGAGGTTTCTGTCTAAGCCGTGGATGGAGCTAACATTGCCTAATATCTAATCTAGTCCTCCCTCCATCCTTTTGCAAGAGCGAGCCTGTATAAAGCATCGGATTCCTAAAAGTTAGAAAGAATTTAACTTAGATTGTGCCTAGAAATAAAACAAATAAACAATAATATCACAATCCTATAAAAGGCAATACTTTGCCTTCTGGATAAAGCCTTAGCCCAGCAATAAATAAGGGCGAACGGTATCTGAATGCTGAGTTAACTGTTAAGAAAATGCCTTCCTGACCACTTTGTCCACTGGATGCAAAGACACGGTGGACATACACACTGTATGTGTTGATCATATACAACTGGTCAGTCAGAGCCTTCCCAGCACTCAATGGCATATAATTCTTAACAGCTTATTTACTTGATTGCTTAGAGTATATCTATTTATCTATTTAGAGTATATATATTCAGAGATTGTAAACAACCAAGGAGATGGAGGGTGAAAGAGGCCTTTAAGTCAAACGTGATGACAACAGAAGTACAAGTTGATAATATGGCAAAAAGGACTGGCATTAGGCACACAGCTACTCTTGGTAGTTAACCATCTTAATACCACTTGAAATCCAACCTGCTTATACCCCCTCACTCGAATGAAATAAGTGAAATCTAAGAGGAGCTAAGTTTTAAGACGGTAACAAAATACATGCTACATTTTTCAGATTTCCATCCGCAAAGAATTTTAAATAAAATTCACTCGTGTGCATTTTCAAGTAATGCATTTCCAAATAGTACCTTACTCAAGAATGGCAGCTTGTAAAGTCTGTTAAAGTTCTTAGATGTTTATTAAACCCTTCAATCCTCACAGCAACCCTGTGAGGCAAGTAGACAGGTGTTCATTTAGCCATTGTTCATTCATTATTTTCATTATTTTTTTCATTTGTATTTTCATGTATTCTGTCAGTCAATGAGCATTTGTGGAACAGCTTCCAGTTCCAGGCACTGTGCTCACCTATTATCCTGTTCTCTCCAATACGGCAGCCCCTAGCCACACAGAGTCATTGAAATTAACTAAAGCTAAATAAAACTACACTTCAAAATCTCTACATGCTAGATATGGGTGCAAGGGAGATGAGGAGGATGAGTGTATCTGATTGTCCTGGTCCAGAAGATGCTGAGCATAGCCTCTGCTCCACACCTAATCCCTTCTCTTGTTAGTCGTTTTTGTTCTGTATCTTCAGCACGTCCCATCCACCCACCTGCAGGTAGCACACTGCCAAAACCAGTTAGGCAGGTGACCGACCGGCTCTCCTTTTCCTCAATGATTTCTAGGAACCCCACATTTACAACTGGTAACTGATGCTAATGTTCTGCTGATGGTTTAAAAATTGTCTTTATTGTTGACAATTGAAAATGTTCCCATTGAAACAATCTAATTGCCTTTCCCTTCTCTGCCTTGACATCCAGTTTTCAGATGAGAGAGCGCCTCAAGACAATAAAACTCTCATTTCTCAAAGATGCGCTGCATCACCTTTCACCCCCGGCTATGCTCATGATTGTGGCCTGCCCCCAGAATAAGACCTGTCTCTTGAAGGCTATCTGATGCACCTTCCCAGGGAACACTCATGTCTTTCTCTCCACCAGGAAATTAGATATTAAAAAGGAAGTCTTTGGTACCTCAGAGTTTTGTGGAAGTTTAATTTCTTTTTAAGAAGAAAACAGAAAATCAAAATGTAGAAAAAGCATTACCAGAGCCCAGCAAGAAAAAAATTAATAGACAAACTAGGGTGGGTATGATGTATTAAGGGTGCTGGAGGTTAACCCTAAGGACAATGTGAGGATCTTAAAAGGATTAATGTATTTTATGAAAGAAATAAGAAAAGAAAGAAATGTGAAGAGGTGATTCTGTGAGCCAATCAGAAGATGCTTAAAGAAATGATGGGAATGACCCTACTAAGCTCAAAGGAAAATGTAGACTCTCTTGTCACCTTCAAAGGCTTATCATAGATAAGAACACTGGGGAAGCACTGCAGCCTTAGCCAAATATTGAAACTGCCTGGCCCTGAATGAATGTGAGTTCCGAGGAGGCCCACAGCAGGTAGAGCCCACAAGGGGTCATTCCACCCTGGGTGTACTTCAGTCCACCAAGCTGAAGCCTTCCTTTCTCTTTCCTGTTCCCCAACCACTGGTTTCCAGAACATAAACCCATTCCCTCCTGGACTGGAGTCCTATTCCGAACCTAGGTGATTTGCGAACTGTTACAGGGGTACTGGACCCTTCCAGGCAGCGCTCTGACCTTACCTGTTACCGCCAGCCTAGCGAGTACTGTGACTGCTTTGAGAACCTCGTTGTAATATCCCCTTCTCAGACTGACCTTCTAAGAATATTGAGTCCAGCCTACACTGGACCCAAGTTTGCCATGCCCTATTAACATTGTGACCTAACATTCCTACAGCTGTGTTTATTCTAGCTCTGATCTACCCTCTCCCAGCCAGCTGATCACTGAGATCCTAACAAGTTTCCCAATCTCAAGCAGGTCATTGCAGATCTGAGATGCTAGCACACAATCAAATGAATAACATTGTGACCTGACTACATTCCTACAGCTGTGTTTATTCTAGCTCTGATCTACCCTCTCCCAGCCAGTTGATCACTGAGATCCTAACAAGTTTCCCAATCTCAAGCAGGTCATTGCAGATCTGAGATGCTAGCACACAATCAAATGAATGCATACACATGAATGCCACGGAGCTGTGTAGACCAAGTAAGGAATTTGGATTTTATTCTAAGTATGACTGGAGAACGTCAAGGAAAAGAGTGACATGATTTGCCATGCCTTTAAAAATGCAACTCTGGCTACAATGTGAAGATTGGATCATGAAGTGATAAGAGAAGATGCAAGGTGACCAATTCGGAGGCCATCTAGCAGTCCCATAGTCACCGAGTACTCACACAGTGGTCCAGGTGAGAAACAGTGATGACATGAACGAGGGTGGTAGCAATAGAGATAGAAATAAAAGGATTAGGGATATATTTTGAAGGTAGAGTTGATTATACAGAAAAAAAAAATGATGGCTGCTACCCTTGTCCATATTAGGGGAACACTGATTTATATTTTTTTAATTTTTTTATTGAAGTATAGTTGATTTACAACGTTGTGTTAGTTTCAGGTATACAGCAAAGTGATTCAGTTACATCATACATACATACACACACACACACACACACACACACACACACACAACACTGATTCAGTTACATCATACATACATACACATACACACACACACACACACACACACATTCTTTTTCAGTTCTTTTCCCTTATAGATTATTAGAAGATATTGAGTATAGTTCTAGGGGAACATTGATTTAAACCAAAACACACAAAGAGGGTTTCAGTAAGATAGTAGTAAGAATTTCATGTTAATTTAGGACTAATTAGCCCTGACATATTTATATGTAGGTGTTGGAATTTTCCAGGGGGACTATTTTGGGATAAAACAAGTGTCTAATTGCCTAAAGTAACCTAAAAGATGTTAATTTTAACAATAATTTCTTCCTGGGATGTAGTGATGCTTTGCTCCAAAAAGTATTCCTTCTCTTAAAAAAAAGGTTCTCAGTTTGAATTATAAGTGTAACAACAGAAAACTAATACCCTAGCTCCATTTTGTGACTTTTCAGCAGGACTTTGCAATGGAACTAAGAGCATCTTAATTCATTTTGAGACAGTCTATCAGAATTGTTCCAAAAATATATCTTGAGTCCCTACTATAAGCATATTCCAAAAATTCCACAAAATAATATGGCTTATTGACAAATGTTTCTCCATTCAGTCCCACAGAAAAACAATCTTTGGTAAAATAAGCTACATAGCCTGAAATATGTTACATTCATTGACAATATTTTCAATGGCATAATCAGTTATACATTAACAGACATGGTATCTATTAATGCTCTCATTAGGATTCATTCAGCCACCTCTATATGGCTCAGCGAATGTAAGGATGGACAACCCTCTAATATATTATAGTAATGCAGTTTCTCCACCGTCCTTTAGGTGCATAAAAATCATTCTTACTGCTTGTAACTTCCGTTCTTCACAGAATTTCATTTGCCTACCCCCTTTTTTGGTTGAAGTTTTAAATCAATCTTAGATCCTTTTAAATATGTGACACAAGTTTATCCACTTGAAGAGGTGAGTCTAAGGGTACCAAACGTTACTACATACCCAAAGTATGGAGAATGTATATTGGATATAGATAACACAACAAAACCTGGGAGTGGTACTGGTAACTCAGGGCATCAATATCAGATAAATTTCTAGACCTGAAGCCAAGTCTGTAGACACATACTAAACAAAGTCTTCAAATGCAAAGTTTGATTATGTACTTAAAATACTAAAACTTATCATTGAAGGAAATCCCCAAGGAGGACTGTAAATTAGTATAAACTGTATAGCCTTTGCAGTAACAGTATATGTGGAATTTCTTAAATCCTATAATCAAAGCAAGGGTTCTTCATCAATTGGAATTATGATTCTGTATGTAGATAAACTATTCTCTGGTAGGAAACAATCAGGACCTCAGGGATATCTGTTATTCTGTGGCCTTCAGTTCCACCATTCTATCATTCTATCACCTTGCACCATGTGTTTTGAAGATTCATCCAAAAAATACCACCCTTTCCCCCAGAGTAGAATGGAAAAGAAATTCCCAAATTTGCAATTTGAGACAGATGGCTCAGTTAGGCAGTACGAGCACCAGTGTCCTAACTAGACTGTTGATTTCATTTGTGAAATTTGTCTCTGAACAACGACTGATGGCTCTTGGATTTTTTTTTTTAAAGTGCTCAATAATCCCACTAGTGTATCAAAGTATCAAACGTCTTGGTCCCAGATAAAGCAAGATCAATGACAGATAACCATTGTTACATGCGCTTGTATCCCAGAGACCATCAGAAGCTAAACATGCTCGTGCTTCAGGTCTTTTATTGTATTTGCTTCAAGACAAAATGAAAGTAGTGTATCACCACATGAATTCCAGAAATGAGGCTAAAAAAATCTCTAGCAGTCTCCAAAGAAGTCATTTCAAACACAGGATGTACTAGGTTTCCAGGATGGAAGAAGCATTCAATTGCTCTTGTAGTTCCTGAGAAGGAATTTACACTATCAGGACCTGCCCAAATCTCTCCTTAAAAGGTTCCCTTCTGATTGCCGGAAGATGGTGACCAGGCTTTCTGCGAGCATCACTTGATGGAGCCAAGTACTCCAAAACAAAAAAAAAATATGTCATAGCATCAACTCTATGAGCTGAAAATAAACAACAATCTCTACAATGAGCCATGGCACACGTGGCATATATAATGCCTATGGTCTGTCTAGAGGCAGTGAACACAAGTTCCCTGCCGGCTATAGCCGCCTGGTACAATAGATTTCTGATACTTTTGAAGCTGATATCCAGTAAATTGATTTCTTCTTTATATTCTTCTTTCAGTAGTCCTTTAGAGATAATGAATGCAAAATCACTGCCCTTGAAATGCCTTCACACATTCTTACTTTAGCAAGTTTTATAAATTATGTGATACAAATTCTAAAAGGATTTGGCAGACATCAGGGGGTCTTGGATTTCATCAAAGCCAGGCACCGGAAATACGCGCCCATTTGGTCTGGGGGGGAGGGAGGAGGATTACACTGGTGTCAGAAGTCCTGAGTGGATCCATGGTGCCCCTGCTCGTTAGCTGCACAACCCTGGAACAATTCTCTAACCTTTCCATGCCTCGGGTGCCTGAACTAGAAAATGAGAGTAAGCACAGTCCCCCAGTCTACCTCACAAGGCTGTCAGATTACTGAAATACGATCATCCTTTTGCAAATTGTAACTTCAATTCATGTAGCTGGATGCATGTTCAATTGATTATAAAATTGGGACAATAGGTAAAATCTCCCTAGTGGACCTCGAAATGAAACATGTCTCATCAACCTCCAGAGTCAGGAGAAAAAAAATTTTTTTTTTTATTCAGAGAGGTATGGTTGGTAACAAAGCAAATAATAGCTGAGCACTCACTATACACCAGGCTTCGACCCCCTCGTGCATCATTTCACGGACTCCTCCCAGGAACCTGATGAGAGATGCTCTTACGCCCATTTTACAGGAAGCATGACCGTAGCTTAATGAGTCCAGTCTCTCTGCCCATGGTCACCTCCCCAGTAGGCAGCTGAGCCGGCATTCAAACCCTGCCTACCGTGACTGTTAAGATCCATGCTCTCAACCACTCTGGAGCCGATCGCCTACAGAGCTGCAGATTCACGAACCCAGCCTCTCAGTCTACCCTCCACCCACTCCACCCTCCCGCATCTGCTCAGTGGTTGTCTCCAGCTCTGCACTTTTATTCCTGTTCTTCTCCCTTCCTGAATCATTCCCCTCTGCTTCACCGAATCGTCTGCATCCTGTCTGGCTCACCGGAAGCCCTGCCTTTGACATATGTCTCTCTAACAAGATTCCATTTCATACTGATCGCTCTCTACTGTCGCATCCATTGGTCAGTCGTGTCTTAGAACCATAATATACTGCTTGGCTTTCCTGTGAAGGCACAGAATACGTAAATGCATCTCTTCTCTCTCCCCACCAGTGCCCAAGACAGTAGTAGGTCAACAGAAAACTTCTCAAATAATTACTGGGAGACATTAACAAAACCTGCTCTACTTGAGTCTAGCCTAGCTATCCCATTCCTGATACTATTGCACGGCAAACAGCATGCACAGACACTACGCTGTGGGCTGGTGAGCAAGACGGGGTCTCTCCCTTCCCAAATCTGCTCAGTTTATCAAGGAAGGCAGACAAAGCAGCAACTGTGTTAGGTTAAGAGAAGCACAGGTACCACAGAAGCACAAAGCAGCAGCAGCTACCCTGACCTATGGGGTGATGAGACAGTTATTTGGTGAGTTTGGTACCTAGCGTGAAATTTTAAGAACTGTATAATAATGACTATCAACAGGTATTGAATGGAGCACCTCACTTAATGCTCTCACTCCCTCTGTGGACCAGATGCTCTCATTATTCCATTCTATGGATAAGAAAACTGGGGCCGACGGAGAAGAATTTGCCCCAAGTTACTAGTAAATGGTAAGAGGAAGACCAGACCCAGGCAGCCTGGCTCTCAGAGACCACACCTTTCACCAGTAGATGAATCGTTGAAAAGGGAGTGAAAGAATGGTCCAGTCGAAGGCCCCGTGGATATTAAGGACTTGTGCGGAGTTCAAGCAGGCTATGTAGATAAACTGAAGGAGTTTAATCTGGGCTCTAAAGTTCCAGGCGAGGCTCTCGTTATTCTGAGATGGACTTTTCCCAGTTGGGGTGTAGGATAGTGACTGAGCCCTGGGGCAGCCAGCCTATCCGTGAAGGGAGCTTGTAGTTCTGCTACACAGAAGCCTTTGGTGTGCTGGGTCCCCAGGGACGGTGCTCTACTGTCTCCCTTGCCCACCTGCCCCAAGGGCCGGGGATGGGGGGGTCCTCCCCGCAAGCAGACTGTCCCTGAAACACCAGTCTGCCCCCACCCCATGAAATCAGAGGACCCTGAAAGATCCCAAGGGCTACTTTAATTCATCCCTCTGCTTCCAGACAGGATTCTTCTATACTGCCAGACTCTTAAGAAGATTCCCTGACTCACAGTCTCCCATTTCCATGTCAAATGGCCCTGTCCGTGAAGACACGCTTACTTAGGTCTGATACAAACCCTTCATGCTAACAAGGCCTGAATCCCCAGCTCTGCATTCTTGCGTGGTAGAACAATAGGTCATCTCTGAGGAGACTACTTCAAACACCTGTGACATAGCCATACTTGGACTGTGGAGTCAGGATTTACCTCCCAGCTCTATCACTTGGGAGCTACGTGACATTAAGTCAATTCCTCAACCTTCCAGAGATTCAGCTTCCCACCTGTAAAATGGGCACAGTAACAGGGCCAACACATGCATTTGTTTTGAGGATTAAACAGAGTTAAAAGGCTTAACGCAGTGCCTCGCTCATCATAAATGCTTATCAAAATTTAGCTTAAAAAAGAATATGAAAAACTAATTTCACCTGGATGTTGTGTTAATTTGTACACACTATAGGGCCACACGAACCTCTGGTCAACTTTTCCAAGGCGAACAACAAAAAACATCAAATGCCTAAAAATAGAAACTACACTTTTAGTCTTCTTATTTTCCACCGGTATGCAGGAGAGTAGAAATCCACTTCTAAATGGCAGCTATATATCAGTTATAAAAGTGTTAAGTAAATCCAGGAAGGCAAAAAGACAAGATGGCAGAGACAGGAACCATCCAGCAGTTGCCATGACAACGAGGCAGGTAACCTGGACAAAAATTTTGGAAATCTCTTAAAAGAATAACCAGAGATGTTTCTGTCTATTTTGGGAAGGACAAAGTCTTCCTTTATCCTCCACTAAAGACAAACATCCACTTGTTTGCTGAATATCTCCCAATTAACGCAGGGCGAGATCTGAGAGGAGTCGGGATGTGGTGCGCAGGCAGGTGGTGGGATGGAGAGGGACTTGGCAGGGAGCTGTAAGGTAAAGGCAGTAACAGTGGAAAAATGCAAGCTCAAACTGCCCAGGGATCCCCATTGTTTCATTTAAAATGCTCAAGGAGCATTCATTAAAAAACGTCATTCTCACGCATGAAGACCCCCAATTGCTGCAGATTACGCTTACAAGAAAGTGAATTCTTAACCAATAACACATTTTTATTATTCTTCGTGTCGTACTGACACGAAGAAAGTGATTAAAAACTCCAGTGGGCAAGACTTTCTCTGAAAGTCATTTTCTATATGTAAAGAAATAAAGAGCTTCTGATTCATTACAGGTGCCCTCTCTCCGGCTCCTTGGGTGTTAGACATGGGTCGTGTGTGCCTGTGTGTTTGTGTTTCCCTCCTACAATCTGCAGTTTACACTTAATGTAATAATCTTGCACACCTCGCTCTCATTTTTCAGTTAATCGATAGTATTTTTAAAGCAACAAATAGGGGCTATTTGTAATAGTATTCCTTTAATTGCATATTTTTCAAACATGAGACTATTAAAGTAGCTGCCCATGAAAGCGGTCATTCAATTCTCGTCCGAGGTGCCCCTTCATTCTGAAAGGGCCTCCCTCATCAAACTCAATAGCATCTCTTGGCTGCCTGAGAAAAACCACTGGAGGGAAAAAAAAAAAAAGAAAGAAAGAAACCTATTTTCCAGATCAAAGTAATCCCTA
The DNA here is from genome assembly GCF_002837175.3 of Physeter macrocephalus. Taxonomy (NCBI): domain Eukaryota; kingdom Metazoa; phylum Chordata; class Mammalia; order Artiodactyla; family Physeteridae; genus Physeter; species Physeter macrocephalus. The sequence continues at coordinate 10,638,904 of NC_041229.1, read as the reverse complement.
CTCCATTGCCATGGCTCCAGACGTCTCTTTCTTCTTTTCATTGACCAGACAAGGTTCTTCTCAGCAAACCTCCTTCAATTTTTTTTTTTTTTTTTGCCTGAATTTGTTTTCTCGTTGGGAAAAGTGGTCATTAAAGTATTAGTTTAGGTTGATTGGTTCTTCAGTGGCAGAAGAGGCTTCTGAGGCTTTGTTATCTTTGACATGATCTCCAAACAGTGGCCCGATTATTATACAATATAGAAATAATAACTCAAGGCAGCAGCCTTCTCTTTGGAAACCCACACGGGGTGTCGGGTATATGATGATGCATCTCACCTGCCGGTATATTCATGGGTGCTTTCAGGACCTGAGTGCCTGGCTGTATCCCTGGCTGCTGTTCCGGACTTCCCCTCCCCACCCTGGCCCTCGAGCCCCCCTCCTGTGGACCTGAATTCTCCCCAAGTCATCGAGGCTGCAGAGCACTTGTCCCTATTTATATCGAGCAGCGGTGCATTCACTAAGAAGAATGGGGACAGGGAGAGGGCCGGCTTTGATGTCTCCAGGGGCAGGAAATCACTCGGATGATTCCTCCAGGGCCACTTGGCAGCAGGTAGAGGGCGTGACAGCTGGTGGGAAGGTCGGTGACTGGGATGTGACCACTGAACCATAGCGGGGAACTGCACTGCCCTTGCAAACAGAAAAGTTTATTCCTATAGTCTGGTGGGGGTAAGGATGAGGGAAAAAGATGATAAGGGCCTGGCACCTACCACCTGGGAAAAAGAGAATTCAAAATTATCTGACAGTGGCACGTCGGAGCTTTCATTCCTTTTCAAGACCAGCTGGCCCAAGTCTTCAAGTCAATCTAACAAGAATGCCTGATTGTCAGTACCTAAAAGGTGGGATGCATGGTGCTTAATCCATGGAGCTTGACTCTAGACTTGAAGCCTCTCCTTACCCATCTGTTAAAATCGTTTATAAGTGGTTTACTGTGAGAAATAATACTTATACATACTCACTATGTGCAAAACACTGTACATAACACTTGACGCGCATTATCTTGTTTCCTATTCACAACAACTCCATGGAACATTTACTATTAAATGCCCCTCTTTCTTATAAGGAAACAGGCATAGAGAGTTGAAGTAAGTTATCCAGAGTCATGCAGCTGGTAAGGAAGCCAAGATTCAAATCCAATCAGTCCAAGCTCTAGAGCGCTGTTAGCCACCACTTAGGAATTAAATGGAATAATATATAAAGTATTGATTCTGGGACCAGACCCTAAGCAATATTACTGATCATTCATTTTACTTTGCCGACAGTATTATTAAACTCCCTCTGTTCTCTGTCCAAATGAAAAAGAGTGTATGCAACAATGCTTCAAGAGGGAAAGGGCTTTATGAAAGCAAACAAATAAAAATTCATTATGATAACTTGACCTGGCACACAGGAAAATTAACGATACTTCTTGATCCGAAAGTTCCCTGGAGATAATTGTGCTTAACAGCACTCTCTGGGGGAATAAAGAGAATGAAGTGGTATGGGAACGGGGGCTGGTTTCTAGCGGCAGCTCAGCCAAGGGGTATGGCGGAAAGGTCTAGAGACACTGGTATCCTGACTGCCTTAGCTGGGTGGGAGTGGAGACGTGGGTAATGTTTCAGGGGTAGCCAGAGAGGGGGAAGGAGCGCTGACGGAGACACAGCCCAGCCAGCCAACTGCGGAACGCCTGACCACGTGCCTACTGCTCTTCCTGCTCAGAAAATACACACTCCCAGGGACTAAGTCTTCCCCCACTCCTACCTGAAGCCCCCAAGGAATCAGGTACTACTGCCATCTGCAAATTCTTAGGGAGACTCAGAAAGCTTCATTAAAAAGCCTCCTTCATTTCTTCATGGGATTAGTATTTACTGAGAACCTTCTACGTTCTAAACACAGCTAGGCACAAAGAAAATGAACCAGGTTGATAGGTCCCTGACCTGTAACAGGAGTAAGTCATCTAGACCGCAGAGGCCAGGGTGCTCTGTCATTTAATGGGGAGGTGTCATGAGTGCTGGCAGCGGGCTGGGCAGACCAGGGGTGACCAGTTCTGACCTGAAGGTAGGAGGAGGTAGGGTGGTGGAAGGGGGTGGGACCCGGGAAGTCTTTTCAGAGGAGCTGCTGGTTAGGGGTGAGGGGGGAGGGATCCTGTCTGTAAGGTCCTTCAAGCTGAATTCGCTTCTGTCAAACCTTCTGGCCTGGGGAATTCCCTGGCAGGCCAGTGGTTAGGACTCGGCGCTTTCACTACCGATGGCGCAGGTTTGATCCCTGGTCAGGGAACTAAGATCCTGCAAGGTGTGCAGTGCGGCCAAAAAAAAAAAATTAAAGTATTTAAAAAAAAGAAAAGAAAACTTTTGGCCTGTTACATGTAAGAGTAAGAAACGTTTGAACACAGGGTTGCCCCAGACGCTACAGAAGACACATGAAAAGAAGTAGAAGGCAGTATCCCTTGCCCTCAGAACGTAAAAATGTGACAGTGAATCCAAAGAAGCATCGGTAAAATAATTAGAAAACCCAGGTGAATGCAAGGCAATGCAATTCCAACTTTGGCTTTGTAACTTTATAAAATGCCATAATTCTCAAACTCCACACAGCAACACAGAGTGGGTATTCACCACGGAGCAATGTTTGACGGCTCTGGACCGTCAGGAGGAGGCTGAGGAACATTCCTGAATGTGTCAATCAGTTGGCACTTAGGGAACACCTACTAAGAACACAGTAGTTAAGAGCCATCACTCCCCACCACAGACCAGCTCCACCACAAGCCGTGTGAACTTGGGCAGGGCCCCTAACCTCTCAGAGACCGTGCCACCTCACCTGCAAAACGGAAATAAAATGGCATCTATTTCTAGGGTTGAAGTGAGGATGAAACGAGGTAAAGCGAGAAAATGACTGGGCCAAAGTCTGCCAAGGGTAAGCTCTCGATGGTAATAATGAACTTACGGAATGTTGATTACTTATAATTAATTGTTTATTTTAAAATAAATGTGTATAAGAAATATTAATATCGCTCATGAGCTGGGTGCTATGGTGGATGTAAATGCTTTTAGACTCTTACCATGCGCCTGTCACTGTTCCAGGCACTTCGTATGTGTTAACTCATTTGATCCTCACAACAATATTGTCCGAAAGGTCTTATCAGCCTCGTTTTACAGGTTAAGGAGACAAGCACAGAGAGGTTAAGAAGTTTACCCAAGGTCGTGCAGCAAAGCTAGGATTCAAACCCAGGCTGCTTGACTCCGACTGCTCTCCCAACCACTCTGCAATGCTGCTTCCTGTCATCATGAATAAGATACGGTCCTTGAAAAGAACATTATAAAGCGAGCTGGCCCACGATGAGACTCAGGAGAAACAAAAAGCATAAAACTATTGAAGGAAGGGCTGATGAGCGCTACCAAATCCAAATGGGAAAATCAAGGAGGAACGAGCAAAGGGTGAGAAAGAGGAGTAACAGCAAAGAGAAGCTGCAGAATGCTGCACCACGGAAGCACGAGGAGAGGAAGTTTTAAAGCAAGCAGGTGAGTCATTGCTAGCTGGGTCACACGCTACAGGGATGTAAGGGCGGGTCAGCTAGAGAACCCCAAGGTGGTGGCACAGTGGGGCGTGCCATAAAGTGAGCACACAGACCCCATGAAGGGTGGAGGATGGAGCCAAGTCACAAGGGATGGTCAGAGAGTGACGCTACTGAGTGCAGGCTCACCTTTCCAAAATGCTGGTTAACAAAAGGCAGGCGAGACAGGGATGTTAGTTCCAAAGCATTGTTCCCCCTTCCAGACAAGGCTGTCTCTTGTCCACGATCAGAGTGGCACTTGTAAGTAGAGGAAGAATAAAGATGGCAGGAGAGAGCTGTAGCCAATCTGTGAACGCGGAGAGAACCTGGAGAGCTCGTGCGGCTCTGCTGGGAGCTCTAGGGTCACCTAAGAGGGAGACGCTTCCTCCTCCGATTCAAGGAGAGGGAAGGGAAGGAAGGTGAAGATTAGGAGAAATTTTGGATATGGAAAGAAGTTGAGGAAACTCACATCAATCAGATGGTTCCAACCTTCTTAGCAAGGAGGGTTCCAGGAAAGGAAGCGAGGATATTGCTCACCCAGGTAAGAATGGAAAATGGAATGGAAAAGAATGGAAAAAAAAACCCAGAATGGAAAATACCACTCACTGCCCCCCTCGGGCTGCTTGGCAAACTCCTACGAATTCGTCAGGACTCAAACTGCCCCCGCTAGCCTCCGATGTGCCCAGGCAGAGTTGGGGGCTCTGTCATCTGCACTTGTTCAGTTACTCCTCTCTGATGCAGCAACCACATGATACTGCAATTATTTTTGTTTATGTCTCTCTCCCCCCTCTAGACTGAAGTGCTCCATGGTAGACACCACATCTTACTTGTCTTAGTTTCTCAAACATCTAACCTAGTACAAAATGACATTCAGTAAATGTGGGTTGAATGAATAAACAAATTACTCAGTAAGTCATACATAAAAGAACTGCATTTCAGATCCAGAAAGGCTGAGGAAGAGCATTTTAGAACGAGCATCCTAAATGTTCATTTCAGATCAAAACAGTCTGCTCTTGGGCAATTACCCCAACTGCTCTGTATCTAATAACCCAGGCTCTGAAAAACGGCAACCACAGTCCATGGAACTGTGAGCTTCATTAGTGAATGCCAGTAAAGGGCTTTTTAAGTGGCAAAGCAGATGATTACAGAAAATGCCTCTGAGGGAGAAGGATGACAAAAATGTGTCTCCAAGACAATGAAGCAGCTTCCTTCCAGGATTTCCAGCACATTTCACTCTAACACAAGCAGTTAAAGAGAATGCAGGGCCCTCTCAGAGGCCCTGGCATCACTAGGTCCCGAGGTTATGTGTTCACCGAGTTCAGGAGCTGCTGTGAAAGAGTATTTGTGAGAAAGCACAAGAGTCCTGCCATGCAGCGCTTCCCAGCTCCGGGCCACTCTGCCCCCTGATTAACTTCACTTGCAGCTTCTCCTATTGCTCTGTCCTGTGGCTCCGGATTTCCACCTTCAGACATCACCAGATCACTCAAAAGCCTTGACCTTTGGAAATACACTTGTGCTCCCGGGAAGCACATGATCATTTATCACTGCCATTTACCAAGTGTTAGCTAGATAAATAGATATGTGCTAAGCCCCGGAAGCAGCCACCAGCCCATGTGCACAAGATGTGATACAATCTAGTCCAAGTGAGCAAAAACAATATTGACACTGAACAACAAGATGTGTTAATATATGAGTGTGCTCTGAGGATTTAAAAACATTTACGATTGACATATTTTTTAGTTACTTCTAAGCCTGTAGAAATCTAAGACATAATGTACTTTAGATGGGTGGTCCTAATGCAGAGGAGCCCATTGCTATGGAAAAGTTTAGAGAGACGGTCATTCTAAACATCTGTTTTATATATTATTATAATTCCCCTCTACACACATAAATAAACAAATACGCACCCACGCAAACCTACCTCTGAAGTTGACTCTGCTTAAGATACATTCATAATTAGTTTGCCTCCCAGCATGCACACTCTAGGTTAGCAGTACCTCTGATAAAAACGGGTAAAGATGGTCTGGGATTTTTAATCGTCACAGTTAGTCACAAGGTATCTATACACTGGAGAACAGATCAGAGTTCTAAAGAATAGGAGGAGGAAAAAAATGGGATTATAAGGGAGGAAAAGAACATAAAGCAGAAAGACGGATAAGAAGCAGAAAGTGGGCTTCCCCGGTGGCGCAGTGGTTGAGAGTCCGCCTGCCGATGCAGCGGACGCGGGTTCGTGCCCCGGTCCAGGAAGATCCCACATGCCGCGGGGCGGCTGGGCCCATGAGCCACGGCCGCTGAGCCTGCGTGTCTGGAGCCTGTGCTCCGCGACGGGAGAGGCCACAACAGTAGGAGGCCGGCGTACCGCAAAAAAAAAAAAAAAAAAAAAAAAAAAAAGCAGCAGAAAGTATTAGTAGTTTAGTATCAGTGGGTTTCAGCCAGTGGTCCCAATTCCTTCCCATACTGACCATCAATCCTTATTCAAACACTGCCAGAGTAGGGGCATTTCAGGTTTGAGGAGGGATTTAAATGACTATATACCTGATACTGAAGATGCTTTGATTTTCTAAAACTGCAGGCTGCTTTCTTATTAGCAAAGCAGTTAACAGTCAGCAGTTACTCCCCAATATTAAATAAAGAATATTTGCTACTACCATGATTAAAACTCTGGTTGGGATCTACATTAGCTAGTTGATCTTCATGTTAGCCACTCAGAGCTCTTTTGAAACTTATAATTAGTTGGGAGAGAGATAAAATGATGGCATTTTCTTATTACTGATGTAACTCTGGGGTCCACACAGAGGCTGAATGGCCTTTAGTCAAGGGTACTGTATGTGGAAGCCTTTCAGCTGTTGGAAAGTTAGAGCCAAAGACTTCAAATACGACCTCTAACTGGAAAGTTGTATGATTCAATGACCTCAAAAGAAGATCACCAAGGTTATTCTATAATGTGGACATCACTGGGACCTCTCATCCCTGCTGGAAAGCCCTCCTGTTCATTACATGGGAGAAACTGCTGAAAATGGTCAATTCTACTCTCATTCAAACCCTTTGCAGTGTTCCTTTATGCTGCCTGGGTCCCAAGGGCCTAACTATGTGCCTTGAGGATAAACTCCCCTGGCCCCAGCTCATCACTCAGACACACCCGTCTGTAGTGGGTCTCAGCCTGTGTCCTTTTCTGGCCAAAGTCAATGTAGACATTTTAGAGCTCAGCACATCTTAGACATTTGGGGTCACCTCTCCCATCAACAACCAAACAGAGAACATAAAGCTTCACGAAAAAGAGTAAACTGTTTAACCAATACATCATCAGTGTTACAGATATAAATTAGAAGAGTTGGGAGGCACCTGGCTTTTTTGAGGTCTAGAACTTCATTGAAGTCCAAGCACTGAACCTGAAGAGATTCAAGTCCAGAGAAAATAAAGAATAGGGTGAAAGGAAGACCAGCGCTTAGAGAAAAAGTAGAGGGGAGCAGACAGGCTACATGATTAAAACTTGAATTATTCAACTAATCAAATGTGGGGTATATCAAAAGCAACCATAATGAAAAGTAGAAACACTCAGTATGTACCCTTAGAATCCAAGACCTCTAGAAAAATATGAGATGTTTATACATTTATAGATTTATAGATACGGAGGCTCAGGCTGCTAAGTGGCTGACTTTTATTTTTTTAGAGAAGCAGAAAATAAAGTGATCATTTTAGGGAAGCCTGTATTTATTATTTTTTTTTGTCTATGACTTTCATTTTTTTATTTTATTAAAATACTGACTATTTTAGAATGAAGGAGAAGCAAAGCCACAACCAAAACTTAAGGGCCAATTTCTGAAAACCAAGTTAAACTATGAAATTCTCCTCTCTTTTTCCTTAAAAAGCTTTCAAAGAGAGAAAACTAATCTCTTATGTGGCAAAATGTATAAAAATGCACAGTATTCATAGATAAGGGGTTTTGATCCAATTATCCAAATAACTGCCTCTGTTTCTCCTGCCTGTCTATGCATTTAAATTCATGTTTTGTCACTTATTTCATGCTTGTTGGTTGTGTCTCCCAAACCAATCTCCAAATACTTGAAGGCTTTTCTTTTATCCATCTTAATCTCTTGCCATGCCTACTATGGTCGGCGAGCATCCCAAAGAGTCACTAAAATGCTTCACACAAACCCAACTTCTGCTTTTCCTTAGGTACGATAGATTAGCTGAACAGTGCTTCATATAAGTGTCACTAGGGAAATTCTCCGTTTGAAATCATTACTCTGTACCTTCTTCCATTTGTACTGAAGTCAATATAACTTTTCAAAGCATTTTTACAGTGACCACTGCATTTTGGTATTTGTTTCCTGAGCATACCTCAAAGAACATTACAACCACAAATCCGATGACAATCACCTCACCCACCAACGAAAGTTATGTCCAGAGTCTTGGAGCCTTTTGGTAAACTGTTAACTGGTCATTCTCACTCCAGGCAAGTAGGTGTCCATTACAATTCACCTGGCTAGAACACAATGGCAGTCAGCACTCGAGACAGACAGTGCTCAAGTGACAAGTTATATCAACTCCAACTGTAGAAGAATCCAGAAGGTCAAAATACAGGCCTCCTTAATCCTTGTAACGTTGACAGAAGAGGTCAGTGTCCTTCAATGACCCCCTCAAGTAATGTGTCCACCGTGTGTTCGGCTTCCTCCCATCCTGACATTTCCTCATAATTTAACATTCCTGCTAAGGCAGAAACGAAAGCTGAATGTTTCACTGGAGCTAGGTCATGCTGACAGTGACAGCAACTGACAGGAGATTAAAAGAAACCAAAGATACCACACTGAAAATGTCTCATCAAGGTCACCCACTCGTGATAAGGCAAGTGGAGAGTGAGGGAGAATACAGGCTTATCACTTGAGAATCAACAGAGACAACTACATTATCTAATTATTCCTCTTCACTCCCATCTCCTCTAGCCTCCCACTCCTACACACATGCTATTAAGCAAGTCCAGTATTTTACAATTACTATAGGGTACGTCTCCTTGGCAATCCAAGGTACTGCTGTGCTGAAGGCACCGCCACCAACCTCCCCAGTCCTGCCAAGCAGAAGCAGGCTCTCCCCGTGGCACTCAGTTCACTCCTTTACTACCATATGACTTTCTCCCCACAAGCTGTGAGCCCTTCATGTGTTTGAAGCACACCTTCCTCTTCTTTCTACCTACCTGCATGGTGACAGAGCAAGCCAGCTACCTCCTAAAATTCATGATTCTCCTGCTCTCAGAGAGTTGCTGCTGAGAAGCTTCTACCAAGCCATGGACTAGGTTTTTCAGGTCCATTTACACCTAGGGGCGGCCATGTGACTAGTTTTAGCCAATGGGAAATGAGCAGAAGTGATGTATGTCCCTTCGAGGTGTTTATAACACACCACATCTCCATGCTCTCTTCTGCCTGCTGCTAGCTAGATGCAGAGGTTAACAGGGCTCAGCAGCTGGCGGAGCTATGTGATGGAAAGACCTGGGTCTCTGGATCACTGCAGTGAAGAAAGCTACTACTGACTAGAAACAATGTACTGGATTATTACAAGAGAAAGAACTATACTTCCATTAAAAAAAAAATCTTTATATATTTTTGGGTTGTCACTGGAGTGTACCCTAACTAATACATTAGCCTAACACAGTGGCATACACAGACATTCAAAAGATGGTGAATAACTGAATAGGGCATTCACCCATTTGCCTATGAAAGAACCTGATTACTCTGTACTTTTCCAGGAAAGATTAATTATGGATTGCATCTCATGCAATTATATCCAATAATTGTTGTTATGGAAATCATCTCGAATGCTATATGAAACAGACTGATGTTAGTAGAACTTTATTTAATCTTATAGTTGTTTCTTCAGATTCATAGATACATATTTAAATTTTGTTGCTGTGGGAGAATGTTGAGGTTGTCATGGCAACAGGTTAAAGCAACAGAGTGTATGTGATGTACTGGGATGCTTGGTGCTAGCCATGCCAGCAAAAACATAAAATAATTATATTATACAGAAAGAACTGTACTAAAGGTAATGGTGTGATAGTCAACTATGTGTCTTTCACCTCCTAGGAACCATAAGTTAACACACTGATTTGTTAACAATTTTGATAATATTGTCAGTCCTGGAAGGAAATGAAGTTTAGACTAAGGATGAGATTATTGGTAGAGGATCATCACTCAATTTCCGGCTGCCTAGAAAAATACACACACACACACACACACACACACACACACACACACAGAGGAAAAGAGAGAGGGAGAGAGACAGAAAGGGGGTGGGGAGAAAGAAATGGACAGAGAGAGGAGATTGGGCCTACACAAGTAAAATCTGATAAAGTTGATGAATTGAGGGGACAATAAATTTAAAGCAAGCAATCAAATTAAACCCCTTCTGAGCAGAGGTTCTTGAGAAAATTTAAGTAATTACCCCAACTCCCTGATTTACTTCACCATGCTGGCAGAGCCTTTATTGATCCCTTCTCTGTGGACCAGGGGCCTATTTCTCTGCAATATATTTGCTACTGATTTAAGTTATCATCATTCTCTTATGAAAATTAAACGCTTCAAGCAGGGCTATTCTATCTCCCCCAGGGTTATTACTCTTCTCTCTGAGGGATCTCAAGCCTTCAAAGTGTCCAGAAGCAGTAATCGTGAGACAGCACAAATGGCAGGTGTCCTACATTATCATGCAGGATCCAGAATAAAAGAGAAAAGAAATGAACTTGAGTTCACGGGCTGTGGCATGCTGGAGCAGGGCAGTGTGATGGGCCAGAGAGATTTGGGGAGACTAATATTTTTAGCTGTTCTTTGGATGGGTCATATAAAACAGTAAAGAAACAATTCCCCTGACTCCTTTTCTCACTAAAGCCCTAGAGATAATTCAGGAAAACTTTCAACTCTAAGAAAAAAGAAAGAAGATGGCATCCCTACTTTTAGTCTTTATTCCCCTTTCCTTCCCATCTCATGCTATCATTTCCGTTTATATGTGCTCATTAAATAATGTCTTCTCCAGGCCCCTCCTAGTTTTATTCAGAAATTATATTGGCCAATTTCCTAGAGAAGAAACCCAAGCTTTGAGAGTCCTTCCCACCCCGGGACAGGCTGATCCATCCAGGAAAGAGATTCTGACCCTGAGAGAAGTCGTCACTATATTGAGAGGCGTGACACAAAGGATGCAGACTCTGGACCCCACCTGCAATGGCACAACCCGTTTCGAGGCAGAATGAAAAAGACCTATGCAAACATAAAGAGGAACTGAATTCAATCACAATGCCAGACGGTCTCGGGCGGCCCCTCCACTGCTCCTGGTGCAAACCAGGGTCAAAGACATCTGACGTGGCTCAGTAGAAAGAGGAGATCAATAATGCTAAAGAGAAGCATCTGCAGTAAGAAGCAAATCATTGCAAATTTAAATAAAATGTCCTCCATGGGCAGGACTCCTGATGGAAGCCCTACATCTGCCATGTCGACCTTGTCACTGGGACTCCCCCCTCTCCTTGCGGGGAGAGAATGAGGGAGAGGCAAGGAAAGAAAAAGCAGGAGCCGGGGATGGTTACAGTATTGTGTTGTCTTCAACCGAGAAGCCCCAAAGAGCGCAGTGCCCATCTGGCCAATCCAAGGAGAAAACACTGATAATGTGAACTATTTTTAGAATGACAGGGATAAACTACACGTCAGTCTCAGAAGAGACTGGAATGTAGCTAAATGAGGTTACTAACAGTAGGATAAACAGAAAGCAAATTTCATTTAATGACTTAAATGTATTGGGAACTTATTACATGAGCCAGATAAATCTGACTAATAAGGAAACTAAAGCTCAAAGATTGTAAGCAGTAAGTCAAGGACTCACACCAAGGTCTGCCTCGCTATAAAGTCAGACAGTAATCTAAACCCCAGTGTTAAGGACTCATCTGCAAATACAACATGTTTCGAGGCCATTCTCTTCCTCACGCTCTTCATAGTGTCAGGGTTACTGGCACACACTTGGCCTGTCTGGATTCACAGGAACAAGAGCAAATACCTCTGAAGGCGAGTGAGATACTTAGGCAGAGAGTGGAGGCATTAAACAATGGATTATAGAGAAACGTAGAAAGCAAGGAGACTTCAGCCTAGCACTACACCATTTGCTTCCCTTGACTGAGTCTGCTTAGAGAAAATTGGGTTGTTGAGATAAAGCAATAAACTGGTAAATTCTACTGTGGGTTACTCAGACCTCGACATCTTTGTTGTCACTTGCTGTTGTTCAATATATGGCCTGTCATTGTGAGGACCTACACTGACGGAAGCAGGAATAATGTAGGAGCCAGAGAGTTGACTGCCAGGATATAAATTCCACATCAGGAGCACATTTCCCAGGGCCCTCTTGCCAAGGGAAATGGTCTTGAGTCTCCCCAGCCCTCTTGACCCATTTCACAGATGCTACCCAAATAGTAAAATGGAAAAATTCTAAGTGACCAATATCCATTTTGTTTTACTTGTGGTTAAACATTAACTTTCTGCTTTATGAAGAAAACTAGCATTTACTGAGCAGGTACAATGCACATTCCCTGCACTAGGTGACTGATACACATGCTATCTCATTGACTTTTCACAATGACCTTTTGAGGCACTACATGCCTACCTAGCAGCTGATGGAAGTGAAGGCTACAGTAATGGATCTGCCTAGAGCCAGGACCTATGGGTTGCATGGGGGTTCAAGCCAATGTTCCTAAGACTTTCGAAATCAGTACTGTTTCCTTCTATGCTCTTCCTCGGTCCTCTTTAATGATGTATGCCCTTGCCACACCTCTGGGTCATCCTTCTAAATTTTAGAAGTCATAGTTCAATAGAGCAGAAGGTATATTATTATTGAGCTGAAAAAAACATACTGAAATAAATGTGCATCCAAGAAGTAAACGCCTTGTCTAAACTCCTAAACCACGTGGGCTGCCACTCCTTTCTCTCTTTCAACTAAAATTGAAATACACAAGAATCATTCCAATTACTTGAAGGTTTGGGTTAGCTGACTCCACATTTCCAGAGACTTAGTGAGAAGCTTTTCATGTCCCAAGAACTTTTCGTGGATAATGGCTATTTTGGAAAGGATCTCAGATGAGCAGATGTAATGCATTCACAATTGTTCCACCCCTGGGAAACACAGAGTGAAAGGGAAAGAGCAGGGACCCGGGAGCCATCCAGATCTGAACGAGAACCATGACTTCACCACTGGGTGAAGTTGAGCAAGTCTTTTCCCTTCTCTGTACCTCAGTCTCTTCATCTTTAAAATCGGAATGATTTTAAATGATGAGCTACCAACCTCAAAGTGGTGCTGTGAGGACCAACTGAGATGACCTACACAAAAAGCTTGGCACATACACATACCCACTCAAACTGGAAACTAAAATTTTAAACTTTTAGCAACGAAAAGCTCAGTTTCTTTCTCAATCCCTTCTGATATAGCTGTTTATTGATATAGCCGTCTACTGTGCTTGAATAAGATGGGGTGAGGGCATGCACAGTGCCCACTGCTGGTCCAGGGGAGAGTCCATCTTGGGAGGAAAGGAAGTATCCATTGTTTTGATTCTCACTTTCTGCAATTTTCATTGGGCAAAGAGGGAGGAGAGACCCTCTAACTCCCACAGCTAAACAGAAATGACTTTTGAATTCTCTGCCGTTTTAATATTATCCGTGTTACTATTACGTTCCGGGGATGAAACACAGGGAAAGCTGACAGTGTATCTTTCCTGGATGCCCAAGCAGATCATAATCAGACATCATCTTTATTTACTGAGCACCTATTACGTGTTCACAGCTCAGCAGCCCAGAAACGAATTCAGATCAGCTTCACCCCAGTGGGATAAAGTTTGAGCCATGCACGATAAAGCTTGGATTAAATGCTTTTTTAGAAGGAAGGAACAAGCAATCTGCCTCAGAAGGAAGGAAAAGGGCACCAGACCCCATTCGGAGAGGGACGTCTCAACCTCCCCTCAAAGGAAGTCTTCTGTGTCGACCCAGGTGCTGCTGAGCAGGGCCTGGTGGGTCGGCGGGTGATTAAAGGCTCTCTGGAGGCCCTCTGACCCCAGCTGTCCCACGGGAAATGAGCGAGGAGGCTGCTGTCTGGCAGACAAGCAGGTGTGCCCTTAAGAAGCCATGGAGATTAGCTGGGGCTTATCCAAACCTCTGCAGGAAGCAAATCTCTCCTGGCTTCTCAGGAGACCCCAGCGCTCCTCTCGCATCAAATAAGCCAGACGCAGAATGGACGTCAACTTGGCCTTTTGTGAAGCCAGGGCCCCAGCGTGGAAATCTGGACACGATCACACTTACCAGGGCCCCCAAGGAAAACGAGGTTTTGAAGAACATGTTTAGAAAAAGGCAGAGGGAGGAAAAGAAACGACTGCAAGGCAGGAGCACAGGTAGATGCGCCTTACTTGTGCTTGGATCTCTGTACTGGGGATCATTTTTGCCCCACCCCCCAGATTTAACCAAAAGTTACTTCATTTGCTTGAAAATATGGCTTCTGGGGAAAACAGGTGGTATCTGCTCTTCAGCAAAGGTAAAGGCCAGAAGACTCAAAGGCTGAGAGAGCTCCCCTTCTCAGGAGCCCGAAGGGAAGCAAATTAGCACCGTGAGAAGAGGAAGGAGGGGGAGACGGGGCCCCCATTAGCGCAGAACACACTGCCTTTACCCTATGTCCAGGTCTAACGATGTGGGGGGAAGGCGCTAGCTTTAGACCCACATCATTTCGATGTGCGTTGGAGTCCTGTTCCTGCTGTGTATAAGCTGTGTGGCTCTGAACAAGGCACTTCAGTGCTCCAAGCACCAATTTTCCCATCCTAAGAGGAGTCTGACAATGGCTCCTTCATGGAGCCATTTGAGCATTAAACAAGATAATTTATATAAACGTATAACACAGGACCCAGCACACAGAAGGTGCTCAGTAAAAGTTAGTTTTGCCCCTTCTTTCGACAACCCAATTCTCTATGCAAAACAGCAGATAAAATCCCTACACTTGTGGAAACCCATTCCCAGTGAGGGTAAGTCACACTCCCAAACCTCATTCAGATGGAAAGAGTAGAGGTGCGAACCCAGATTTCCCTGATGCCCTCGCCAGGCCTTGCTGTTTGCTTGGCACCGTAAAGAGGACCCAACACCCAGACTCAGAAAGGTCAAATGATGGCCACAGCAGAGGCAGGCCTCAGAGCCAGACACTGGTACACCTCAGGCCACCTCCTGCAGGGGTGCCCACCAGGCAGGCTGTACTTGTAACTGCCTCTCCCATGGCAGAAACCCACCCAGGAAACGTGTGGGATGTATGGGGTTTGGGGCATAGCGTGGTACTTGTGGTTTCAGCTACTAGAGTAAACAAGAGCTCTCTTATCTTTCAAGCTGGTTGTGCCTCACACAGATACAGGCACAGGACAACTGGCTCTGGAATGGCTGAGATGCGGAGAAGACGTCCTTGATTCAGTAACAACAACAACTATGGTAGGAATTTTGTTTTCAACTCAGCCCCTGCCCTCCCTGCCTTCACATGTGGTATAAGCAGGAACATAACTGCAAAGGTGGCACAGCGGTCTCTCTACCCAACTCTCAGGTCGTTTCTGAGGCAGGAAGGTTCTTGGGGAGAGGCCGGATGGGGGTGAATCTTGTCTTTATTTCTTCCCAGAAGTGGCTGAATTTCTACTCCTATTTGAAATGTCCTATCAATCACCAATACCTAAACTTTCATCATTTTAGAACTAGAAGGAAACTTGTACACACTCTCATTGTATAAATGAGGAAACTAAGGGAGACACAGAGGTGTGGAATAAGTTTCCCAAGGCCAGCTGGCAATCCAGTGCCCACCTCCTCCACTGGTTGATGCAGGGTTTCGGGGACCCACATGCATGGTAGAACAACCTGAACCGATCGTTTTCATCATGATGGAGGCTCAGTGTGCACAGAGCTCATGAGAAAGGCACTAGGGGTCAAGTGTGATGAGAACACAATTAGTGTGACAAATATTCAAATACGCCATTAAACATCCTCAGGAAAACGTAAATAAATTAAATGCCAAAAAGCCCTTGAAACCAGTATGACATATTTTTGTTTCAGAGATTTCTTTTGGGGTCCTCAAGACAGTCTGCTATAATTATTATTATGGAAATGGCAAATGACTATAAATGTAGTCTTTGACTTAGTCTCATCATGTCTGATAAAGTTGTTTCATTCAACTGTAATTTACTGAGCACCTACTGTGTGCCAGGTATAGTCTAAGTGCTAAGAATAAAAAGATGAACAGCCACAGTCTCTGTGCTCAAGAGATTCAGTGTCTAGGAAGGGGTAAAAACAAGCACTGCAGAAAATACATCAAAGACCTAAATGTAAGACTGAAAACTGTAAAACTCTTAGAAGAAAATGTAGGGGAAAAGTTTCGAAACAGGATTTGGCAACGACTTCTTGGATGCAACATCAAAAGCCAAACAGAAAAAGAAAAAAAAAATAGATAAATTGGACTACATCAAAATTTAAAACTTCTACGCATTAAATGACACGATTAACAGCGTGAAAAGGCAACCCACTGAATGGAAAAAAAATATTTACAAATTGTGTATCTGATAAGGGATCCAGAATATATAAAGAACTCCTGCAATACAACCACAAAACAAAGAACTCGGTTCAAAAATGGGCAAAGGACTTGAATAGGCATTTCTCTAAAGATGACATACAAATGGTGGATAAGCACATGGAAGGATGCTCAACATCACTAATCGTCAGGGAAATGAAAATCAAAACGACAATGAAATACCACCTCACACCCATTAGAATGGATACGATCAAAAACCCAGAAAGTTTAAGTGTTAGAAAAGATGCAGAGAAATCAAAAACTCTTGCACACTGTTGGCGGAATGTAAAACGATGCAGCCAGTGTGGGAAACAGTGTGGTGGTGCCTCCGAAACTTAAAAATAGAACTACCATTTGATTTCACAATCTCACTTCTGGGTACATGCCCAAAAGAATTGAAAATAGGGTCTTGAAGAGATACTTGTACATCTGTGCTTATGGCAGAATTTTTCACGATAACCGAAAGGTGGAAGTGATCCAAGTGTCCATCAACAGATGAATGGATGAAAAAAATGTGATATATACATACAATGGAATATTACTGAACCTCAAGAGGAAGTTCTGATACACGCTGCCATATGGATGAACCTTGAGGACAGCATGCTAAGGGAAATAATCCAGTCACCAAAAAACCAAATACCGTACGATTCCAGTTCTATGAAATACTTAGAGCACCTGTCATTTACAGAGGCAGAAAGTAGAATGATAGTTGCCAGGGCAGGAGAGGGAGGAATGGGCAGTTATTGATCCACGAGTGCAGTTTCACTTCTGTGAGATGAAAAGAGTTCTGTGAATGGACCGTGGTGATGGTAACGTGACAGTGTGACTGCAATTCATACCCCTGAGCTGAACACCCAAAAATGGTTAAGATGGTAATTTTTATACGATATGTATGTTACCAAAATTTTTTAAAAATACAGGCACTGCAGTCACCATCATCAGTAAACTCATCAGAAGGTAACTTAAGTCTCTGGTGCCCCGGCTACACTGCAAGAGACCAGGCTAGGTTTAGGGTCAGAAAGAAACCACTCACAAAAATGTTAAGACTCTGTGAAAGTGTGGAACACTGAGAGAAGAGGGGAGCCCGTGTGGAAGAAAGCTGGTCACCTGCAGAGTGCTGCCAAGTCTTCCCTGCAGACCATAAGCCTCACCAGATGGTTTATAAAACCGATCACGCAAAATTTCTCCATTAACAGTTAGAAATCATTTTAAGTGCCACTGTCATAGGAGAGACATAGTGGGACAAACTAAAAAGTTCCAAATCATTAATTAACTTTTACTCTTGACTGTTAAGAGGTTTTGCTTGGTGTTCTCAGATGGGGACAGCGGATACTGAGGTGAACTTTGTAGTTATCTGCTTAGAAAATGGCTGGTAAGGACTTACCAGTTTCTTTCGAAGGGATCCTCCAGGCTCTTGGTTCCCCTTCAGTAGGGAATTTTTCCTGGAGCGCTACCATCCTGGAGAGATGAGTCCAACGGGATGTGAAACACCAGCATCTCTACTGAGAGGGCACACGAGAAAGACAAATTACCCGAGGCAAAGGTGAAATGATTTTTCCAAAGTCCCAGCGTTTATAAACTTCATGAAACGCATGGATGCCCTTAAAAAGCCATACCTCTACCCACAGCATTTACCAAGCTCCCTTTTTGTCTCTTCTTTGGGCCAAGTGCTGTGCTGAGCTGGGGGTATAGAGAAGTAAGATGCAATCCCTGCTTCCAATAACTTGACATCCTCAGGAGCGAGAAAGCATTAAAGTATGAATTACACCGTCATAATACAGGAGATACTGTGGTTTTGTCTGCATAAACTAAAGAAAGCACAAGCACCAGCACACCTCCCCTTGTGCCACTTTCAGATGAGAAAGGTAAAGCTCAGAGAAACAAAAGGTTAATCAAGGAGAGAGCGCCATGTCATGCGTTTTGCTAGCTGATGCAGCTGACTCAAATTCATGTTCCCCGGTACCCAGCATCCTTCTCCCTAGATGCCCAGTCTCTGTCTGGAGTTGGTCGGAGAGCAAAGCTGAGTCTGAGAGCACAGGATTCCCTCCCTTTCCAAGCCTGTCAGCCTCCCAGAGAGGAGACACTCCCTGTCCCTTGGTCACAGAATGTACGGCCATACCTTTGATCAGAAAGGCCAGTAGCTAGCGAGTGCAAATGGCAAATCCATCAGCACCGCCATTCAAACTGCAAGGCCGGCAGCGCTGCCTTCACGAATTAAATATGACACATCATGAGGATCCCGAGGTTCGGACAGACCTCACTGCCTGACATGCTGGGTCAGCCTAATTCCCAGCCTGTTTCAGATACCAAACAAATTATCACGTGTTCCATGATGATACCAAATTGTGTTTCTGTGTGTCTGAGTGAGTGTGTGAGTGTGTGTGTGTGTGTGTGTGTGTGTGTGTGTGTGTGTGTGTGTGTGTGTTCCAAAGCCTCCATGCAAATGCATGATCGTCAATTAAATATTTATCAGACTCCCGCTGACCTACGAGGCAGAATCATCATCCTCCGTCTCTGGGAGCATCAGTATCAGCTATTTTTAAAAGGCTGCTTCTCTTCTTGGTCAGTGGAACCTATTTAAACCTGAATGAAGAGCCCTCACTATCTTTTGTACTGGATCCATCTACCAGGCTGAATGAGGCTTTTAGAACCAACAAGAACCAGATGGCCCTCCAAGAGCATTTTTGAATGTTTAGATCTGAGTCATTTGTATGCGGATATCTTCACAAAATAGCAATCTGGGTAACAGGCTCCAGGCTGAGTCCAGCTTTCCAGACAGCCCATCTTTGCCCACAATTGAGAAGACAGGCACAATATTGTAGGGTTCCACAAAAATATTACAGCATTTCTCTATATGTGTAGCATCAAATACAGGAAGAGTCCCCGTCAGGCTGTCACGACAATGTTAGTTCGCCACAACCACGTCCCTTCCCAATTATTTTTCTTTTTCCCATGGCACCTACAAGTTCTCCCCTAGCACAGGCCTAAACCCAGCTTTGTGAATCAGCCAGCAGAGGGCACTACAAAACTGGTGCAATAACCCAAATCACCACAAATTCAGAGCCGAAAAAGATTTAGACTGATCAAAATGGGCTCCAGTTTTATTATGTGCTGGCAACTCCTAGCCAGAAAGAGGAGGGAAGAGATGGAACGAGAAATGCACTGGTAGATGGGCCCGCTCATCCGAGGAAGAGGGAAGGCAGCAGAGTGAATACCAGAAATCCAACGGGAGGGGCAAACCTAGTTCAAAAGTGGGAAGTGATCAAAATTAAGGGGGTCAACCCAGCACTGTGACTTCTCAGTATTTACCCCAGAGAAGGGAAAACTTATGTTTACACAAACACCTGTACATGGATATTTATAGCAGCTCCATTTATAACCACCCCAAACTGGGAACCATCCAAATGTCCTTCTACCAGTGAGTGGATAAACCAAATGTGTTACATCCATACACTGGAAAATCACTCAGCAGTTTAAAGAGGACAAATTATGGATACATACAACAACACCAATGAACCTCGAAGGTTGAGTGAAAGAAGCCATTCTCAAGGAAAAGTTCCATTGCATGATTGCATTTGTACAACACGTTCAATGTCGCAGCACTGCCAGGGACTTGGGGGTGAGGGGAGGCCATGACTACAAAGGAAGAGCATGAAAGAATTTTCTGCAGTTGATGTAACTGCTCTGTGCCCTGCTTTTGGTGATGATTACATGAATGTATACATGTGTTAAAATTCATAGAACTGTGCAAGCAAGTCAGTTTCACTGTAGGTTAATTAAAAAATAAATTTTTAAAAAGAAAAGAATGAGCCATAAAAAAAATCAAAGGGGTAGAACTCGAGAGGCAGGATGGGATACGTAGATAAAGAGTGAGATCTAGCAAGGGTCCTTATCCAGAATGTAGGTAAAGGGCAGAGGCCCAGAAGCAGAGTTGAGCCCCCGGGGACAGGCTGCCGGGGATCAGGTGAGAAGATGGGGCTCCCCGCTGCTGACTGGTTGAGGCGGGGTTTCCACTGAATACCAGCAGCTCAAGTTGAAGGTAACAGAGGAGCTAAGGGGACCCACACGGTGTTGACTGAGCACAGAGGCTGCCACTCAATGCTCCTGCAGCCCCAGGGGCTCTGCTCACCCTTAGGAGCCGCATCCATAACAATGCAGAGCCGCCCCAAGTCACTGCCCCAACCCACTCGCTGGTAAGGAGGGGCTCGTCAGCTGTGGGCAGAGGTTTAGCTGAGAGCTCCAGTGACAGACAAAAGCTACACAGACCTAATCTAACCCTCCCGTTCACAGATAAGAAACCTGAAAGAGCAAAGTCCCCCAAATCACACAGCTCATAAGCATCCCCAGGGGTCCTGAATCCCAGCCCTGGACCCTTTCCAGCATGCCTTGCACCGCTCCCTCACCAGTTCTCTAGCCTGGGATGGTATTTCTTCTCATCTGTCCTGGGTAGGTGAGACCATGTTTTGCACTTAAAAGAAAACAAAACACAGGTGACTCCACAGCATTTTATGACAACACGTGGAAGAAGTCTCTACCTCACTTAACCTTTGTTTGTCACTGTTACACTTGTTCTTTCCTCATCGGAATTGCTCATTACTTCCTGTGTCTGATTTCTGTGTCAGCCTTCTCTTATTCATGCCATTAAATACAAGATTGGATGGGATGGCTACAAAGACAGTCAAAGTTCTCACCAATCAAATCACCTCTTATGTCCTATCCACGTTTTTCATTTCCATCGAGCTTTGGAGAGCTCAGAAGAGGGAGAAGTGTTATGGTTCCCTGGGATGGAATGTTACAAGAGAAAAGCCTTGGGTACAGAAATTGAGGTCAAGGTACTGCCTCAGCTCTGCTAATAACTGGGTGTGAGATTTTAGGCACGTCGCTTCCTTTCTTGAGAATGAATTTCCTCCTCTATAAAGTGAGCTGGTTGGATTGGAAAATTACTAAGGTACTGTTCAGTCCTATAATGTTACATTCCACATGGAGCCTTTTTTTTTTTTTTTTTTTTTTTTTTTTTTTGTGGTACGAGGGCCTCCCTCTGCTGTGGCCTCTCCCGTTGCGGAGCACAGGCTCCGGACGCGCAGGCTCAGCGGCCATGGCCCACGGGCCCAGCCGCTCCGCGGCATGCGGGATCCTCCCAGACCGGGGCGCGCACCCGGTTCCCCTGCATCGGCAGGCGGACGCGCAACCACTGCGCCACCAGGGAAGCCCCCCACATGTAGTCTTACGTGTAGATGGCAAATAACTAAACTGGCGCACAAAAGAACTGATTCGTTTCCGTAATTCAACAGATATCTTTTGCAGGTCTACTCTATTTTCAGGCTACACATTAGCCAGGAGGTATTTAACAACATATAAGAAATTAACACTGCCTTTGAGGACACGTAACCTAATGGATCAGAACAAGAGTCTAGGTTGAAGCATCCAGTGTTCCACTTGGCCTCATGTGCATCATTTGTTTAACCTCTCTGAACCCATTTCTTCATCTATAAATTGTGAATAATAATGGCTCCTTCTAGGAGTGAAAAATAAATGAGGGTATATTAGGTTTTATTATTGTCATTTATATTACTGTCCTGCCCTTTTGAAACAGCATTTTTCTTTCTTACCCCATACTTTTTGGCACATAATCTCCATTTTTAATCTCTTCATCGCTTGAAGTTGAATTTTCTATTAATACCTTGAGATGCGACTCATATTCCACTTTTCCACAAAGACGTACCTGTCTGCTCCAGCCAACACAATCTCCCTTGCCTCTGGTTTTCTGTTGCCTTTTAAAAAACCCTGATGTGGTGTTTTCTATTGCTGCATAATTGACTTGGGTGTGTGTGGTTTAAACTCTCCTGAACTCCAGCTTATATGTTACCAAATGCCTCCAGAGACCTCAAATCCTACATACTTCAAGGAGAATCCACAATCTTGTCAAACCTTCTCCTCTTTGCGGGCTCATTTCAGTCTATAGTTTCTCAGTTGCTTGCACTAGATACCTAAGTATTTTCCATGTTTCTTTTCCACCATAGCCTCCTCCAATCCATCCTATTAATTCCAACTCTCAGGCATCCCTCAAATCAGCCTTTCTCATCTCCATTGTCTCAGCCTTCCTGGAGCATCTCTTGACTTAAGAGTAAGAGTAATGCAATAGCAGAGGGCAGAATGTATCAGTATCACCCCCCCACCCCAAGCTTTTTCAAAATACCCCTATTTACCTTCCCATCACCTCATAGCTATCAGCAACTCGATTGAGGGAAAAGACAGAAGACTAAGGAAAAGACTGGGCTTGTGTATCCTGCAAAAGCTTCCCAGGTTATTCTGATACACTGCCCATCACTGCTGAGAACCACTGTTTTAACCTATCTCCTCTCCAATCCCTTCCCCCTCTACTGCCCAAATCACTTTCCAAAACCTCCAATTGTAATGGCTCCTCACTACCTCTCAGAAACAAGCAAACAAACAAGAGATTCTTTAGTCTGGCTTTCACGTTCTGGCTACAGGCCACTTTCCTGACTGGGTTTCCCCCCATTCCTTCCATGCCCCATGGGTTCCAGCCAAACCAAACGTGACCTTGTTCCTCTAGACATACCACACCCTTCCACAAGCCCGGGTCTTGATTTACGTCATCTTCTTGGGATTCCCTTCTGCTCCTGTCTATCCCTACCTGGGAAAATCCCACCTGACTTTCAATGTCCAGACTAATGCCATCTCCCCCACAAAGTCTTCACCAATTTTCACCCTCTTCCAGGCAGAGTTCGTTATTCCCTTCTCTACACCTTCATCTCATTCTATTCACAGTGCTCGTATATTGAGTAACAGCTCGGGTAGGCCATCTTTCTTGACTCCCTCCAACAGGATATGGGTCCCTCCTGTGGTCCCCTAAGTAACCGTTTATACCTCTGTTATAGTTACACCCTATTCTACTCTGTGTGTGTCGGGGGCGGGGGGAGGGGGGAGGTTCATAACCTGTTGGTCTTCTCATTTAGACCGTGAACTCCTCAAAGACAGACACCATCTTATCCTTCTTTGAAACCACAGCCTCAAGCAAGAGTCTGGAATCTTCCTGGGCACTTAATAACACTTCAGTCAAGATCCAGATTATCACAGATGTAAAAAAACAAACTTACGGTTACCAGGGGATAAGAGGGGGAGGGATAAATTGGGGGACTGGGATTGACATAAACACACTACCAAATATCAGATAACTAATAAGAACCTGCTGTATACAACAGGGAACTCTATTCAATACTCTATAATGACCTGTATGGGAAAAGAATCTAAAAAAAAAAATGGATATATGTATCACTGATTCACTGTGCTGTACACCTGAAATTAACACAACATTGTAAATCAACTATCCTCCAACAAAAATTTAAAAAAAAAAAAAAAGACCCAGATTAGATACCGTCCCCTCAGTAAGCATTTACCAGCTCTAAGAAGCAGCAGTGACTTCCTTCTGCCACCACAGCACACTGCCAATACCACCTTCTACTGCAAAAGCCTGTTTCTGAGTTCATATCCTTACCTAAGACTGTGAGTACACTAAGGCTGGAAACTATGTCTTTATCTTTTTCTGCCCTGTAGCATGCTGCACAGTGCCTGACAAATAGTTCCACCCACCAAGGTTCTGGAATAACTGAACTGAATTTACTGGTGATTTCTTTCCAGGTGATAAGCTCTTCAAGGACCCTCACTGCATCTTTTACCCCTCTCGCAACTTCAACAACATCTCCTCCAGTCCTGGACTGACAGCAAACATTCAACAAAATATTTGTCCATCAACACATTCTTATTGAATATTCCTGAATAAGTTTAGCCTTGAGAGGATGCAATGTCCCTCCCTGCTGTGTTTCCAGGAAAGGAGAGATTTAGTCTTTCAGTGGCCATCCCCCAACTCCAACTGTCATCCTGTATATATCCTGCTTTTTAGCATGGGTCGTCACGTCACTAGAAAGGCTGCATCTGTCACTTTTCAATTCCCAGCTTATTTCTCTGGACCAGCCATCTCCCTCCTCTCCAGTTGTCCCGATGTGTTCACCAGAATGGCATGTGCCATACTAACCTCAACCAGGAGTAAAAATAATGTCTACTTATGTGATAAGTTCTAGTCCAACAAAGCTGAGGGTTGGATCACTGTTCAATGCATTCATAATACATAGGCCTACTGAATAATGAAAAACATTGCTTTATCCACAACTGAAGGGTTTTGGAATTTTGTTTTTAAAAACTAAACTAAAATATCATGATATTTATGAAAATAAATCCAATCTCACATTATTATTAAAATAAAAGTTAGGAAGACACTGTGTGGTAGGTTTTATTTTAGGCGGTAATAATAATTACCATGCTTTTAGAAAGCACAAACATGACAAAAGCGCTCTTTTTCTCCACTGTTTAAGTAAAATAACACAAATATGCTTCTACAAGTTTATAAATTACCCAACGATTCTTGAATACCTGGGCACAACCTAGCTGACACCATCATCCAAAACATTCAGTTAGGTAATGAGCAACCAATGAGGAAATAGTTTTCCTAGAAGTTGGGAAATTACACTAACTTGAGTTAAATGAAAAGAACAAGCTCAACATTGATCACAGCACATCAACTTGGAGGAGGGACGCAAAGCATGGCCACCATCATCATATATCACAATAGCAGAGACGTCAAAAAATTTTAGAGTTTCTTCCAGGTAGGTTTAGGTACGAAATTACTTGGAGGCAGAAAATAATGACCCTGACACAGGATATAAGTGAACTTTAATTCACATTTTAGCACTGTATTTAAACGTCCCCAGAATCATGATTACTCTAAAATTCTATGATCTAGGATAGATCATTTTCTTTCTGCAGTGAGGTCATTTGTATGATTAGCTGCAATGCAGTATTTTAAGGCTCCATCAAGAAGAACGAAATGAAATCAAGAACTGAGGCAACAGTACAGACTAGTTTTGTGAAATCTGACACTAGAAAAAAAGATTGGTCTGGGCTTGAATGATTCCAACTGATTATCCCTACAACTGAAGTTTATTTGTATAAAATGGAGTAGTCTGGAATATCCAAAATAACTAGTCCTAATATAGAAAGGACAGGTCTTAGTTAAGATCACCACGCTACAGACTTGAGTTGCCATTTCAGATCATTTCTCAGATTTGCAAGGAGTGAAAAGAAACAAACATTTTGAGAAGTTTCAACACCTCTAGCATTAACCATCTTAATGTCCATAGGTCCTACCTGGTTAATGCTTTATGTGTAAAGAAAGCTCTAAATTATTCAAAATGTCTCAAGTGGGCAAAAGGGTTGATTCTCTCTACAAGGAAACTGGTTCCAGCCAAGGGCATCATATTGAAACCACTTTTCCTTTTGATTGTTAACTTCTTAAAGGCAGTAGGGCCCCACCAACCAACCCAGAGCAGCCACTGAATTCCTCTAAGATCTCAAGTGTACCCTTGAAAAGTGATGCATATGCCAGCACAAGCAGCTGAGCTAGGAAGATCAGGTCTTTGTCTCGGGATTCAGCACCATGTGTTTTTTAACGCTGGATAAGCCAAAACTCCCTTTGGTCCTCAGTGTCCCCTTATTTTTTTCCCCTTATGTCAGGGGAAAAAAAATAACAAAACTCTTTCAAATGTATGAAGATGAATTAGATGTGACAGTCAAACGACTTCAGCTTTTTGGGAAAAGATGTTGCAGCAGTAACAGCGACCTGTTTCCTCCAAAAGGTTGAACAATTATTCTATGAGTTCTTGATTTATGCTTGGGTGAGCTGCTTTCACTGGGGTCAAGGCACTTGTGATTCCTGCTGGGCTTTATTTTAGTTCTACCTTGCCAGTGGCCGGGGCAAGTGTGGGGATAAGAACACCCGAAGGGATGGGGACTAGGAAAAGGGACTGAAGGTTACAGAGGCATTACAAAATCGCTCACTTTTTGAAGGAAGCCTAATCTTAGATTCTTTTTTATTTTTTTAATTTATTTTATTGAAGTATATAGTTGATTTAAAATGTGTTAATTTCTGCTGTACAGCAAAGTGATTCAGTAATACATATATTCTTTCTCATATTCTTTTCCATTATGGTTTATTACAGGATATTGAATATAGTTCCTTGTTAGATTCCCTTTTAATACCCTCCCACAAACTTTCTTGTCAGCAGTTCTGGGGTGGGCATTTTACACTTCCTCTTCCACCCTTCCAGATCTACACTCAGAGAAATGAGTAGAGGAGGAATTGTTGCCAAATCATCACTGTTTCTCTTCCACAGAATTTTACATTAAATGAATACGGAAAAAAAATCCAGCCCTGGATTATCACATCACTTCTCTTAGAATATTCTTGGGACTTTTATGCTATCCTTAAAACACCAACTGTCAAAATAAGATAATTATTTTTCAAGGAAATCCTAAACATGTACAGTTAGCCTAGCAAGTTTATATAAATGGACTAGTGCCTACATGCCCCCTGCCTTAGAAAAATAAATCTGGGGAGAAAACAGAGCTTCATCAAAGCATCCCTCTATCGATGGAATCCTCATTTTTCAGATCTGCTTATTTTAAAACACAACTCCTTGAACATGTAACACCATATCCAAATGCCACCTCTTTGCTAATTTACCAAACTATTAGGAGCTTTCTGTTTGCTTCCCCAAATATCACAAGAACAGTTCGTTGTGCTGGCTGATTAGCAAAATGAAGACTTTCTCCAGTGCTAATGTGTGTCATATTTCTTTTGAGGACTAGGAACCCTACACTGCAAAGGAAGTTAAATAAGCATTTTCTCTCCGAAGGCCTCATACAGTTAGGTAGGGGAAGGTGCGCTATTTACTTAAAAAGGGGCAGCTCCACTTTGTTCTCCCAATTTGGAGGGGAAAATACAAATCTAAAAGAGTTTACAAAGCGATAAACCCTTGAAAGGTATGTCTGCTACTAAACTGTAGCATCTCAATGGCGTATATGCTTTTGAAAAAGAAATTCTTTTCAATGAATGAGAGGACTGAAAAATGAGTTTTGTATTTTGGACCATACCCTGCCATTTTAGTGGTTATTTTAAATCAGCCTGAGGGCACATGGGTGAAGAGAAGTAGAAGAGCTATATCCTATCTTCCATATACACACACCTGTGACCTTTTGCTTGATACTTGGTTAAGTGGTTCCTCTACCATGCCAAAGATGCTATTTTTCCCTTTAGTTTTTAAAGACGTTTGTATTTTTAGGGCCCAGGAGATTTAAGGCACAAATAATATTTTGATCACACTGTGCTCAATAATGTATAATATTAGAGGTAGGGTTTCCATTTTCAAGAAAAGCCAAGGTTGGGGCTTCTGCATGATTTGGAAGTTTTATATCAACTGGAACAACCATATTGTGAAATATGTGGATTAACGGTTGAACTTGAACCTGTTCCTTTCAAATGTCTGGGGACTGACCCTGGCCACAAGCTTAGCTGTTCCTTTTAATTTGATCCAGCAGAAATTAGCTATCTGCAGGGGGCACAGGCTGAGAGATGGGGTTCCCTCCAAGTCTGTTCTCCCATGGGGATGAGCATCCTTCCCAGCTCCGTGGAGAATTACACTGGTCTGCCATGCAGAAGGGACTGGGTTATACACTACTTCAGTCACAGAGACACTGAGCCTTTCATTAACCTCTTTGTCTTTATTATTTTCAAGTGGAAATACTAGCCAGCCTTGCGATATCTCTCATTTTCCCCTCATTTCACCCTTTACCAAGGAAGAATTGGTCAAAAGTTGGAGCTCTCCATTTCTTTCTGTCCCAAATGCTCTGACCAAATTAGCAATGCCAATTTCCCAGAACCCAAAGGCATGGAAACATCTGTTTAAATTTGACTTCTGAATCAACCCCAAGTGACTGCTCCTTGGAAAAGATATGCTTTATCACAGATAAATGTTCCTTGTTCACAATTCCTGGCCTAGAGTTACTGTAGGTTCATGTAGATGTGTGCTGGAAGTTAAACAGTGTGCTACCAGGGTGGCCACAATTAAATTCAGACTTGCATTCAAACCATGGCCCGCTCTGCATTTCTTGGAGAAGTTTGCTTTCTATAGACATTTCAGAATGTCTCTTCACAAAAGAAGGAGGCAGGGTGGCTGGGCCCAAGTCCCCTAAATCAAAGCAATGAAAATGGAAAGGAAGAGAATGTATTTGCAGGGTGCCAAAGTGGCTGCTCATAATAGCGAAGATCTTATACTCCAATTTAGGGTGTTTTCTTATGGACCCGAGAAGGTATTCTACCCCTATATTCACGTGCAGACTATAATCATTATTTGGAAAAGAAAGAAATCATGAGCTCATACTGAATATCAACCCAACAGCATGTGTCATAAAATGGAATGGCTCCTCAAAAGAAAAAACTTCTTCCTCTGCATGCAGATATATCCCCCTTTTGACTTAAAATACATTTTGGAATTGAAACACTGAATCTTAGCAAATTCTGACAATAATCAAGAGTCCTGGTCTCATGCCAGAAGTTAGATGGCTTGAGAAAAAAATTATCCACTTAGAATAACTTTTTTCTAGATAGTACAGTATTTAGAAGGAAAAAAAAAAACTATGGAGAACTAATATAGGTATGTGATTTTTCTAAGCTAAAAGTAAGCTAATAAAATTTGCAAATGTGTTTGTTTTTTAGCAAAATGTTTGGAAAATGCAATTCAAATTTAATCTGCCTTCTGATTCCTTCTATATAGAATCAGTTTTAATCACTTTTATTTATTTGAAGAAATACAAATTATATGACGTTAAAGTCACTGAGAAAAAGTCCCAGTATTTTCACGCTTATGTCAAATGCCCATTTGAAATACTCTCCTAAAAATCTATTTTGAGAGTGTGCCTCTGTAACCTTTGACAGCTTTGGGATTTATCAGAGGAGTTGGCCTGATCATAGAAGAGAATCACTTGTGCATAAATGTCACCCCAAAGAACAGCTATGGTTAGTTTAGGTGAAAAACAGCATAACCCTAAGATTTATAGCCATACAAATGATAGTCAAAACCATTTTTTGTAACGTACATTGGAAAGTTACCACACACATTTCACATGCAAGCTTAAATGATCTGAAAAAGACAATTACCAATTCAGGCTGAACTGATTTCAACATGTGAGCAAATCACAAACAGCAGATCTGGCCTGGCTTAAAATTTCCATCCAGTTGTTGAGCCGAACAAAAAATAAGCAAATGGAAAACCTGAGAGAGGAATGAGACTTTTCTCATGATTTTTTAAAACTGAAAATGCAGCAGGAAACAAATACAACCAGGAAAGTCCTTGCAAAGAAACTGCCCTTGGCATCTAGGCTGGAGCAATCTCCAAAGACCCCCGCCCCCTCACTCTCCCACCAGAACCTCCCACTCTTGCTGTATTTCCTAATTTCCAGGAACGTATCGCTGAGCTGTTTATGAAAACAGTGTGCAAGAAAAACGGCTACCCTCTACTACTCTTCCAACTCTTGCAATTTCTCCCTCCTCCTGGACAGAGGCCACTAGTAAGGGAGAGCCTCAGGAAAAAAAAAAAAAAGCAGATCGGTGAAAGCAAAGAAACAGTAGACAACGGTGGCTTTGACAAAGCCTTCCCTCAACCCTCTTTCTGCTCCTGCTGTGACACTTGCATTCAAGAGCAAGGGCGGCTGCCATCGGATGCATGGACAATGGATGGAGGAATACAAGGCAGGGGGGAAAAAAGGAAATCAGATGAATTCTG
Organism: Physeter macrocephalus; assembly: GCF_002837175.3. Classification (NCBI taxonomy): domain Eukaryota; kingdom Metazoa; phylum Chordata; class Mammalia; order Artiodactyla; family Physeteridae; genus Physeter; species Physeter macrocephalus. The sequence goes on along the minus strand of NC_041229.1, from coordinate 10,609,057 downwards.
AGCTAAGATGGCAGGGCTCTCACCTTTTCCTGTCTTTTTTTTTTTTGGTTTTGTGTGTGTGTGTGTGTGTGTGTGTGTGTGTGTGCCTTCTATATAGAATCAGTTTTAATCACTTTTATTTATTTGAAGAAATACAAATTATATGACGTTAAAGTCACTGAGAAAAAGTCCCAGTATTTTCACGCTTATGTCAAATGCCCATTTGAAATACTCTCCTAAAAATCTATTTTGAGAGTGTGCCTCTGTAACCTTTGACAGCTTTGGGATTTATCAGAGGAGTTGGCCTGATCATAGAAGAGAATCACTTGTGCATAAATGTCACCCCAAAGAACAGCTATGGTTAGTTTAGGTGAAAAACAGCATAACCCTAAGATTTATAGCCATACAAATGATAGTCAAAACCATTTTTTGTAACGTACATTGGAAAGTTACCACACACATTTCACATGCAAGCTTAAATGATCTGAAAAAGACAATTACCAATTCAGGCTGAACTGATTTCAACATGTGAGCAAATCACAAACAGCAGATCTGGCCTGGCTTAAAATTTCCATCCAGTTGTTGAGCCGAACAAAAAATAAGCAAATGGAAAACCTGAGAGAGGAATGAGACTTTTCTCATGATTTTTTAAAACTGAAAATGCAGCAGGAAACAAATACAACCAGGAAAGTCCTTGCAAAGAAACTGCCCTTGGCATCTAGGCTGGAGCAATCTCCAAAGACCCCCGCCCCCTCACTCTCCCACCAGAACCTCCCACTCTTGCTGTATTTCCTAATTTCCAGGAACGTATCGCTGAGCTGTTTATGAAAACAGTGTGCAAGAAAAACGGCTACCCTCTACTACTCTTCCAACTCTTGCAATTTCTCCCTCCTCCTGGACAGAGGCCACTAGTAAGGGAGAGCCTCAGGAAAAAAAAAAAAAAGCAGATCGGTGAAAGCAAAGAAACAGTAGACAACGGTGGCTTTGACAAAGCCTTCCCTCAACCCTCTTTCTGCTCCTGCTGTGACACTTGCATTCAAGAGCAAGGGCGGCTGCCATCGGATGCATGGACAATGGATGGAGGAATACAAGGCAGGGGGGAAAAAAGGAAATCAGATGAATTCTGAGCTAAGATGGCAGGGCTCTCACCTTTTCCTGTCTTTTTTTTTTTTGGTTTTGTGTGTGTGTGTGTGTGTGTGTGTGTGTGTGTGTGTGTGAATAGTCTGGATGGAGGTGTCCCGCAGAGAAGAAATAAAAAAGGGTGTCTGAATTGTTGGATGGTTCTGAAGTCTTCTGCATTTGCACATGCATTTTAGAACTATTTGCAGGGGTCTACTTGCAGCCAGCCATCTCCCCGCACCGCCCCCCTCTCTCTCTCTTCTCTGTCCTGCAGTCGCCATCACACCTCTGTTAGTATGAAGACTTTCTGCCCATGTAAGTAAGTGAGAGTGTGCATTCCTTAGTGTTTGAATCAAGACCCATCTCTGCATGCAATTCTGATCTAAGGAGCCTACAGCGGTTACTACAACTATCAATTAGTCAGCAATAGCTGAGACCTTCACCACCTCTGAAGGAACAAAGGTAGAAAGACAAGCAAATACTCCAGCACCGGGATCTTGCTGGATCCTGGGAACTTGCTGGCTATGAATAACAGTGCCTTTTCCTGTTTAACGCTCAAACCTACATATTTCAGGCTATTAATGTATCCAGCTGCATAATTAGGTACGGAGTGTCTAAAGGCATATATGTTTCTTTGGCATCAGTGGAAATAAAATGTATTAAGCTGAACTGAAAGGAAATACCAGGTGACAGATAAGAGTTTATGACATATTTGATCCATGCTCCATTTTAATGAACTGCCACCAGAACTTAAATTAACTACAGAGTCCTTTGTCCATTTCAGTGGCTTTTATGAAAGAAACTAATAAAATAATGATGAAAGGAGAAGGAAGTATTCAGCCATAGAAAAGCATATAAGAAGGCTAATTCTTCTCCACAATAGATGAAACTATTTTGGTTTAAATTCAAGTCTGGATTTTGTTTAAGATTAGGTGGATTTCTTCTGGAGTGTGTATAAGTGTGCGTGTGTGTGTGTGTGTGTGTGTGTGTGTGTGTATTTGTTAACTGCACATGTTGTGAATACCAGCTTACATTGGATGTATCTGTTGTAACTTGCACTAGATATATCCTGATAACCATTTGAAACAATATAAAGAATTCTTTTATCTCATTTTGCAGAAACCAAAAAAAATCAACCCTTTTGAAAAACAAGGCTTTGCCCTTCAGTTTTCAAGGCCATCAAAATACTGTTAACTTGAATATACAAAAGAAAGAGGGAGGAATAAGTAACAGCTGATCTTACTCACTTTTGAATACGGATCATTGCAAAGGGAATGGTGTACTTAGTTTCTGATGTGATCTGTGATTTTGCCCTTCTTTTCTGTTGCATAAAACGCTGCATTTCTTTCCTCAGCACTTGTTGTTAGAATTGAAATTATTTTCTAATAAGGTATGGGAGATATCTTGAAGGTTAATATATTTTCTTAACTCTGTAAATAAGATAGAAAGTCTCCCTGAAGACATGCATTTACAGCCAAGCTGTGGCAAGGGCTGCAAAAGATCCACCTTATTTCCCTCTACTATGGATCCCTCTCCTTAAGCACTGTCACTCTAAAGAGCAATTCTGTTTTCCTTCTTCCTGGACAAAATGATTCCAACAATCATTTTACCCCTTTTAACCTCTGAGGCAACTACAGAAGCTGAGAAATTCGGAGATAACACTCAAAGAGAAAACTCCAACAACAGACCCTAAAAACTGAGTTGCAGGGACAGGGATGGAGAATCTAGCAAGCTTTCAAAATGAGGAGAGGTGGGAGAAATCAGGAGAACACAGGTCCCTAACAAGATACAGCCGGGTAGAGAGGGAGGCTCAGGAACCCCCCCTCCCCCCCGCCACCGCCACCCTTCAAACCCTGTCACTTAAGACAGAAAAAAATCCTAACCATGTCGAGAGGGGAAGGGGAACGGTGCTAAATAGCTGGCAAGGTGACCCACCGTCCTGTTTGCTCCTTGGCTCTTGCTGAGGGGAGTAACAGCCACAGCAGTGACAACGGAGTTGAAACGTGCAAGTGCAACCTCGGCCCCGTGCTCTCTGCCTCCCAAAAAAGGCAAGAAAAGCATGACTGGGACAGAGCAAAACGGAAGGAGAAGGCGCTGGCGGCGAGTCACAGACCCCATCAGCACAGGCGGCGAGTCACAGACCCCATCAGCACCGGCTGGTCTCTGAAAGCCCTGCATCGAGGGCCCCCATTCACAGGCGGCGAAGAAGCAGAGACAATGGCAAATCGAAAACTGGCAGGGCTTCTGGGATAATTTAATCTCTCACTTCAGCATCTAGATGGGTATAGCAAGGAACACAGGCGAGAGCTCCTCCATACCGAGGCGCAAGCATATGCCCGCCTCTCCGAGGATGTATTTTTAGACATAATATCAGGGGTAAGGCAGCCTGTCCGCTCAGCTGCAGCGTTCACATCCTAACGTGGGAGCAACCTCTTTCTCACCCTCAGAGGAGCTGATGATCAGAGGAAGCAGCCCACGTTTCTCTCCAAGCCAAAGGTCAGTTAAGAGGACCCCAAACCACAATCCATTGTCTCTGCGCTCAGAAAGCACGAAATACGTTTTCAAGATGTGTTCCAAAATGAGGTCACACCGCGTGGCAATTTGCTCACTTCCTATTTTTCCACAGATGCCTTATTCTACCATCCAAAAGCACAACCAGGAGAAGTAATCACACCTTGAGAAAGACCACTCCAATACCACAGACTAAAGATAAAAAAATATTTGGCAGGACATGTATTATTAGTAACATGTCTTAAACTTCCAAACAACGTTTATTAAAAGCAAGAGACAAATGATGTCTTCTGTCATACAGATGTGCTTTGAATTTTAGTATTCCTCCCATTCACGTCAAGCTTCAAACATTTAAAATAATAAACACGAGAAAAATAGCCCAGCTCCTTAAAGCATAAGCAGAAAGTAAGGAGTCCAGCTTGGCCTTTGCAAACAAATTAGACATAATCTGACATGGTTTTGTTCGAGCCTGGGAATTTTTCATTCACACAGAGGATTAAAATATTTTAAAAGATTCCTTTAAATTTTTCATATTAGAGTACACTTATTAAATATATATATGGGCATATCCATGCATATGCAAAATTCTCAAGTTAATTTAAAATTATGGGGGAAATCCAAGGGATTATAGGTCAAACAATCCAAAAAGAAAATAACTCTAAAAAACAATCCTTAACCACATACCAATCTCTGAAGTTTCACACACCACTAAAATGAGATGGTTGAAATGGTGATGAATGAAAATAATGTTTCACAACCACAATATTCCAAATGAAATTACTTAAGGAGCAAAATGCCCACTTCCTTATTTTTGAGTCAGAATTTGTTTCTGTCAGACTGGTTTTTTTTCTAATGTCATATATATGTCATCTATAAAAGACAGGTACAAAATGGATTCTTTCCAACTCTACAAATAAGCATACTAAGTTTTGATTCTCCTTTAAGAGTAAAAACAGTTTATAATTACACATGGTAAATCTCACTAGGACTGAATGCTCTCACAAGGACTGACAAAGGAAGAAGAATTCACGTCAGACCAAACGGCTTCTTTCAGTCGGTTCTCCTGCAGCTTTCTTCCAACAGATCTGGGCCAAAACGAATGTAGAATCCTGAGCCGAACTATCCATCACATTTTCCTAGTCTTTCAATTAATGACATTGCAATCAGATCGATAGAATGTAATAAGAAAAGAGCTTTGCATTTCTATACCTATTAATTCGCTGAGTAACTCCAGCAGTAAAACGTGACTTGAAAGGAAAAACACTCAAGGAAAATGAATTCTCTTAGCATACTGAGCAAGGACTCCCTGACCCAAAAATGAACACTGGTGTTTCTACCTTCCAACCGGAGTTACTAGGATCCAAAGATCAGACTGCTTTGTCAGGAACAAGCTTAATCTTTTTTTGCAAGATTCTCTATAGTATTCTCACATTGCCACAGATCTAGTTAAATCGGTCATTTGGGGGAATTTTGGAACAAACATCCTTGAAATGAAAGTCAGAGGATCAGCCAGGGCAGCCATTGCTCTCTGCTTCCTATTCTAGCCAAACTGCCAAATTTGTGATCCTAGTTTTCTAGGGCATTCTGTAGAAAGGAATTAGGTTTAGAAAGAGGGGGACAGGGAAAGAATGATGAGAATGCTAAGGAGGTTGGCCCATTCCCAAATCATTGCCTTGGTTCAAGACAATGCAAACAGAGACAGACAACAATGCAACATGGTGTCTGAATCCTCCATGTTTACCACCAGAGAGAGAAGACTGAGAAAGCCAAGTACAAGTTCTCTGCGTGAAGAAGGAAGCAAAGAAAGGCTGTCCTAGGATGTTCTCTGGAATCATGTGCATGTCCAGATCTTAGTGTTACTACAGGTGGGCAGTGACTTGAACTCAGGAACAGAAAGTAGAATGGTGGTTGCCAGGGCCTGGGGGGTTAGGGAAACGGGAAGACATTGGTCAAAGGGTATTCAGTTATAAGTTCTAAGGATCTAACGTACAGCATGGTGACTATAGTTAACAATACCGTACTGCATACTGGAAATTTGCTAAGAGAGTAGATCTAAGTGCTCTTACACACAAAAAATGGTAACTATGTGAGGTGATGGGTGTGTTAATTAGCTTGACTAGGGTAACCATTTTACAGTGTATGCATATATCAAATCATCACATTGAACACCTTAAATACATACAATTTTTATTTGTCAGTTACACCTCAATAAACCTGGGTGGGGGGGAAATCAGCGACTTCAGTCCTAAGAAGTAGATTCTATGGAATGAAGGTTACAATATCAACCACTGGTATAGTGGGAAGAGCATAGGTTTTGTTGCCAGACAAACAAGAGTCTGAATCTTCGTTGTATTATATACTACTGAGCATATCTGAACCTTAGATTTCTATCGCTAAAACAGAGATCTTACTGCTTACCTCAAGGGCTGCTACGAGGTTAAATGAGATAATGTATGTAAAGCACATGGCACATACCAGTTAACCCCTCCTTCTCTAAATTCTCAGATTGCCACATATAAACTACCAATAAAAATACAAGCTTACTGTACAGATTAAATGAGATAATGTATATAGGACATTCTATAAACTTTTCAGCACTTATAACAGAAGGGTATTATTGTTGTCATAACAATAATGCTTTTAAAAATGAATACGTTATTTAGTGTAAGACATAGAGGATGAGGGCTTCCCTGGTGGCGCAGTGGTTAAGAATCCACCTGCCAATGCAGGGGACACGGGTTCAAGCCCTGGTCTGGGAAGATCCCACATGCCGTGGAGCAACTAAGCCCGTGCGCCACCACTGCTGAGCCTGTGCTCTAGAGCCCACGAGCCACAACTACTGAAGCCCATGCGTGCCTAGAGCCCGTGCTCCACAAGAGAAGCCACTGCAATGAGAAGCCCACGCACCGCAACGAAGAGTAGCCCCCGCTCACCACAACTAGAGAAAGCCCGCATGCAGCAACAAAGACCCAATGTAGCCAAAAATAAATAAATAAATAAATAAATTTATTTTAAAAAGACAGAAAGAAATAGAGGATGAGTAATATGCTCCAGCACCTCCTTGTGTGCACAGTTACATATTTCAGACCTACAGGGGAGATCTCAGCAGTCATTTCTACTGGAGGAGGTGTGTCAAGTGAATGGTCACCACCAACCAGTCTTCCGGTGGATCCTCTCTTCGTTGCAGATATCATTGTTTGAGGGTAGAAAACAGGATTTTTAAATTCCCAGATGAAATTACAAGGAATCATCTACTCAAGTGTCAGAGACACCTTTGCTAAGAGGTAAGAATATCACTACTGAGAGTCCCCTGTGTTTGTAACAAAAGGAGAAAAGACCTAATTATTCATTTAAGAAATATTTGTGGTCAGTAAAATATTCATGAAGAGTAATACAAGTAGGAGGGGTAGTAAGACAATATTTGTCCTCAAAGAGCTTAGAGTCTAGAAAAGAAAATGTTTAAATCATATCAATAAAATGAAAATAATTACAAAGCATTTAAGTGAGAAAAATACTGCAGGTCTTGGAGTAAATTTTTGTGGTAATTGCTGTTTGACATCTGAAATATTAGAACTATTTTTAAAGGACCCTTTTTATTACTTTGTCATGATAATTATTACCTAATGAAAGGAGACGATAGATGAGAGAGATTAAAATAATTGCTACAAAATAGCAAGCTTTATGAAGACATCAAGTTCATTATCTTTGCATGGTTTGGATAGGAAACATTGGGAGGCTTACAGACACCAAAATATACTAATTCGATAGTTGTAGTTAACTGAAGAGAATGTCTGCTGCTTTTCAGGAAAAAAAAAAATAACAGCTACCACTTATATAGCATTTATACTCGGCCAAGCAATGTGCTAAGTGCTTTATGCATAATAACGGAAAAAAAAAAAATAACAGCTACCACTTATATAGCATTTATATAGCATTTATACTCGGCCAAGCAATGTGCTAAGTGCTTTATGCATAATAACCCACTTAAGCCTCACAGCAACCCTATGAGGTACCTTCTCGCGTCATCATCACTCCTTACAGATGAAGAAACTAGAGCACAGAGAGGTCAAGCGACCTGCCCAAGATCACTGAGCTAGCACATGGCACAGTCAAGTTCCACACCCAGGCAATTTAATGCCTGAGCCCACACTCCTGACCACTACATCCAATCGCCTCTCATCCTTTTTTTTTTCCCCTTAGATCTTCATCAACTCTGATTTTCAGTTCAAAGTGGGACCAATCGGCCAACAGGTTAAATCATCTCCTTCCTAAGAGAAAAAGAGACATAATCTACATAGTCAAGTAAAACTTGTAGCCAGAAAGAAAATATTAACAGTGTGAAGCTGCTATAAAGCTGCCCTTCTATTTATTCTCTAGCTTAGTTTCCAAGTCCATTCATTCACGCATTCAGTTAAGCAAATATTACTGAACATGACTCTACCAGACAGCGAGTCCCTAGTCCCATCAAAGCTTACAGACTAGTGTAAGAGTCTGCTGTCACAACAACTACAAAACAGGGAGGTGAGTGCTTTGCTATAAAATCTAGAATTGAAAAACTAGATATTCGTTTTGCATCTAGGATAGCTTTCAGGAGAGCGGGTTCGTGAGATTAGATATGTCTGGATCCAGTAATTTCTCAGAGAGGAACAGATTTCAGTAGTCTTTTCATCTGGTTTAATGCTAGCAACATCACTCTTTTTGATATCGGTCTTTATTTTCTCTGGCCCTGTATGACATATGCTGACATATGCAACTCACCAGGACTCCTGTCTACTGCCCTGGAGATGCACGTTCCCTGCTTCACAAACAACCTTCTCCGGCCCAGATCCTACAAGGGAAGGAAGGAAGACACCCTCCTGGTCTGCCTCTCTCTCCTCATATTGAACAGACACTCAAAACAAAATTTCAAGAAAAGAAGGTACACACATTTTAATAATGTTTATTACTTTTCCTGATTATAAGAGTAACACAGTCACTACCAAAATTTTAGAAAAAAAAATTTAAAGATGACAATTAAAATTACCCATGATAATAGCAATTAAAGATAACCACTTTTGGTATTTTAATAGAGTTCCCTCTTATCTTTTACATATATGGGTGTTTATGTATTAATATGTGGGGGTTTTTTTTTTTTACAGCATTTGGATCAAAATGTAAATAATTTTGTTTCCTACTCTCAGTTTAACACCATAACCAAAGCACCTGTGGTGTTTAAATATCCTCCAAAACATATTAAAACATGTAATATTCTATTCGACAGATACATTATTTAACTATTTTCCTAATATTGGGCATTTAGGATGTATTTAGGATTTGTATTATACATAAGGTTGTAAAAGACATCTTTTTATATAACTATTTGACTACTTTTCTTAGTATAGAAAGTGGGATTGGATCAGTGTTTTCTTTTTTTTTTTTTTTACATCTTGCTAAATTGCTTTTTAGAAAGTTTCTGCCAATTTACATACTTAACTATTGGAGGAAATTTTTATTTCTCTGCAGTCTCACTAGTTGTTTTACTTATTTTAATACCTACTACATATTTAGTAGTGCTGTTTAATTTGTATTTCTTTGAATTCTAGTGAGATCGGATTGATCTTTTAAGAATTCACTGACCACTTATTCTTTTTTATTTTATTAGTTACCTGTTTGCCTGTTTTCATTTCCTTACTGTGTTGCTACTGTTTTTCTTATTGAGTCATAAGGTTCATACATGCATATGTATATATTATACATACACATATCTACATATATACCCTTTACCAACTACTGGAAATATGTTTTTTAAGTTGTTTATGATTTTTTTCTTAGTTTGTAGAACCTTTATATTCTATATATGCAAATTTATTGGTATTTTCCTTTGTGATATCGTCAGATGGTTTTATACTTTGAAGTACTTTTCATTCACAATTAAATATTCACCTGGGGCTTCCCTGGTGGCGCAGTGGTTGCGCGTCCGCCTGCCGATGCAGGGGAACCGGGTTAGCGCCCCGGTCCGGGAGGATCCCACATGCCGCGGAGCGGCTGGGCCCGTGAGCCATGGCCGCTGAGCCTGCGCGTCCGGAGCCTGTGCTCCGCAACGGGAGAGGCCACAACAGAGGGAGGCCCGCATACCACAAAAAATAAAAAATAAAAAATAAAAATAAAACAAAAAAATAAATAAATATTCACCTGTATTGTCTTCAAGTTATTTTATGTGAAGAATTTTTGCATGTAATATAACTAACCTTTATTTTGGTGCATTTTGAGATAAGGATATAACCTGAGGGGGCTCTTCCCCTTCAACTGGCAATTTCCCTACCTTTCATCCTGATCTCCACTGATATTTTAAGTATAATAAAGTATACATATTCAAACTTGTTTCAAGACCACCTATTCCATTCAGATGTTTGTATTTAAATTCTTTCTAATAAATGAAACTGTCAAAGCATTTTTCTGTTTCATCATCCCTGGGACTGAAAGACTTCTGCTATCACAGTGAGACAAAAATATCCAGTTATTAAGGATTGGGCCAAGTTGTACTGCTGACGCTGGGAGTGATAAAGGCAGCTGCTAAAACTAGCTGGGTCTCTGGATGGGCCTTGATGGCCAAAGGGCTGAAATTGAATTCAGAGGGGTTGAGATTAAGGCAGAAGATTCCACCTTAAGGCAACAGGGGAAAGCAGGAGTCATAGGGGTTAATCAAGTAAAACTCTGCAGGAGAAAGTCAAGACCCAGGTACTGACAAGAGCATTTACAAATTAAAGTTTGAAGAGATCAGACCAAGCTTGAGCTCATCCTTACAGAACCAGATGAAGACAGGAGCCAAAGCATCCTGAAGAGAAGACAGAACATGAGGGTGGAGAGGGTGGGGGAATCGGGCTGGCCTCTTGACCTAGCACATGGACGATACATGGATGAGAGACTGAGTCAAGGCCAAGGAGCACAAATTCATTTGGGCATCTAGTTTGCAGAAACTTAACTACGCTTTAGATTTCCCCAAAGAAATACATGATGAATTTATTATAGAGAACTGTCTTGGATCATTTAAATTTCCTTATTTTTCATAGGTACAAAGATAGAGTTTGGTCTGAAATAAAAGGAGAGGAACACCTGCTTCGGGTCACCTTCTCCCTCTGCAACGCCAGCCTCAGTTTAAGTGGAAAGGATGAAAACTGAAACAGCTCATTTACCAGAAGTGTGTTAGTATTGGAAATGTGAGGGTTTCCAATTAGGGAAAACAGGTCAACTGATGATGCAGGGTAGTCAAAAGAAAGAACGCTTCCCCCTTTTTAAGGTACAGGGAAAGGAAGGCTGTGGCATAATGGTAGCAAAACTTGTCAGCTTTCTACTGCTTTTGCCTGGCATACAATTAACTAGTCCCTCAATGCCACGACGTTGAATGGTCCACACGGGGCGTTTCTGAGACAGTGTAGGGAGCAAGGTACTGTGGCTGGAAATAGGGCCTTTAGAGGGAAGCCAATCGAAGCTTGAGTCTAACTGTGCCAAAAGCTAGCTGTGTGATCCTGAGTAACTTCCCTAGCCTCTCTGAGCCTCAGTGCCTTCAGCTGTAACATGGGCACAGTAGTTGTATTCACCTCGTAGGGTTGTTATAAAACTAAATAAGAAAACATATTTGGTCAATATAGTTGGGTCTGATACATGGGTAGCATTTGAATATTAGCCTGTGTTAGGAGGCTGATAGGGAACGTGAGGTGGAGAATTAAATCTGGGCTCAAACGCCAGCCCTATTACTTGTTTGTTCTGATGGCTCCCTTTATACCTCCTCCACCAAATGGGCATTTGATTTCAGCGATATCTACTCCATACGGCTGTTGTGAAGATTCAATGAAATTATATACATAGGCACTTGAACAGTGCATTTATAAAAATTAGCTGTTACTGTTATTGTTTTCGTACTCAGAATGCACGGCTGAGCTCCCCAGGTCAAAAGTCTGTAAGAAAAAAAAAGGGGGGGCTTCCCTGGTGGCGCAGTGGTTGAGAGTCTGCCTGCCGATGCGGGGGACGCGGGTTCGTGCCCCGGTCCGGGAGGATCCCACATGCCGCGGAGCGGCTGGGCCCGTGAGCCACGGCCGCTGGGCCTGTGCGTCCGGAGCCTGTGCTCCGCAACGAGAGAGGCCACAACAGTGAGAGGCCCGTGTACCACACACAAAAAAAAAAAAGTCCGTAAGAAACTGAAAACATAAGATAAGAGGAAATTTCTTTTCCTCTGGAAATATGCTATAACTAAACCTGATTTTCCAAGCTGATTTCCGCATCCCTAATGGAAAATCCACACTGCAATAAAATGGACTCCTGTGGCAATGTTAGAGGCATCCAGCCTGTAATCACAGAAAAGGTAACACCTCTAAAACAGTTGGGATGCCAGTTCCAAGGATCTGCTGACTTCATGCAAAAGGCACAGGGATGACACTTCTCTAGACTGTCACAGCAGGCTTCTTTCTCAACTGCTTTCTTCGAGATCCCGTGGGTGAGTTCAGAGCCAGCAGCCAGAAACCTCCCTGCCTCTGACAATCATCCCAAGGTATCCTAATTCCCAAGTCCATGCATCTCTACCCACTCACGTTTTTATTTTTAAATTCATTCCTCCAGCCATCAAACATTTATTTCTGTACCTAGGGTAGGGGCTAAGTGTATAGCAGCGAACAAGGCATATTATGTTCCTGACTCATGGATCTTACCTTCTAGTGGGAGACTCAAACGCTACTCTGGTAACCACACAGGTAAATACATCATCACCAATTGTGATTGAAGTACCATGGCTGAGAAGAGAAAAAGATTATGTGGATTTGCAGGGAAGATCTCCCTGAGGAAGTGGTATTCAAGCTGACATGATCATGATATAAAAGATGCAACGCCAGCTTCGAGTATAAAATTTTCATGAACGTTGGCTTGAAGGAAGCAATCCATGAGGTTGAAGAAATTACTGATATTGACAAGCAGAAATTATGCTGTAATTAGTGGGCCCCATGCTCTACATTGGGAGAACCCTGACTACTTAAGTTTACCATCCCTTCGTTGAAAGCGATAAAGGTGGAAAGAAACACCAGTCTAGTACCGCCCACCACTAGGAAAGAATGGCAAGGTGGGCATTCATAGAGCCTTTTCCATGGCACCAATTCCTCTACAGCACCTAATCTGCATCTCACAGACAGGGTCCTGTTTGGAGAGCAACCAGCACAAAGCTCTGCCAACGTCAATAACAGAAGCCTTGGTTGGGGAAGGATGGACAGTCTGGGTTATAAAGTAGATGAGATGGTCCCTACAGCTTGGATAGGAGCAGCCGCTAAGGAAAAAAGGAATCTTAAATTCCTATAGAGTCTACACAAAAGTTAAGACGTTTCTCCCAAACCCTCATCCTTCGACCAATTTAAATCCATTCCTCAAAAGCCAATCCAAGACGGGCCTCGTTCCACGAGACTTGCTTCCTTCCCAGAGCTTGTGTCGTCCCCCAGCTCACCGCCTCCCCCTCCCCCAGTATCATACTTCCACTGCACTGGGCTGCATTGTTCTCTAGGCACTTAATGAATTACTTTCTTGCCTGTTCAATATGATACACTCCTTAAGGACTAGGACTATCCCTTTATTTCTTTTGTTTTCACCACCGTGCTCCATTCAGCATTGTGCCCACTCTAGGCACTTAACATAGCAATACTTGTTGGATGAATGAATGATTCAATTCATCCATGTATCTGTAAGATTTCAGTAGGTTAAGAAAAAGAGGGCTTCCCTGGTGGCACAGTGGTTGAGAGTCCGCCTGCCTATGCAGGGAGAAAAAGAAAGAAAAAGAGAGAAAGTGCTCTGAGTATAACAAAACTGAGCCATTCTTGGCTAGGTAGTCATTTCAGGAGAGGGTTTAATACTGTATACTGGTTCTTATTTAAAGGAAGGACATAGAGTCCAACGATGGAGATTTTCATCTGTCTAGGGTCATTAAAGGGCTTCTCAGCCCAGCAACGTGAGATGGACAAGAAAGACCTTACAAAGCCCTTTCCATGTCTAACTCTGATTCGGTAGATTCTGATTTGTCACCATTTTAATCCAAAGAGTCCATGATGTGAGTATGAGCCAGTCCTTAGAACAGTCCTGAACCATGTCACTCGAGAGGTATTCTGCACACATCAGGCCCCTCTCAGCTCTGCAACGGAAGACCATCCCCTCCACCGCCGTCATAACTGCCACCACTGCCACTAAATCAAAGCATATTCTCAGAGGACCCCGGAGTGCAGCCACTGGTTTACATTCGCTAGTGCTGGGCTGACAAGGCAGGGTAGGGAGAAGAAACTGTTGCCTTAAAACACTTGTTTTAAAACAAAACGAGGAAGAGTCAGGCCAGAGTGCAATGCTATTTTACTCTCTTCCTGTTTTCATGGTGCTATTGCATGAGGTAACCTTTTAAGAAAGGCTTGGAGGGTTGCAGTGATTTTACTGTGGTTTTATCCTTATTCTCATGCAAAAGTCTCAGCTCTCGCTCCCCGTTAGGATTACAGGGCTCCTTTCTACTTACTTCTAACAGCTTTAATAAGAAACACAGGAGCATAAAATTTGCCTCTCGGAAGATGCCAAGACCCCATCAAATCTGATGTCACTGCTTGGAAGACACTGAAACAAAAGGCCAGACCCCCGCCCCCCCCCGGCCAGTCATCTCACAGGGCCCAGCAGCAGCCAGGCCACAGGACAGGACGGTCTGAGCCTCCTCTGCTCTTAAAGCATCCATCACCCCCTGGACTCAAGCCCCAGCACAAAGGGCTTGGTTTTCTCTCGCGCGCGGCAGCACGGCGGGCCTTCTCACAGATCCGCGTCACACTCCGTGACCTCCTCGGTTGGTGTGTTCTTTGTTGCCTCCCTTCACTACAAAATGACTCAGCCGGCACAGCACTGAAGCCCCGCCAAGTTTTCATTTTAAATGTTGCCTCTCTCTTGAGAGTCCTGGATGAATTTTCTGGTAGGCAGGTGCAATGCTTTCACGTTAGGAAAAGGCACCGTTTTCATACATAGCATCAACCTGTAGGCAGCAAAAAAAATACACGCAGCTTTCCCACAAAGAAACGGAACTGCATGTCCCAGGATGGGTCCTACTGGCCCCCCCAGCCCGGTGTGGAACTATCTGGACTTCTGTCGTCCCTCTTAGTATCTTCTCCTGTCTCTTCAACCCCTACAAACCTAAAACCCCAGTGGAGCCCAAGGAAATCAACTCACTGATGAAGGAGGAAAGTATTTCGAGAGACAGATTCCACTACCCGCCCCCCAGCAGAAACTGCAGCATAAATCACCAGTAACGGTATGAAGGGGTGGTAAAAAGCCCTGTGAACTTCTTAATCCATTATGCACTCAGCCCGGAATAATGATCCCTCATTTATTTTAGCTACATCACTCTTTGGTAGGGATGCCCTTAATCTCACTGTGAAGTATTTCACAATACTTTTCTGCGGTTCTTCTTGCTTGCTTTTAAACCAGGGAATCTGGCTTATTCTCTATCTGTTGATTAATCTACTCAAACATTTACCCCTGCGTCACCCTCTGCCCCATCTTGCATTTTTCACCTATTCCTACTATCTCAGCCTTAGACTGCCCCTCTGGCTCATTCAGCGATCTTTAATTTCTCCTCTGCCTTTCTGTCTGTTTGCTTATGTTTGGGGGGCAGACAATGGAGGTGATATAGGCCATTATTCATGAGTAGCTTCAAGGGTAACGTGAGAAATGCCTCATCTTCTGACCCCTCTTAGCATAAGAATTGCTGATAAAATTCTGGACTGAAAAGAGAAGTTCTTCCGAGAAAAATATCCAGAGAACTACTGACTCTGGAGCGGCTTTCTGGAGAAAGGAACTTGGTGGGGGGAGTGGGGGAAGAGTCTTTAATTTTTTTTTTAATAAAACAACTAAATTTTATAAAACATGCCTCACACATAAAAGAATACTGACCGTAATTAAGATGGTCAATTTGCCACCATCCCTAACAGCATCTGGGAATGGGAACACACACTCAAAAATAACACAACAGCATCATGACAACCAACAGTTTAATGGGTTCATCTCCAGTCCTAATAAACTATGGGTCTTTCACGTGTAGTCCGGCGTACTCTCTTGTTTCCCTTCTCCTTACCTTTATTTGATTCCGCCTCAGAAGAGCAGTGACATGGCAGAGGTGAGCAGGGGTGGTAGGAGGAAGCTTAAATCACCTCCTGGCTGCCTCATCGCTTCCTGATTACTCTGAGAAATTACTCCTCATTACTCTGCAGACCCAGTGATATGCCTGGACCTGTGGTTCTTAGAGGAGCTTTATCCAAAAATCTCATTCACGTAGCGAAACTCCCTGGTCTCTGCAAACACAGGCAAAGCAAAACGACTTCTCACTCCCATTCTCCCTGGGCCATTCCATAGCTGAAGCTTCAACCCCTACCCACTTTCCTGACACTGCTCACTCGTATTCCTTTTGTTATCCTATGTTTCTCTCCAGAACACCAGAGAGATATTTTCAAAGTCCCCCAAGACTTGTTTCAATGACCCCCAGGAAACTAAAACTCAACATGGCTAAAAAAGAACTATCATCAGCACCCTTTTCTCCCCCTAATGCATGACATTCTTTGCCTTTTGCCAATAATGGCCAACCATTCACTCTGTCACCCAAGCTAGAAACCTGGGAGTCAACTCCACTTCTCCCTCTAAATTACTCTCCACTCCCAATAACCAATCCTCCCAAATATCTCCAAAATAGCTCATCGGCCTAGGCAATTTTCCAAGGCCTCTGCTGAAGTCTTCATCTGTATCCAAAGTCTCTCTCGCCTAGACGGTAGCAGTAATCTAAACCCTGCTTCCAGTAATTGTAATCTCCAACCCTTCTCCACATAAACACCAGAATACTCTCTTAAAATAAACAAACATGCCGTTTTTTGGTTGTTCGAAATCATGAAATGTTACTCCATTGCTTTCAAGATAAATGCCCAGCCCCTTACATGGTATACAGCCCCTTTGCAGTATGACTCCTACCCTCTTCCTCAGATTGAGTTTCTGTCAACCCCTCAGACTCTCGCTGGGCTCCAGGCATAGGGAGGTACTTGCATTCCCTGAGTGTGTGTGTCCTGTTCTCTCACATTCTTTCCTCTGTACAAGCCATTCCCACCATCTGTGATGTCCTTCCTTCCTCCAGCCTTTTGTCTTGCTAACACCAACTCATCAGTCAGGACTCTCAGCTCAAGCAGAACTTTGCCAAATTCCCCTGGCACCTAGGTGCTTCCTTCTTTATCCACGCCAAGGCACCCTGCACTTGCTTTCATTATTCATTTAAAATGACATTTGTTGAAAGCCTGGCACACTGTTTGTTTTTTACGTATCTGTCTCTCACACTATGTGTGAGCTCTCTGCATACAAAGACTGGGCCAGCCTTATATTTTAGCATCCTCAGCGCCTAGCACAGTGTCTAACCCAGAGGGGGTGACTGTAAGACATACTGACTGGATATATCAGCACTTACAGCCCCAAGATTAAAGCCAATGGTCCACTCTTTGCCCAGAAGACATTTTCCTTCTAGTTTCTCTCCCAGACCTTGAAAAACAGGAGAGTGTATATGAGTAAGAGCACTCCTCTTTGAGTTGAGCACGGAGGTTCTAGGCCAACCCTGTCATCAGGAACATGTGGATCTGGAGGAAAACACCAAAAAATAGCCGACACATGCTCAACACTGATTATGCTGGCAGACCCCCTGCTAAGCATGCTATGTGCGTGACCTTATTTTTTTCCTCACAGCCAGCTGAGGAGACAGACGCTAATATCATGCACATTTTGCGGATGAAGAAGGGAAGTAACTCAAACCTATGTTTGATGTTGCCTCTGTGCATCTAGGTTATTGAGAGAGAAAACGAGACAGTGTGTAACGGAACCTTAGAAACCACTGAGAGCTACACAAACGTAAGTCACCACAAGTATGGAAAGCACTGAAGGCTGTCTAAGTGTAACTGATGCTTTGTGATTAGAGTGAAAAATAAGAAAATAAGATCTTACAAGATGAAGATCCAGCTTACACACCTGAATTAAGAAGATTCAGCTGAAGCACACTTTCAAATCAGAGGTGTGTTGTAAAACCACAGGCTGCGGAACGTGATATATCCAATCCCTTCTCATTTTGCAACTGAGGAAAACCAATGTCCAAAGTTGCAAAAAGCCATACAGCTAATTTATAGATAAGGCAAGACTTCTGAGTCATAATTACACTATTTTTCCACTCACCTTGTAGAAGGAGAATATGAAGTTTAGAGAATAGGACCGATAAATCTGAGTGTTCCCTTAACAGAGCACCTGAGTATTTCAGAGCCACCATTAAACTCAAATCATGGTCCTGACATCTTTTCTCCTCATAGGCATTTTTAATAACCGTGTCTGTCTTTACAAGGCACCCAACAGTACCACATTCAACAGGGCCAACGTGTAAAAAACAGAAGCAACATTTATCCAGAAAACCGAGCTTAATAAGAAGCATTAGGATGTACTAGAGAGAGCAAAGGCTTTGAGCCAAACAGATGTGAGTGGAAATCCTAACTCTACCACTTACTGACTCTTTGGTAATTGAACGAATCACTTTTCTGAGCTTTGGTTTTCTTACTTCTAAAATGAACAAAATGATGCCTCATCATTGAGGGAATAAAATTGTTGCCATGGTGTTCAATAAATGTTGGCTTCTCTTCTATTCATTAAGGGCTGTTGATGTAATATACGAGACTTGGCCCATTTGCCAACTCACAATATAACTTCGCTACTTTTAAGAAGTGGAAATGTTTGGTGTAACTACACATAACTGCAGATATATCAAAGACATAAAACATGTTTCTCCTTTCTCTTATCACGAGTATCGAGGCTACATTTGGGCAACTTGAAGTACTTAGCACATCCTTATTGAATGATAGATTTAGTGCTTGTTTACTGATGCTAAGTTCTCCTGCATGACTCTTTTCAGAAGTCTAGAGAGGATGATCAAATGTGATGAAGGATAATTAACATCAGTTTAATACACTTTGGATGCCAGACTCTACAAAACGTAGTAAATAAGAGTCTGGCTCTGAAATCAGATCAACATGGGTTCAAACTTCACTCCGTTAAATATTTTCTGTCTGGTCTCAGGCAAGTCTCTTCTCTTTAGACACAGAATTTCCTTATCTGTAGAATGGGCAAAACAATGAAACCTGCTTAATAAACATATGAGAATTAAATAAATCAATACATATAAAGCAATTAGCACTAGGCCTGACACACAGTAAGTACTTAATAAATGCAAACTTAATACCCACTTTAGATCCATCGTTCAGTAGAGAAGAAAAATATAAAAATAAGAGAAATGTAAACTTGATTCTGTTGAAATAGTTCTGTTTTTGTCATCCTTTAGTTGTAGTACTTTGAGAGCTGGTATATAAGACTATACGTGCTTTGCATGGGAGTTTCTCAAGAAGTTGACTTACTCACATGTCCTTCTACATTTCTCAATTTACACCATATGCCTGGGAAATTTCCAAATCTCAGTCTCTTTCTTTCATTAAGAAGCCTTTTAAAAGCCTCCTAAGGACCCTTCACTCCCTGAAACATTCCGGGAACCACCAAAGGAAGAATGGCAGCTTGTCCCAAACATGCCTTATGGAAAAAGGAAGCTCCAAAGACTTCACCATTTATCCGAGGTGCCATCAATGCACTCTCCTTTTGCATCCATACATATTTAGACAATGTCCTCTGCGTTCTTCTCTGAAGCTACTGTAGGTTTGTGAACACAGCACTCAAGCTGGCATCAGGAGATCTGGAGCTCAAATCTCAGCCCTCTGCTGACTCTGACTTCCGTGTAGAGCCTCACTTTCCTCATATGAAAATGGATATATCATCATCCAGACAATGGAATATTATTCAATGCTAAAAAAGAAAGGAGGGGGCTTCCCTGGTGGCGCAGTGGTTGCGCGTCCGCCTGCCGATGCGGGGGACGCGGGTTCGCACCCCGGTCCGGGAGGATCCCACGTGCCGCGGAGCGGCTGGGCCCGTGAGCCGTGGCCGCTTCTCTTTCTTAATGAGTATAATGTTATCACACACGACTGCTATGAAAAAGATAAAAGAAGATAAAGCATGTAAACCTGCTTCAGAGAGCATCTAGAACATTGTGCGTGCTCACTAAATGTCAACCACATCTAAATGTTCCCTGCATGTATATCTATGTTGCTAGATTATAAATTCCAAGAAGAGAGCTATCACATGTGACCAAAGCCTTCTGGAAAACACCTAGCAGAAATCTAAAAACAATCATTGTTATAAGGATAATGATTATTCCATGATTTTGCAGGCTATATATATGAACTATCTATGTTCCTTACCTTCTTAATCTATCCTTCCTTAAGGAAGCACGCACTTTTTTTGTAACTGAGACAATTTTTAAACTATTTCATTCGTTACCGGTGCACGCACAAACACACACATTAAAATCAAATGAATTCGAGCTGGAACTAGGGTCAGATGAGTGAGGCACTTGCCTTGGGCACAGACTTAAGGTAGAGCCAAAAATCTCAGTAATCAAGATAAATAATATTTAATGCAGCATTATACAAATAAAATCAATGGCAAAAAATCCATGATGAACACAATACATTTTTTTAAAGACAGGATCAGTGTTACTGACTTTCCTTTTTGACTTAGGTTCCAATGTGGCTTGGCATGGCACTCAAGTGACACCCAGACACCTGCCTCAGATAGTCCACAAAGGTAAAATTTAAGCTCTTATTCAGGGGCCTCAGCTGCAGCAGTGGTACCAGATGCATCACTGGCCCTTCGTTCTGAAGACGAGCCATTTTCAAAATAACGTTCAGAACGGTTCTTTAATCTTTGCAGTGGTGTCCATTCGAGGACATGTTTTCGATCACGACTTTAATAAAACACTAAAAATCAAGAAGCACAAAGCTATCTGTATCCAGTTTCCAACTCTGACTGTATTATTTTCTCTCCAGAACATGGTGGAATAGTTCATTGGCCTTTGTCATTTTTATCATAACCAAGAAAAGACACTCAGCCCAATAACACGTCCTAGGTCTTCTGCTTGGGCAAAGGGTCCAGGGGCTCACCTAAGCACAAGCATCAAAGTAAAATGAATGGCAGATGTTAGCTGTTCGTGGTTCTGCTATTTACTTTCTAAAGCACACTGACAGCAGGGAGAAAAGGAGAATAAGCAGTTGTGAGTGTGAGTATACGTGGGGTGGGGTTTGAGGGAAGAGAAGCTTGAAAGGAGAATCGCCATGATCTCACATTTCTAGATATCCCTAGTCTCATCTGTCAACAAACAGACCCTATGAGGACAAGGAGCTGGCTCCCTCTCTTTCCTGTGGAGATGATTCATCATTTATTCGAGGGCTATTTCCTGAGCACCTGCTATGTGCAAGACACAGGCTTCAAAGCGCTCAGGATGCAAAGGGAAAGTGCCTGTGTATAAGATGCGGGTCTGGCTTTCATTAAGAATTGCAACCTAGGGAATTCCCTGGCGGTCCAGTGGTTAAGACTCCATGCTTCCGCTGTAGGGAGCATGGGTTCGATTCCTGGTCGGGGAACTAAGATCCCACATGCCATGTGGCACAGCCAAACGAACAAAAAAAAGAATTGCAACCCAATATCAAAGATAAAATATAACAAGAGCCCCCTACAGTTTATAGTACTTTCACACAAATACCATTTTCATACTTGATCTCTGCCATACTCTAACAAAGGTGAGATAGGTAGCCATCACCATTCCCATTTCAAAGAGGAATAAGTCACTTTCGTTAACCAATGGTGAAGCTAGAATTAGAACCCAAATGTTCTAGGTCTTCAAGATAATGCAGTATGTGACAAGTTCCAAGTGGGTGGTATAAATGACCTACGTGTTGCAGGGGAAGATTAGAAATTGTGGGATTACTTCTGAATGGTGTGGTACAAAAAGGAATCACGAAGTAGATGTGAAAAAAGAAGAGGAAGGACGGGCACAAGGACGGGGAGAGAGCTGTAGTGGTGACGACTGAAATGAAGAGGCAGGTATTTCAAACAAGAGACTGGCCAGGTACGTATCGGCCACAGGAAGTGGTGCAGGTGGCTACAACAAGAAGCTTCTGCTTGGGAAGTCGTGTTAGATAAAGCAGTAAAAGAAGTTCAGGGACAGATTTTGAAACCTTAAATACGTGGCTAAGGAGTTTGAACTTTATTGGGTAGAAAAAGAGGTTAACATTTTAGACAGAAAAGTGGTATAAATAATAATTTTAGAAAGATTAGTCTGCTTACAGATTGGATGCAGAATCGTTTGGTAGAAACTCTGGACCTAGGAAACCTGTTCCAAGGCCATTTCAGGGGTCTAAGTAGTAAGAGCCCGACCTAATGATGGAAATGGAGAAAATTCAAAGGGAGGGCATGTCAGAAAACCTGGTTTCAATTCTCTTTTACTGTATTCATTCCCAAATGGGCTGGGGAAAACTAATACCGACATGTCATTCGATGTATATTTTTATTAATCAAATTTTAGAATGAACTGTGTGCCAGACACTAGATTAAGCATCAAGATACTGAGGTGAAAAAGACAAGCCCTTGCCTCTGAAAGGGCCACAAGGAGCTGAAGAAAGAGCTACCAGCTGTCCTGGGGAAAAGTCAGGGAACATTTTATAGAAGGATTGAGGACTTGGGTTGAGTCTTGAAGCGTGAGCAGAAAGTGTGTTAGGCGGGAAAAAAGGAGTGAGTATATTTTGTTAAGAAGGAAAGAGAGAGAGTATATGGATATTAAAGCAGAAATGGCACAGTGAATTTTAAGAATTCCAAGTAATTTGGTAAGCCTAGAATAATGGTGAATTTGTGGGCTTTTTTCCAGCTTTACTGAGATATAATTGACACACAATATTGTGTAAATTTAAGGTGTACATTGTGATGATTTGATATACGTACATATTATGAAATGATTATCACCATAACGTTAGTTAGCACATCCATTGCCTTACAGTTACTTTTTTTTTTTAATGGTGAGAACATTTAAGCTCTATGCTCATGGCAACTTTCAAATATACAATACAGTATTGTTAGAGTCACCAAGCTGTACATGAGGTCCCCAGAACTTACTCATCTTATAACTGGAAGTTTGTACCCTTTTACCAGCATCCCCATGTTTCCCCTGCCACAACCCCACCCAGTCCCTGGCAACCATCAGGGTTTCTACTCTGTATGAGTTTGGCTTTTTTAGTTTCCACATATATGTGAGATCATCCAGTGTTTTATGGTAAACGTGGGTTAATGAGAAGCAGGAAGAGGACAATGAGAAGGGGCCTTCCTGCCCACATTAAAGTGTTGGGGGTTGCTTCTGAAAAGGAAGTGAGACCATCACAGCACCGAAGCAAGGCAATGACACGATCAGAACTCTGTCTTAAAAAGGCAAATCTGATAAGAGTGTAGAGAATGGATGAGAAGGAAATCAAGGCTGGAGACAGGGAGTTTGTTAGGAGACATTTATCAGTCATCTAGGCAAAAGTGAACGAGAAGGCACGGCAGTAGAAGAAGCAGTGGTTGGGTGATACTTAGGAGGAAGAATCATCTATTCTTAAGGGAAGTCGCAAAATCCACGAACCATAGAGGACAAACACCTTCTAACTTGTATGTCACCTTCAACCATCTGAAAATTCCCAGACTTCCCTAAAATTCTCTCCTGAATATCTGGGGCCAGACCTGGCTTCAGGGAGAAAAGTGCCATAGTGATCAGCTTTGTACCGTCTGCTGCGGGTGTGACGTGGGGGGCTGGTGACAGGCAGGCTGTGTATTTGTAATTTGTGACTGCCAGCCCACCCTCCCTTGGAACAAGGTTAAACTAAACTAAGATAGATAACACAATCTGAGCTTCCTTTAAGGACTCCCAGACAAGAAAAACATGTCTCATAAAAAGCCATTCTAGGATCTCACAAGTTTGATTAGTAACAAGAAATCAATCTCTTATTTTCTTCCTCAGCCTTCTTTCCCAAGATGAATAATTCTCAGTCACTCAGCCTTTCCTTTAGGGTCTTATTCTTCCTCCGGGCATCTGCCCTGGATAATGGTATCTCCTACTAACCAGTCTGATGCCTCCCACCCATACGCCCTGAATCTTTCCTTTCTTCCTAAATCTATCAGAATAACCGTGACCAAGATTTACACTCTTTCACTATCTGTCCTACTCAATATTGACAAGGAGACTGATTATCGAAGCCCTCTGCCACCTTGCTGTCTGTGCACATGGCCAGCAGCCTCTCACCTCGTGTTCCCCACACATTATCATGTCCTGCTGTGGTGATGCCCAACCCCTGTCCAGAATTGTCCCTCCTGCTTCCTGTCTGTAAAATCACATTCTTCCTTGATTTCCAAGCCATACTCAAGACTCATTTTTCTGGGGAAGACTTTGTTGTGATATCCCACCCCACACACACACACACACACTCACACACACCCCACTTTAGAGTGTGGAATGTAATGTCATTACATTAATGCCACACTTGCTCTGCAGTTGTGTATAGAATAAAGGATGGGATAGCTTAACGGTTAAGAGCTTGGTATCTGGAGCCAGTCTGCCTGGATATAACCCCAGATCTTTCATTTATTGGGCCAATGACTTATAATTGCTGTGACTCAGTGTCCTCAGCTGTTTAACAGAGATCGTAAGAGTACAGTAGCTACCTCACTGGCTTGTTGTGAAAACTGAATGAGTTCAGATATTCAAAATACTTGGCAGAGTGCTGGGCACATCACAAGCTCTATACAGATGTCAGCTGGTATTTTTATTGTTATAGTGCAGTGATTAAGTGTTGTAAATTTCTGAATCTCAGTTTCTTCATTTAAAAACACACACCCACACAGTGAGTAGGAGTCCTACCAACACCCAGATCTTCTTTCCACTATATCACGTGGCATTTACTGTTTGTTTTTTTCCTCCTCTGCATACTGTATAATCCCTTCTAAACAGTACACTGCACCAAGATTGAGAACGATTTCTCTGTACCTTTAAAGTGATTCTCCTGTCCCTGGTCCATATCCCAAACCCTCTCACCAGCCCCCTATAACCTAATATGGTTCTCAGGGCACAGCATGTGCTCAAGTAACACAATCACCTGTCAAACATTTTTTAAAATTTTATTCAATTTATTTAAACAAACAAAAAAATCAGTTTACCCATCTATCCTGCTCCTCGCCCCACCTCTTGCATCCACCAATCTATTCTTTTTATCTATGAGCTTGGCTTGTTAGGTTTTTGTTTTGTTTTGTGGGGTTTTTTTGTTGCTGTTGTTTTTTTGGTTTTAGGTTCCACATACAGGAGAGATCATACGGTATCTGTCTTTCTCTGACTTATTTCATTTAGCATAACACCCTCAAGGTCCATCCATGGTGCTGCTAACAGCAAGATTTCATTCTTTTTTATGGCTGAATAATATTCCATTGTGTAGATATATACCATGATTTTTTAATCTATTCATCCATCAATGGACACTCAGGTTGTTTTCATATCTTGGCTATTGTAAAAAATGCTGTAATGAACTTGAGGGTATGGATATCTTTTTTAATTAGAGTTTTCATTTGCTTCAGATAAATGCCCAGAAGTAGACTTGCTAGATCATAATGTAGTTCTATTTTTAATCTTTGGAGGAACCGCTATACTGTTCCCATAGTGATTACACCAATTTATATTCCCACCAACAGAGCACAAGCGTTCCCTTTTCTCTACATCCTCTCAACAACTGTTATTTCTTATCCTTTTGATAACAGCCACTCTAACAGTCGTGAAGTGAAATCTCATTATGGTTTTGATTTGCATTTCCCAGATGATTAATAATGTTGAGCATCTTTTCATGTACCTATTGATCATATGTATGTATTCTCTGGAAGAATGTCCATTCAGATCTTCTGCCCATTTTTTAATCAGATTGCTTTTTGCTGTTGAGTTGTGTGTCGTTTGTATATTCTGGATACTAGCCCCTTATCAGATATATGAGTTACAATTATTTTCTTCCACTGAGTAGATTACCTTTTCATTTTGCTGATGGTTTCCTCTGCTGTGCAGAAGCCTTTTAGTTTGATGTAGTCTCACTTGTTAATTTTCACTTTTGTTTTTTGCTTTTGGTTCAGTTTTATGATTTCAGGCCTTATGTTCAAGTCTATTAAACCCTTTGAGTTAATTTTTGTGGATGGTGTAAGATAGTAGTCTAGTTTCATTCTTTTGCATGTGGCTGTCCAATTTTCCCAACACCATTTATTGAAGAGACTGTCCTTTCTCCATTGTATATTCTCATCTTTGTCATAAATTAATTGGCTATATAGGTGTGGGTTCAATTCCGGGCTCTCTACTCTGTTCCACGGACCTACGTGTCTGTTTTTATGCCAATACCATACTGCTTTAAGTACTACAGTTTTGTAAAACAGTTTGAAATCAGGCAATGAAATGCCTCCAGCTTTGTTCTTCATTCTCAAGACTGCTTTAGGTGTCTGGGGTCCTTTGTGGTTCCACACAAATTTTAGGATTGTTATATTTCTGTAAAAGATACCATTGGAATTTCAATAGGGATTGCATTGAATCTATTGATAGATTGCTTTTTGTATGAACATTTTAACAATATTAATTCTTCTAATCCATGAGCATGGAATATCTTTCCATTTATTTGCGTCTTCTTCAGTTTCTTTCACCAGCGTCTTAGAGCTTTCACTTCCTTGGTTAAATTACTCCTAGGTATTTTATTCTTTTTGATGCAATTGTAAATGAAACTGTTTTCTTGAGTTCTTGTTCTGATAGTTCATTATTAGCATAAAGAAGTACAGCAAATTTTGTTTATTGATTGTGTATTGTTTTTTTATCTTGAAATTTTACTGAATTTATTAGTTCTAACAGTTTTTTGATGGAGTCTTTAGGGTTTTCTACATATATTATCATGTCATCTTCAAATAGTGACAGTTTTACTTCTTTCCTTCCAATTTGGGTGCTTTTTTTTTTCTTGCTTAATTGCTCTGGCTAGGACTACCAATACTATGTTGAATAAAAGCAGCAAAAGTGGACACCCTTGTCTTGCTCTTAGAGGAAAAGCTTTCAGCTTTTTACCATTGAGTATGATGTGGGCTTGTTATAATCGCATTATGTTGAGATAGGTTCCCTCTATACTCCCTTGGTTGAGAGTTTTTACCATAAATGAATGTTGAATTTTGTAAAATGCTTTTTCTGCATCTATTGAGATGGTCATATGATTTTCACCCTTCATTTTGTTGAAGTGGTATATCACAATTGACTTATTTGTGGACCATTCTTGCATCCCTGGAATGAATCCCACTTGATCATGATGTATGATCCCTTTAATGTATGGTAAAATTCAGTTTGCCAATATTTTGTTGAGGATTTCTTGCATCTACATCAGGGATATTGGCCTATGAATTTTTTGGTGGCCTCTTTGTCTGGAATCAGGGTGATGCTGGACTCATAAAATGTGTTTGGAAGAGTTCTCCCACTCTTCTATTTTTTGGAAGAGCTTCAGAAGGACTGGTATTAATTCTTCTTTGAACGTTTGGTAGAATTCAACAGTGAAGCTGTCTGGTCCTAGACTTTTGTTTGTCGGGAAGTTTTTGATTACTGATTCAATCTCCTTGCTAGTAATTGATCTGTTCATATTTTCTATTTCATTATGATTCAACCTTGGTAGGTTTATGCTTCTAGGAATTTATCAATTTCTCCTAGGTTTCCAATCTGTTGGCATATACTTGTTCATAGTAGTCTCTTATAATCCTTTGTATTTTTCCAGTATCGGCTGCAACATCTCTTCTGTCATTTCTGATTTTATTTGAGTTCTCTTTTTTTCTTGGTGAGACTAGCTAAAAGTTTGTCAGTTTCGTTTATTTTTTCAAAGAACCAGCTCTTAGTTTTATTGATATTTCCTATTATCTTTTTGGTCTCTATTTCATTTATTTCTACTCTAATCTTTGTTATTTCCTTCTTTCTATTAACTTTGGGCTTTGTTATTCTTTTTCTAGTTCCTCAGGGTATAAAGTTAGGTTGTTTTTTTGAAACTTGTTTCCTGAGGTAGGCATTTATCACTATGAACTTCCCTCTTGGAGCTGCTTTTGCTTCATCCCATAAATTTTGGTATAACTACATTTCCATTTTCATTTGTCTCAAGGTATTTTTTCTTTTGATGTCTCTTTGACCCACTGGGTATTCAATAGCATGTTTTTAAATCTCCACATACTTGTGAATATTCCAGTTTTCTTCATGTAATTAATTTCTAGTTTTATTCCATTGTGGTTGGAAAAGATGCTTGATGTGATTTCAATCCTCTTAAATTTATTAGGACTTGTTTTGTGGCCTAACATATGATCTATCATGAAAAACATTCCACATGCACTTGAAAAGAATGTATATTCTGCTTCTTTTGGATGGAATATTCTATAAATATGTTAAGCCCTTTTGGTCTAAAGTGTTAAGGCCAATGTTTCCTTACTGTTTTGATTTTCTGTTTGGATGACTGACCTGTTGATGTAAGTGGGGTACTAAAGTCCTCTACTATTATTGTATTCCTGTCTATATCTCTCTTTAATTCAGTTAATATTTGCTTTATATATGTAGGTACTCCTATGTTGAGTGTATTAATGTGTTCAAATGTAATAACTTCTTGTTGGATTAACCCCTTTATCTTTATATAACGCCTTTCTTTGTCTCTTATTACAGTCTTTGTTTTAAAGTCTACTTTGTCTGATATAAGTATAGCTACTCCAGCCTTCTTTGTTTCCATTTGCATGGAACTTTTTCCATCCCTTCACATTCAGTCTGTGGGTCTCCTTAGATCTGAAGTGTGTCTCTTTTAGGCAGCATATAGGTAGGTCTTGTTTTTTAATACATTCAGCAACTCTGTCTTTTGATTGAAGAATTTAGTCCATTTAAAGTAATTATTGACAGATATGTGCTTATTGCTCTTTTGTTAATTGTTTCCTAACTGGTTTTGTAGTTCCTCTCTATTCCTTTCTTCTCCTCTTGCTCTCTTCCTTTGTGGTTTGATGTCTTTCTGTAGTGGTATGCTTATATTCCTTTATCTTTCAGGTATTTACTATAGGCTTTTGCTCTGTGGTTACCATGAGGCTTACATGTAACAACTTAAATCTATAACAGTCTATTTTAATAACAACTTAAGTTTGATCCCATTCTCAAGCGCAACATTTTTAATCTCCCCCTCCATGTTTTATGTTTTTGATGTCACATCTTACATATTTTTATCTTGTGAGGGTTGGTTTCATGTCATTTATTTATCCAAAAAAGTTTTCCTCAGCTGTTACAGTAGAAGTAGAAGCAGCAAAGATCAACTCCAGTCATTGAATAGGAGTCCAAACAAACCTAGCAGGTTACAGCCTTTGAGGCTAATGAGATCCTTCCTGACCATATTCTCCATTTCTCTCAATACCTCCTCCATACACCTTGGCATTATGCAGAGACCACAGCCTGGATTCGGGTGTCTAAGAATGTGTTTCATTTTATTCTTCTCTTCTGTTCCCTTTCCTTCCCTTCCCCTCTATTCTCTCCCTTCTTTGCTTCCTTCCATCCTTCTTTCCTTCCCTCCCTCCCTCTGTTCCTTCCTTCCTTCCTTCTCTCCTGCCCACCTTCACTATGTCATGTTTTTTTTTCCCAAAAGACAATGATAAATAGCATTTCCTTACGTGTACATAGTTTTTTCAAGCACTTCAGACATTTCAAAATATTTCCTTGGTTTTCTCACTTGATCTTTTACATCAGCCCCCATGAAATAAAGCAAAGCAACCATTTTTACAACTGTTAAACAGAAAACCCAAGGTCACACAATGAGTTAGCAACAAAGCTAGAAAAGCACCCATGTCACTGATTAATTTATTCATATTGAGATCTGTGCTGTAAAATTCATTATGAACTCTTACACGCAGCCAGACTTTGTCTAGGTCATATTTCTATACCAGTAGTCCTCACCAGCATCAGGTGCTCCTAAACCACCAGCACTGGGAGGTCGGCTGGGTTGGATGTAGGCTTTTCGTAACAATTTCTAGGAAGCACTACGAGAATGTTTGAAAAAGTGCAAGTTGCTTCTCCGAGAACACCAGACTTTCCATTTTTATGGTAAGTCCTTGGTGAAGCCAGCCAAGGGAAACACTAAGTGTGCTCTTATCTCAAGCATCGCTCAGCAAGCCAGAGGTCCTCTATTTCTACCCATTGTTCCTACATATATTCTATTATAGCATGTATAATGCTTCAGTCCATTTACTTGTGTACATGTCTATCTTGAACAGTGAACTCTTAGCTCTTAAATATTGATTTAGCCTAGCATCCCACATACTATAAGCACCTATACAGTGTGTATTGAATGAATGGATAGACTAATTAATTAACACACTACTGTACTATACCATACTTCTTCCAAGATATAGCAGCAACCCAGAAACAGAAGGACGGTTAGTGAGCTGACTGCAGTATTGTCTTTCCTTCTGGCCCTGATGTGTGGACTGATGTTCACCATCAGACTTAGTAAAGGACTCACTGGGACAATACCAGAGGAGGGCTTGATGTTTGGCTCTTCACTGATGTGGACACAAAGAGGAATCATTCTTAGTGGAGCATGTGGTTATCTAGACTTACCCAGGACATAAATTATTCCCTCAAATACATCTCAATGCTTCAAAAATGTTCAGAGTAACAGGTTTCCACTTACTAGTTAGGATGTTTGAGAATGTTTAAGAACATTCTTTGATCTGAAAGAATTAGCATTGCTTCTAAAGGAAATTAACTTCCTTTAGAAGAACATCTTTTACAGTGGGGGACTCTGTCTGTACACTCAGGCCAATGTTTATGAAGAATCATCATGCTAAGAATCACTTCTGGAGCAGAGAAAAGAGAGAATGGTACTTGGTTCTAAGGCTTTGCTACTGAATCCTTCAGCCTCCTATCGTTTCTTCTGGCTCTCAATTCAAGAATTCGAAATGCTCAGAAAGAGGCTACTGGACGTACAGAAAGACACTTTCCATGTGAGTAAGTGCAGTTTCCTTCCACTCCGAGCACAACCAAATATCTGACTTACAATAGACCCAGGCTGCAGGGCTGGAGAGAAGGGATGTTATAACTCCCTAAGACAGTCCTGAAACAAACAAGAAGCAGGGAGGTGAATGCTGGAGAATGCAAATAAGACTGACTGTGTGTTGAAGCCCCGGGAGAACAGGAAGGGATATAAATTATAAATTTTTTTTGCTTAATGTGCAAATCTCTCCAGATGAGGCAGCCCTGAGACATTTCCACAAGTTAGTGAAGGGGAAAAAAAATTTTAAACAACTTCCATGGAAACCCACAAGTGAATACTTGAGCTTACTCAACTCCAATCTGTTTCTTTAAGAACTTTTTCCATAAACGGGGGCCTGGGAGCTGAGCAGTACGTGCATGGGGCCCATCTTCCAAAGGCTTGGAGACCTCCGTGTTCCATACCCAAGCCAAGAAAAACACAGACTGGGAAAAATGATCACCTCAAAGGGGCTGCTTTCCATCATCTGCAACCTCATATCAGGGGAAACGTGCATGCACAAGATCCCAGGGACCCGACTGTATACTGACATCTTCCCTGGAAGAGTCCAGGGAGAGTTAATCAGGTTTTGTTGAGCCACAATTGGCTTCAAATCCAGGTAGGAATACATGAAGGTTTGAGGCACTCCCTACATTCACAAGGTTGTGGTTTTGTGTACTCTCATTGGCACAGAGTCCCCATGGGCCTAAGCCCTCAAATGACAGACTATTTCAAGTGCAAACAACGCTGTCAGCTGAAATGCTAGAATCCTTGAAACTGAGGAACAGTAGATCATAGAAACAGAATTCTAGAGCTGGAAAAGGCTTTAGGAAATGATCCAGTGACACTTAAAGCACAAGGAAAATCAAAAATAAACAAATGTGACTATATCAAACTAAAAAACTTCTGCACAGCAAAAGAAACCGTCAACAAAATGCAAAAACAACTTAAGGAATGGCAAAAATATCTGTAAACCATATATCTGATAATGGGTTAATATCCAAAACATATAAAGAACTCATACATCTCAACAGCAAAAGCAACAACAAATAGCCCAGTGAAAAGGGGGCAAAGGACCTGCATAGACATTTCTCCAAAGAAGATATACAAAAGGCCAATATGTACATGAAAAGATGCTCAGCATCACTAATCATTAGGGAAATGCAAAGTAAAACCACAATGAGCTATCACCCCATGCCTTTTAGAATGGTTATCATCAAAAAGACAAGAGATAACAAATGCTGGTGAGGATGTGGAGAAAAGGGAACTCTTGTACACTCTTGTTGAGACTGTGAATTGAGAGAGCCTCTATGGAAAACAGTACGGAGGCTCCTCAAAAAATTAAAAATAGAACTACCATATGATCCAACAAGTCCACTTCTGGGAACATATCCAAAGGTAATGAAAACACTAACTCGAAAAGATATCTGCACCCCCATGTTCACAGCAGCATTATTTATAATAGCCAAGACATGGTAACAACCTGTATCCATCAGTGGATAAAAGGATCAGGAAGTTGTGAGATACATATATATGCAATGAAATATTATTCAGTCATGAAGAAATGAGGAAATCCTACCAACTGTGACATCAATGGGCCTTGAAGGCATTATGCTAAGTGAAACCAAACCCAAACTCATAGAAAAAGAGATAAGACTTGTGGTTACCAGAGGTGGGGGTGGTGGGAGGGGAAACTGAAAAGAAAATGGTCGACAGGTGCACACTTCCAGCTGTAAGGTAAATAATTACGAGGGGTGTAATGTGCAACATGATGACTATAGCTAACACTGCTGTAAGATGTACAGGAAAGTTAGTAACACATTACTGACCAGGGGATTTTTGCAGAAACTAACGCCTGTGGCCACAATACGTCTCCAGTCAAAAATGTGTTGAGAGTAAATACTAAGTTTTCATCACAAAGGGAGAATTATTTTTATTTTTCTTTCTTTTCTTTTTATTGTATCTTTATGAGTAGATGTTAGACAAACATACTGTAGTAATCATTTCGCAGTATTTGCAAATCAAACCATCATGCTGTATGCCTTGAACTTACACAGTGACGTATGTCAATTATTTCTCAATAAAACTGGAAAAAAAAAATAATAATCCAGGTCAGCACCCAGCACTTTGCTATAGTATTTAAGCAATGCACAAGAGCTGAGTATTAATCTCATTTTAATAGCCCTTTACAAAGTGAAATTAAAAGAAAGTCACTTTCGGGGCTTCCCTGGTGGAGCAGTGGTTGAGAGTCCGCCTGCTAATGCAGGGGACACGGGTTCAAGCCCTGGTCCAGGAAGATCTCACACTGCCACAGAGCAACTAAGCTCACGTGCCACAACTGCTGAGCCTGTGCTCTGGAGCCTGTGAGCCACAACTACTGAGCCCATGTGCCGCAGCTACGGAAGCCCTCGCGCCTGGAGCCCATGCTCCACAACGAGAGAGGCCACCGCAGTGAGAGGCACATGCACTGCGGAGAGGAGCGGCCCCCGCTCACCGCAGCTGGGGAGGGCCCGTGCGCAGCAACAAAGACCCAACACAGACAAAAATAAATAACTAAATTAAACACACACACACACACACACACAAACACACACACAATATTGCTGGGCCATAAAAAAGAATGAAATTTTTCCATTTGCAACAGCATGGGTGGACTTAGAAGGTATTATGCTTAGTGAAATGAATCAGACAGACAAAAACAAATACTGTGTGTTATCACTTATATGTGGAATCAAAAAAATAAAACTAGCGAATATAACAAAAAAGAAACAGACTCACAGATATAGCAAACAAACCACTGGTTACCAGTGGGGAGGGGCAAGATAAGGATAGAGGATTAAGAGGTACAAACTACTACATATAAAATAAATAAGCTACAAGGATATATTGTACAGCATGGGGGATACAGTCAGTATTTTATAATAACTATAAATGGAGTATAATTTTTAAAAATTGTGAATCACTATGTTATACACTTGAAACTTATATAATACTGTAAACCAAAAAAGTTCACACATTTGGGATTGTTCAACCCAACTGAACAGGTCCTGTTACATAGTTACTTTTATAACTATCAATTATTTTTTCTTGATTTTATACAGAACATTGCAAACAGAATAAGACCCAACAGAAAAGCTTTAAAAATAAATAAATAAAAAGACATTCACTGTAAATGAATCCTCAATTCCGTAAGAAAATACTAAATGAATGTTCTTTAGAAGGTCATAGGATATGTAAGTAATAAAAAAGAAGAGGACAATTTTATAAGGGACATGGAAAATCGATTGTCAAAGAATTATTTGAAACCTCCCTTGAATTCAGCATAATATCAAGCAGAACATCTTCTTCATGGTGATACTAACCTCTTTAAAAAGAGTCAAAATAAAATCCCATTAATTTGTGTCACACCAATTCAAATTAAGGATAATTCAAACCAGACAGCTAAAGTTACTTCTATACTGCCAATTCTCTTAAAAAAAAAAAAAAAAAAAAAAACAAAATGAAGCTTCTGCACAGCAAATGAAGCCATCAACAAAAGAAAAAAAGCAAGTTATGAAATGGGAAAAATACTTGCAAATCATATACCCAATAAGGAATTAATATCCAAAATATACAAGGAACTCATACAACTCAATAGCAAAAAAAAACAAATAACCCAATTTTAGAATGGGCAAACGACCCAAATAGATGTTTTTCCAAAGAAGATACACAAATGGCCAACAGGTACATAAAAAGGTGCCTGACATCATTAATCATGAGGGAAATGCAAATCAAAACCAAAGTGAAATATCACCTCATATCCATTAGAATGGCTCTCATCAAAAAGACAAAAGACAGCAAATGCTAGTGCAAGTGTAGAGAAAAGGGAACCCTTAGACACAGTTCATTGGAATGAGCCATTATGTAAAAGAGTAAGGAGATGACTCAAAAAATTAAAATAAAACTACCACATGATCCAGTCATCTCAGTTCTGAATACAGATTCATAGGAAACAAAATCATTATCTCAAAGAGATATCTGTACTCCCGTGCTCATTATAGTATTATTCACAACAGTCAAGGTATGGAAACACAATCCAAGTGTCTGTTGATGGATGAACAGTTAAAGAAAATGTGATATACACATACACAATGGAATATTATTCAGCCTTAAAAAAGAAGAAAACTCTGTCATTTGCAACCACATGAACGAACATGGAGGGCATTATGCTAAGAGAAGTAAGCCAGACAAGAGAAGGACAATACTGCATAGTATCACTTATATATGGAAAAAAGAAGTCTAACTCACAGAAACAGAGAATAGAATGGTGGCTGCTAGGAAGGCGAGGGAAAAAGGGAGAGGCTGGTAAACAGGTACGAACTTTCAGCTATAAGAGGAATAAGGTCTGAGGATCTAAGGTATAACATGACTCTAGTTGATAATACTGTATGTTATAATCGGAATTTGCTAAGAAATTAAAACTTGTGTACTCACACACAGAAAAAAAGGTAAATATATGATGTGTTAATTACCTTGACAACAGGAATCTTTTCAAACATCTATGTGTATCAAATCATCAGGTTGTATATTTTAAATATATTACAATTTTATTTGTCAATTATACCTCAATTTTTTTAAAAAAGTCAATTAGTACCAAGAAGAAGAAAATAAAACCAGAATTGGTTTAAAGCACCTTAACAGCAGCCACTTACATATAAATAAATATATTATAATTTTTAATCCATTCATGAAAAGTTATATGAAAAGGGCAACACTTTGTTAAGTCTAAATACAGCACGGATGGGAGCAGACAGCCCTGCTCTGGAAAGACTGGATTCTGGCATTTCTCTGACCATCTGCCAGCTGTGGGAGCTTGGGGAAAATCACTTGATCTCTCTGGTCTCCGTGGTTTCTCTGTAAAAGGACACTTTAGTCTTATGCTACCCAAGGACCAGAGACCTTTCTTGAGCCCTCCAGTTTTCTCTGGTGCAAGTTTCTTGTAAATAACAAAAATGTATTTCTTTTAGATCTCTGAGTGGGTTCAAATTTCTTATTAATTTAGATTGTCCTTCCCACCCATTAATTCAAATTAACAAGATTTTGTTATACTACATACACATCTTCCAGGATGCAGTCTGAAACAAAGGTTGACCAAAAGAATAGATTTATCTTCAGTGCTGCTCTGAGCACAAACAGACCAGCCAACCAAACACCGTTTGATGATGGTGACACCTCCTTCTCACCTTGTTCGTTTCTGTGGCAAAATCTCTGCAGCTGGCATCTAGGGGGTCCTAACAGTCATGGAATGACATTCCTTGCTGGCTACTACTTGCCTCTTTGCTATTTCGTAACCGATTTATATTTCATATTTGAAAAACTTCTAAGTAACTCAGCTCTTACATGAATAATTCAAGTGAAACTTTACCCTAAAAAATCTCATATACCAGAGTAAGATTTACTATAGGCTAAAACGCAGGTTTTCTGTGTATATAATAGTATATGGTAATATTCTCACTTTCCTAACCAGGAAAATTAAAGACATAATATTACTTATTTCTCGGAGAGCCTCTATATCCCATGATTTATAGTGTAAACAAACAAACAAAAATGGGGCAAGGGGGAAGCGTGGGATTTGAGTCACAGAAATGTTTCTGGAGTCTCGTTGACACTTACTAACTGAATTTATTAACTCCACGGTTTGGGGATAATCACTTAATCTCTCTGTGCTTCAGCTTCCTTACCAGTGACGTGGGCATAATTAGACCTGACTCACAATGAAATTTAGGGAATAAATGAGATAATAACTAGGACAGTGCCTAGCACATTATTGGCCACAGAAGAAGTATTGGTAAATAATACTCTCCTTTCATAGAGAAACCCAGAAGTCCAAAGAATGTAAAAATATTCATCTTTAACCTGTGATAGGCAGCAAACAATACTCAAGCCTTTTCATAAAGAGAGAGGCATTTTCGGAAAGTTTTTCATTAATATAATGAAGAATTTTAAATCTCCACAAAGCACAGAGACAAGAAAACAACTTTCTGACTGTTTTTGGCCCAGGGTGTTGGCATTTCTTTTCATTCCCTCTACTTGACTGTCAGTTCCTAAAGGGTGGACACAGCACCATATCTCCAAGTCCCCTACTGTGCCTTGAAAAATCCTTGCCTATAATACGTGCTATGTGAATATTTGTTGAGCTGAATTTATCTTAGAATTCTTGTGTTCATCAAGCCTTAGATTGTTTTTAATAATAGGGTATTTGGATACAAAATGGTCAACTTCTACAACCCCAGATGGGTCAGTAGACCAGACACTGCACAAGAAAAATATTTGACATCTGTGAATTCCAACTAAGATATTTATATGTCTTGGTCCTGTCAAAATACACTTGTGTATAAATAGAAAAAAGGCTAGTGTTTTGAAGGCATGTTGGGGGTTTCCTATTTGGTCTCTCCCTAGCTCACAGTCAGCACTCAGTTCGCTGACGACAAAAAAGACTGGAACTAATTTGTTACAGAATTCTGAGCTACCAACCACTTTAAAGAGTCAGGCGACCCATATCTTCCCTTGGCCTTTCAAGCACCCACTTCCACGGGGAAGAGCTTCTGCCCTCAGCCAAACAAGTACCTTTTCTTTTTCAAGTACCATCAAAACTCATATTAATGAAAATTTGATGATGTTTGAAGATCATTCACTGATTCAAGATTCGAGTGACTACTGCATGCCAGGCAATGTTCTAGATGTTGAGGATTACTGTAGTATGAACAAACCCATGTACACACTCACACACACACACACACACACACACACACACACCATGAGCTTTTGCAGTGTACCTTCTAGCAGGGTATGGACAAACAGTAAACAAAGAAGTTAAATATGTAGTAAATCTGATAGTGAGAAATGCTTAGAGAAACAAAAAAACAGAAGAGGGACCAGGAGAGCAGAGGGCAAGTGAGCTCTTGTAAATGGCAAAATACACCAAGAAATAACAAAAACACTGGACCTCTATACACAGATATAGATATAGATATAGATATAGATATAGATATATATATACACACACAATACATATTATATACAATGTGTATAGAGTATTCATTTATATAATTTATATGATATATACATGTATATATATGAATATCTATAGGATACTCTAACTGTATATATATATATATATATATATATATATATATAATAAAATAACCCCATGGTGGTTATTATAATAATAACTATCATTTCTATTTAAAAAAAGTCTTTCCAGGAGATGGAACAACTAAGCTTAGATACAAGGGATAAGCAGAAGTCTGGATAATGATAATAACTAACACTTACTGAGCATCAGGCATTCTACCATGCAATTCCATGGCATCACATTAATCTTCACAAGACTAAGGAGTTCCTGTTCTCTTTTAACCAATAAGGATTTTTTAAAAAACGCACAATGAAGTCATCAGCCCAAAGTCACAAAGTTGATGGCAGAGTTAGACGTGGCTCCAAGACCCAGGCTCTTGATACTAAATTACCCTTTGCCCCAAGCACAGTATTATTTGATTGATTTAGATAAACATCTCCAAGAAATATACGTTTCTTATTTTCCATCCGATACAGTATATTTTTGATGCTCCACTTTTGGAGAAATCTACTAAACTGAATTCCATCACTTCACTCTAAATTACAGTAAATTACATCTTCCTGGGGTGAAAGCACACAGGATGCCACAGCTTTGACTTCTTCCTTAAGCGTCTCTTTAAAAAGAAAAAAAAAAAGCTGCTGTAATTTATGAAGACAAGGCAAACCTGAAGAGTAAGTGAAGCGTGAGCTTCAGAGGAAAGAAACACAAGGCTAATTAGGCTAAGGTGATTGGCAAAGATGTGGGGAGGACTGTAGGCCAAGTCTCTGTCCTCTGCTCCCTGAGAACCCTAAATCCTGGTCTGCCAACTCACAAGCAAAAGCTGTGGTCCTAGGGAAGAATGAGTGACATCACGTGGACAAATTTACCCCCCAGCAGCAGAAAACAACAAAGCAAAACACTTAAATTTCATGTTATGCTCAGGTAACTTAATGAAATTTTAATTATTTATGTCCTGCTTTATTCCAGAAACAGTAAGATAAACTAGATGTGGGAGAGAAAAATAAGGATAATACCATAAAATGGAAACAGGAATGGAGCTAATATAAAAATACATACCAAAAAGACCTACGGATTTGCAGGGGACATGGGGAGAGGCGGGTAATAATTTAGCTCAAAACTGGCTGGCAGGGACTTCCCTGGTGGTGCAGTGCTTAAGAATCCACCTGCCAATGCAGGGGACACGGGTTTGAGCCCCGGTCCAGGAAGATCCCATATGCTGTGGAGCAACTAAGCCCACGCGCCACAACTACTGAGCCTGTGCTCTACAGCCCGAGAGCCACAACTACCGAGCCCGCATGCCACAACTACTGAAGCCCACGCACCTAGAGCCCATACTCTGCAACAAGAGAAGCCCATGTACTGCAACAAAGAGTAGCCCCCACTCGCTGCAACTAGAGAAAGCCTGTGCAAAGCAAAGACCCAATGCAGCCAGAAATAAATAAATTTATTTTTTTTAAAAACTGGCTGCAGTCAATCAAAGAGGAAAACCTGATCACTCATACACTTCACAGTATCCAGAAGATAAAATACCTCAGTAGTCTTCATATAAAAGGAATTTTTATTAAATAATCTCCCCTCACCCCACAAATCAATGTTTTCCAACTGTGACAAAGGCAGAAGAGGGGTGAGCCCCGTTCTTCACAAAACAGGAGATAGGATGAGTGAAAAGAACATGGGTTCCTCCACTCCAGATGATCCTGGTCGTTATGAGGATTAAGTGACCCCATATCTGTAGAGTGCTTGGTAGTATATGACCAATGGTAGAGGCTCAACAAATGGTGGCCATTATTACGAAGATGAAGATGGAGAAGATGATAATAGAGAAGCTGAAGATGGAGAAGATGATGATGGGGGGGCAGGGAGAATGGAGAATACTTTGAGACTCAATTCTAGCTCACTACTCAAGTAATCCTGGTGAAGTTACCACATCTCTGAGCCTCATCTACAAAATCAGGATAATGTGATCCATTTCACAGGTTTACTGTGAGAATTAAATGAGATAATATGTGTGCAAATTTTTTTTTAAAATGAAGGTACTTTTTGCAAGTAGGGCACCATTGATAAGCACTCACTCTATGACAGCTCACAGAGCCACACAACTGACCCACAGTGAATGTGCTCTTTCCAGGATGATGAAGAGAAGCTGAGGAAAGATCACTCACCCCTCGCCCTCTCTGCTCTAGTCCTATTTGTCCTCTGTCATCGAAGCCCTTCATACATATTACTCCCTCTGCTTTCAACCATCTTCTTCCACTGCCACCCTTCACCTGCAAGAACTTATCATTCAGGCTCAGCCCAGACCACCCTTCTCCCAGGAAGTCACCCTGCCCTTCCTGACTGGGCTCCACGAATTCCAAAACCACCCTGTTTGTCTCTGGTGACGACACTGCCTTATAATTTTCAGTTTTCTTGTCCAGACCCTTCCACTGGACTGTAAACTCCTTGAAGGCAGGGAATTCATTTCTCCTTTATTACTGTAGCTACAACATGCAGCCATGCGCTAGCACGTAGAAGGTACTCAGTAAATATTCACTGAATTGTGAGACAATGAAAGTGGATTCAAAACAGAAGACTGGTCACATAGGTCTTCCTTTTTTCTTAGGGTGTTGTGATGCTTAACTGATTGTCATTCTTTCTTGCACTAAAGTTATAGTATCCACATCCTCAACTGGAATTATCAAGGACTATTATGGTTAAACCTATGCTCATTCAAGTTTCAAAGCCTTCTTCGAGAAAGCTTAGCAACATTAAAAAAAAATGAGTTCAGATTTGAATTTTTCATCCAAGAGCATTTAGAAGGTTCAATAAATCAGTTCAACAAACATTTATCTTGAACCGAGTCCTTTTTCTCTAAGCTTTTTACAACTTTGTACAGTTCAAAAGAAATGTAATCCCTTATATTCTCCCTTTATTTGTTCATAAATCATTAATATGCTGGTTTGAATGAGCATTTTAAGATGAGAAAAATCACCCTCTCATTGAAGTTGCTGAAAGCAGATTTTCCTCTTAAATATGAAGGTCATTTTTTACAGAAGAGAAACCTAAATATACCAAGATACTGTTGCCTGCGAATTTGAACTATCAAATTGGACTAAATACATTTTCCTATTATTTATCTGTATTTTCAGGATATACCTAAGATTGCAGTGAGCCATTCCAAACCACTCAGCAAGTCGATATCAAAGCTTTCAGACAGTGGTGAAATTTTCAGCAGTGAAAAGCGAGTCGATGTTTTGGTCATCTACAGCAACAAGAGCTGTTGAACGGAAAAATAAAATCACTTGGGCTACTCAGGGCAGCTCACACCCAACATATGACCTTTCTTCACAGCCTTATAAATATTTTCTGTATCACAAGTACTGCCAGAATTGAATAGAGAGACTTTAAAAGAAGGCAGTTTATAGACAATAAGCTATTATTCTCTAGGACTTAGCAAACTGGCTGTCAGCCAACCTTGTATCTGGATACTCCTGGAAGGATAAAATATGACAGTTAATTGGTTTATGTGAGAAGAGCAAAATATCTTAAACGAAAATATAGCCCATGCCAGTCAAGTGCTGCAGGAAGAGTATTTTCTCAGAAAGTCATGTGAACAGTATCAAACAGATAGAAACAGAGTATCTGGAATAATAGCTAATGATGTATCTCCTCTGGGTATTCTCTCTATCACCCTCTACTTACTAGCTAGCCATGAACATGTACAACCCCTTCCACTGAATTAATCTTGCAGGTATCCCAAAACCACTGCAGTTGATGGTTAAGAGATCTAATCTACTTCTATAATAAATTCCCATACATGTGTTACCCCAAATCTATGCTAAGTTGGTCTGTCTCACATGGCCATAATCTGTAAAAGAAGCCAGCGTCAAATGATTCAACTCTGTAGTTTTCAGCTAAGATTTCATAAAGGTTGTGACTGTCCACACAGCAACGGCTAGTAGCAGACCTAGGTATAGAATTCAGGTCGCTGATCCCTGTCAAGGACTCTGTCCACTACCTCATGCTGAGACTTCTATGCCTATTTTGTATGAATCAGGAGCTAAATGACTATTCTGAAGCTGTATTTACACATACATACACACACAAAGACACAGTCACACACCCCTCTAAAGAGTATCTACATTTTGATTAAGGAACAACTTATATACACTTTCTTGAATCCATCCAAAAGGAGTGGAGTGAAATGTCACCTGAATAGGAGGTGTTGTAGAAGTTTCTAGAAGCAAAAGAATGGATTATTACCTGAAAGCTTGGTGCTCACATTGAACAGGAGAAACAAAGGTAAAGCCAGAGGAAAACCCAAGTCATACAGACGGCGAATAGTGTGCTCGTTCGAAAGAGTGAGGCACGTGCACTACAGGTGTGGACAATAAGGTTAGTGGAGAAGAGGATTTAGACAATGGCTGGGGCATGGTGAGTGGCTGAGGACCTAAAATAACAAGTTCTGCACACATGGTGGGGTGTTCCTTTGAGGGAAGTCCCATGCATCTCACTGCTACTGCAGGATTCCCTAATGCAGGCAAGCTGGTGAGAACATACTCACTGGCCCTGACATAGAGGAGCCCCCCTCTGGGGTCACATCTTGTCACTGTGATTCTGTGATGAATGGCATGGTCCCTGCATCAACAAGCCCCAAATGGAAGAGCTCCTGCCTCCAGCTGGGAGCTCACGCTTGCTGTTCTCACTTAGCCCTGTTTCCTCATCTACTGAAGAGATCAACATCCAGACTCCATGGAGGCCAAGGCCAAACACCAAGTCT
Source organism: Physeter macrocephalus (assembly GCF_002837175.3). NCBI lineage: Eukaryota > Metazoa > Chordata > Mammalia > Artiodactyla > Physeteridae > Physeter > Physeter macrocephalus. Next base: position 10,566,555 of record NC_041229.1, on the reverse strand, counting down.
AAAAACCAGAGGCAGAATGGAGTGTAAGACTGCCAAGCCAAGCCAAGCCTTTGGAGATGGGCCGAGATCAGACCAGAACAAAAGCCAGCTGAGAACAACTCATGAGGACACATTTGCAATGGGTGTTTAGGCTGGATGGAGGGGCAGAGGCAGGGAAGGTATGCAGTGGGAAGCAGGGAGTGATCAGTATGGTAGGCATGTGAAGAACGCAAAAAAGAAAAAAATTATTTATCGTCATTTTACTATACACTTTCCAGAGATATGTGAATAGCCAGTAGAGCTGCCTGTTATAGTTACCTTCTGATTTGCAATCTGCAATAGGATAATGTTTTCCCAATTTGAAGAATATTCCTTTTAGTTCAGAGAAACAAGATAATATGCTTACTTCCAATGGCCCCAGTTACTTCCAGTAAAAAAAATTCCTAAATTAACCCAGGAGACATCCTAGGGTTTCTGTCATTGGTAGTTATTCCCTTCCAGAGGCAGTTGTTCCCCTGATGAATCACGAATTCTGTAATACCCAGGTACTTTCTTTAAGTCCTCCTTGCCTCATCTGCAAAGCTAAGGCATTGATTCCAAAGACAGTTCAGTTCTCTTCTACTCTAGCAAACTATAAATCTGGGAATATACTCGGGTTCAGCCCAAGTCTGTCTTTACGTAGGTATTTTATCTATCTTACTACAATAACAAGCACATGTCCTAGATGGGAAAACTATGCTGAAAAAAAAAAACAAAAAAAAACAAGGCTCTGTCAGCACAATGTATGGGTGTGGTGAAAAAACCAATTAGATTGTGTACAAGTCAAATTTAAAAAGTGATCAGGAAAAAAAAAAAAGCAGATTCTGATAAACAACTCAAGCTCACAGAACACGGTTAAGAAAGACAGCATATAAAATATTCCATAAATTCAGATCTGTTATAGCATGAGTCAAACTGGGTAGAAAAATAAAGTAAGGTAAAAGATGCTCTTAGAGTGACTATACTGGAAAACACTGCTAATGACTGTACAGCTATTGTTCTGACCCTATATTTTCACTAAGATGTTTTTAAATTTTTCTTAACCCCGTAATACATGGTCAAATCACATTACTTCTCATCCCTCTTACCCTAAAATAAAATTTTGCATTATTCTGGAATGTATGGCTTGCATCTCAGGAAATTTTGAGTCATCAAATGATTAGATTTGAGTAAACTAAAGGAAAAGACACATCCCTCCTAGTCATTTCCACTCTAGACGTGTAAAAAGGACGGCTGCAAAGAACATCGAGACTTTCATAATCTGCACTATTACCTCAAAAAGTTCTCATTGCTTATTTCAGAGTTAGGAAGTGAACAGAAACTACTTCTCACCCCTATTACATGGCTGAAGAATCACAGGTCGAAAGGAGTCAAGTAACTCGTCACACAGCTGAAAACAGGAACTCAATCCCCCGGCTCTAGATTTCTCGAAGTCTAGGACTGTGCTGCCTGGCTTGACTCTTGTTTGAAGCAAAATGCTAGGCAACAAACCTCGCACAGGCAGTGTGTTGGCAGAAACCTGCTTCTGCTGGGGGTGAGTGTGTTGAACCCCAATTGCTCAGAATAGCTCAAAGCACCTTGGAAGGAGTGCTGGTTTCTAAAGACATCCCCACTTGGGGAGTGCTCCGTCTTCTCCTCGGCCCATCTGTCATTATGCATCTTGGGTAACACACCAGAGATTGTGCAATATATGGAAACATATTGAACATATTATATATGTCAGAGACGTCTTCTCTCTTATTTCCGTTAAAAGCTCCCAGCTATGCCAAAACTTTCATTCCCAAAGGAAGTTCATTTCAAGAAATGAGATGATGGATGAAACTGAAAGGAAGAGGTAGAGTTGCCAAAGGAGAGGGAGGACTCGCCCCCCTCAAAATAAAAGTCATACAGGCATCTCAGAAGAAAGGATGTATTTCTTTGATGATATACTGTCTTTTAAGGCTTAAAACCTATAATGGACAACTTTCAACTCATGTCACTTCCCCTAACTTCTTCTTCTAAACTAGATAACAAAGATCAGAGGACTAAGAGGTGGACAGAAGTGAGTCTATGTGGGTATGCATGTGTGTAGACAGAAAGCGTACGGGTGCTCCGGTGACGGTGAGGGTCCCGTCCATTGGGAGAAATGTAAACGGTTCTAAAAGTGTTTATTTCCAAGGCTTTTTCAGACTAAAAACTAATGGCCTCAGAGTTTTATGATATACATTTTAGCTTTAGGGAAGACCTTTCTCCAAAAATGATGAAGCTTTTTATTTACTGAATTCCCACTCCGTTTCAAACACAATGGGAGGGCCTAGAGTTACCGTTGACCAAGACAGAGCCAGTCCGGCACGCGTGGGGATAATACTCTATTGAGAAAGTCTTAAGATTGTGTCTTAAGGGCAGTTTGTTACAAATCTGTCAGTGAGATAGAAAGTCTGCAAGTTCTAGAGACAGAGGATGGGGTAGCTAACCCATTCAACATCTCTAGTTCTCTAGACAATCTCAATGCTTGCAACTTGGAATCTGCGCAACGTCCGAGTATATCTGTGACACCCAAACCGCCAGAAAAGAAACACAACAAAAACTATTTGCATCAATCCTCTTCCCGTTCATCAGAAATGGATCTTGCCACTAACGCCTTAGTATTTACTGAGCCCTGGTTACTGTTCCGTTTTCATCTTGCTTGATCTTACTCTCTCATCGGCTAATGAACACTATTTCTTCACATACACCCAGCACTGTGGTGAGCTCCCACACGGCAAATGTTCAACAAATATAACGTGTGATACAGAAATAGATTATACTAAAGAAATAGAAATGGTCATTTCTTATGGTGGCGATGTGACGTAGTTGTGATGTGCTCAGTTTTTTTAATTGTCCTTTATTTTGGACAGTACACTAACACTATTAAAATAGATGTGTGTGATGTGCTGTTATACAAGCAATCCTTTGTTACTCTGAATGTCACCACTCCACTTATTTAATGTTTCTTGACCTTCCCCCTTCATCCTCCAATTCCATGGCTTTCTACTGGAGATTCCACAAGTGCTCATTTGAGCGTGTCAGCATATGCTCGGTTCATTTAATGACCATCCAAGAATGCCTGGAACACAGAAGGGGGCTGCCATCAATATAAGGTTGACATCACCACGTATTGCAATATGGCATAGATCGAGCACCCAAAATGCCAACAAAACAAAATGATTTAAACCACCACAGGATATCTGAGTGTAGGATTTATAGTTTTCCAACCTTCCTCTGGTTCTAGAATCTGCCTGTCACACACCCTCCTGAAGTTTTCTGACTCCCAGTTGCATGAGGGTCAGAGAGTCTAATCTCCTCTTTCTTTTTCTCACTAGCATTGAAGTCACGATTTCTGTGCAAATCCTCAACTGACGATCGAACCAGGAATTCACTGCCCTCTCTACGTTACAGAAGAGCCAGTCATCTATCCAATTCAGACCTATGTTCAAAAGGCCAATGTTTCATTATTATAACCCTGTTTCATAGTGAAGCAGAAGCTCTCCTAACTAACACTGCCAGTGAGGGCATCCAGCCTACCTCAATGTCTGCAAGGTCAATTTAAATTTATTCTTGCTCCTAAACTAATAGAGACAAAGTTATGTCATTTCTTAAAAATTCTTCAGTCCTCCCATCATTCTTTATTCTGGAAATAAATAAATACATGATCTTGAACCTTTCTTCATTCTGAGTTTTGAAGACCTTGGCTGACCGTCCTCTAGTCTACACAGCACTCTCACAACTCTTTGTTCTTCCAAAGAACTGAGACAGGTTTCCTCCTCCTAATGGCAGTGATAGTAGTCCTTTCCTATCTGTAAAGGGGGGCTGCAAAACCTAGAAAATTTCAAAACTATAATCTTTTATTTATCTTCATTACAGACTATATGAAAAAGGCATTCTTACACCCAATTTTTTTTATATACAGCAGGTTCTCATTAGTCATCCGTTTTATACACATCAGTGTATACACGTCAATCCCAATCTCCCAATTCATCACACCACCACCCACACCCCCCGCCGCTTTCCACCCTTGGTGTCCATACATTTGTTCTCTACATCTGTGTCTCAATTTCTGCCTGCAAACCGGTTCATCTGTACCATTTTTCTAGGTTCCACGTATATGCGTTAATACACGATATTTGTTTTTCTCTTTCTGACTTACTTCACTCTGTATGACAGTCTCTAGATCCATCCACGTCTCTACAAATGACCCAATTTCATTCCTTTTTATGCCTGAGTAATATTCCACTGTATATATGTACCACATCTTCTTGATCCATTCGTCTGTCGATGGGCATTTAGGTTGCTTCCATGACCTGGCTATTGCGAATAGTGCTGCAGTGAACATTGGGGTGCATGTGTCTTTTTGAATTATGATTTTCTCAGAGTATATGCCCAGTAGTGGGATTGCTGGGTCGTATGGTAGCTCTATTTGTAGTTTTTTAAGGAACCTCCATACTGATCTCCACAGTGGCTGTATCAATTTACATTCCCACCAACAGGGTTCCCTTTTCTCCACACCCTCTCCAGCCTTTGTTGTTTGGAGATTTTCTGACGATGTCCATTCTAACTGGCTTACACCCATGTTGTAGATTAAAAAAATTGGATTTCAAGCAAGCTCTGAGACCTGTTCAAGTCAAAATAGCTGCTGAGTGAAGAGAGAGGATTCAACCCCAGGTCCTTCCGCTTCTCAGCCCAGGCCTTCCGCACTCCCACAATCTTCTCTCCACGTCCTCCCGGTCCACCTCAGGTGTTTGGAACATGCTTTCTCCCTAACATACATGTTCCTGAAGGAAAAAAAAAAAACTTTCTCCTTTCTTCTCAGTAAACTTACCACCTTCAGGATTTCCTTCCAAATTAGAAGGAAGAACACATATATAAGGCAAAGACCTAAGGCGGAAAATATCTTGTGTGTGCTTTCTTTAGAATGACGCTTCCTAGGAGATATTAACCGTTTCTCAAACGCTCTCCAGGGCTTCGCTATTTGTGGACACTCGACACTATTTATACCCACAGAGGAAGGAAACATCGGACAGTATGGCCCTAAGAGAGAGGCTGTTAGGATGGAGGGCAAACCTCAGAGTCTCCCGTCTCTAACCACTAGGCCCCTTTCCAACTGGGCTGTAAAATTACCAGCATTCTCAGTTGTCTGATATAAAGAAAAGCCACGAGCCAGAATCTGCAGCACTGCACTTTGCTCCCCAGAGGCAGCCACCCTCCTCCCTCACCCTCAAGACCTCATCCTCTGGTGGGTCATACAGCTGAAACTTTCATTGTCAAAGTGCAGAAACTCTCTGCCTGATTTCTGAGCCCAAGGACCATATCGCATTCATTTCTGGGCCTTCGGTGCCTCCCTCCGTGCCTAGAATACTTAAAATTGACATTAAAACTGGTTGGGAGATAATTATAATTTAACTTTGTTGATAAAAGTATTTCTACCTAAGGTGAATAAGGCCACACCCAACACCTGGTTTCAACTAGGTCTCAGACCTGGAGCCCATCACACAATAACACCCTCTCAAACTAACACTGAAATTCAGACCATCCTAGATAAAGAGAAACATAAGGGTCTTGATAACCAAATACAATGGGTAGGCCTTGTTTGTGTCTTGATTCAAGCAAACTCTGTAAAAGCCATCTGGGGTCAACTGGGGCATTTTGAAGATAGATGGGATGTATCAAAAAAAGATTATTGCTGGTGGGATAATGTAGTTATACAAGAAAATAAACTTCCTAAATTTCTAATCAAATATTTAGGGGTTCAAATGCCAGGATTTATGGGATTTGCTTTAAAATACCTCAACCAAAAATATTGTTAAAATCTAAATGATGGGTATATGAGGGGTCACCATACTATTCTCTTTACTTTTATGCCTATTTGTAATTTTTCTTAACAACTGTACATGAACGCAAGTCAATCACGGCAATATGACACGGTTCTGCTTTTACTTACAAAAGTACTATTTTCATATATGATCCAACAATGATGTACACATATTCTCTGAGACCTGCGTTTCTGGATATTTCGCATGCAAGTTCTTTGACATCAATCATTTAGATATTCTGAACAACTAAAAGTGTTTCTAGCATGTACTAAAATAAAATATAAAACTTGCACAATCCCACTGCAGGGATGCCTACTGCAATCTTCATTCATGTTCAGTGAACATTACTGATGACTTCAGACCAGCCGGATAACAAGCAGACTAACCCTTTCAAAAAAGAAAAAATCATCAATGTCCTTATCACATGCCAGTCACACAGAAAGCTGTTTGCCATCACTAGGCACTAGAGTTTTGCGTACTGCCTTCATTTAATTTAACAAACGTTTAGGATACTTATGAAGCAGACATTATTCTGTGCCCTTCCCAAATCTTAACTCATTTTATTACTAAGAACAACCTTTGAGGGAGATGCTATTATTATTTCCCACATTACAGATGGAGAAGCCGAAGTACAGAAGGGCTAAATAGCACAGTTTTAGGTGGCGGCGCTGGGATGTGAATCTAGGCACTTTGCCTTCCAGAGTCAGCTCTTAACCACCATGACGTGGACCCTCACTATCACAGCAACCAAACCAAAAGAGTCATTGATGTGGTACTATTTAAATAATAGTGAAAAAAATAAATTATCCATTCTTAGTAACTTTTAATAATTTTTTAAACACCCATGAACTGTAGAGAACATAACACAAGCAGTATTTGAATCAAGTGCCTTAAGACAGGATCAGATGATCTGGGGAGAACTTGCCCAGGTGTGACCTTTCTCCAGGGCTCACCAGCCCCAGGACCACCTTCGCCTTCACTCCTGCCCCTTTCTTTCCAGGCTGCTTCCATTTCCCTTTCCTGCCCGTGAACTCCTATTTTGAAAGCCGGCCGCATCATCATTGCCTCTGAAGATATGACCCCAACTTGGACTGGAGGTCTTAGTCTCGCCTTCCTCTGCCTTTCTGGAGTTCTGTTTCTCCCTTATATCACATCTCACATGGCACTGCAGGTGGTTTTTTACCCATGTCTCACAGTAGATTAGGATATCAGTAGGAAGAGAAACTCTCTTCACCTTAGTTGTCACTGAGACCTAGTCCATCTCCTGGCATGAAAGAGTCCTTGGCAAAGGTTCGTTCACTGGATCTTAAAGGCCTCAGGGTCCTCTGGTACCCTGCTGATAGCTCTGCTCTAACACTTTAGAACCTCAACTAGGATGTGTATCATCTTCACCATCAGGCTAAGCTCTTTGGAGGCAGGGAGGATGGCATCTCCTTTTTGTATCTCACCACACCTACCAGAGTGTTTCGTTCATAGTTGATGTTCAATGATAAATAATTATCAACATTAACCATCATTCTTTCGTAAACGTGTGGAAGTGCCAATGACTAAAGTTCCCGTCAACGGGATGACAGACACACCAAATATCTGTGATACTGCTCTCCCCCAGAATGAGATATTTAGCCCAACAATGGAGGTGCCAAGCCTTTGAGAGGTGGTTTTTGGTGCCTCTGGCTCCTTTGGTCATGGCTATCGCCCCTTAGAATTCCTTCAGTTGAGTTCAGGTAAGAAGCTACAAGTATAAAAAGTATCCTTTTTCTTCATGAGAACACAACCACATGAAAATAAGCACAGAACATTACTTTCAAGGATGACAGCACCAAAAACTAAGATTGTGTGGAAACCACTTAAAGTGCAGCTACTGTAAGATTGGGCTTACATCAAACATGGTCAAATCCTGGGCTTCCCTGGGGGCACAGTGGTTAAGAATCCACCTGCCAATGCAGGGGACACAGGTTCGAGCCCTGGTCCGGGAAGATCCCACATGCCACAGAGCAACTAAGCCCGCGTGCCACAACTACTGAGCCTGCGCTCTAAAGCCCGTGAGCCACAACTACTGAGCCCAAGTGCCACAACTACTGAAGCCCGCATGCCTAGAGCCCGTGCGCCTAGAGCCCGTGCTCCACAACAAGAGAAGCCACCGCAATGAGAAGCCCACGCACCACAACAAAGAGTAGCCCCCGCTCGCTGCAACCAGAGAAAACCCGCTCATAGCAACAAAGACCCAACGCAGCCAAAATTAAAATTAAGATAAATAAAAAATTATTTATTAAAAAAAAATGGTCAAATCCTAATCATTATCTAAAATCAACAGTCTTGTCATTTCTTGGTTCTTAGGTAGATCTGAGCTCAAGGTACAGCAAAACATAAAGCAAAAGGGGAGGGAGAGATCATAATTCATTGATGCTGTGTTAATTCCAGAGTGAATGGTAGGTTTGAGAAAACACACATTAACCCTTTCCCTGCTGATAAACCCTAGAACCCTCTAACATCCCCTCATTCTTTATGACAGCCTTGAAGAGAAAACTTACAGCAATTTATATCAGAACTTGACTGTGTAATACATAATTCAGAAATGCTTTTTAATTTTAAAATGTTTGTTCAAATATTGTCTACTTATGCCTACAGAGCCGTGCTGTCCAATACAGCAGCCATGAGGCATACAAAATGTGGCTAGTCCAAACTGAGATGTGTTGTCAGTGTAAAATACAAATTAGAATTCACCAGTTTGGCTTAAAACAATGTCAAATATCTCATTAACAATTTTATATTGATTACATATTAAGGTAATAAAATTTTGGATATATTGGGTTAAATAAAATATATTATTAAAATTAATTTCAGGGCTTCCCTGGTGGCGCAGTGGTTGAGAGTCCGCCTGCCGATGCAGGGGACGCGGGTTCATGCCCCGGTCCGGGAAGATCCCACATGCCGCGGAGCGGCTGGGCCCGTGAGCCATGGCCGCTGAGCCTGCGCGTCCGGAGCCTGTGCTCCGCAACGGGAGAGGCCACGACAGTGAGAGGCCCGCGTACCGCAAAAAAAAAAAAAAAAAAATTAATTTCACCTCTTTATTTTCACTTTAAGTGGTTACCATAAAATTTTAAATTATAAATGGCTCATGGTGTGGTTTGTATTCTATGTCTGTTGGATAACATTACTTTAGACAACAAGGCAGCAGAAACCCAGTAAGACATAGCTCATGCTCTGAATCAAATTGTCTTCCTCAAAACCCAGGAACAACTAGAAAAGTCTTGGAGTGGCTTTAAGTATGTGCAGTGCAATTCACCACAGCAGAAACTGTGAAACTCAGAGCCAAGTCCAAATGGAAAGAAGATGATATAGGGGAGAAGAAACATGGATAATACAAAAGAACAGAAAATTCCAAAACCATAACTTTTTGACCCTAGAAATTAGAGATATGAAGTCCATTGGACACCCATGCTCACACAGACACCACCTTCTCTCAGCTCGACTCTCCACATTCAGCTCCCTAAGAAGACCCCTCCAAGAAGACCCCCCAAGGCATCCTTCCAGTTAACTGTCCTCCTGAGACACTAAACAGAACAGAGCTTGGTAATGGGAGACAGATATTCCTTCTGGTACTACAGTGAGGTAGTTATAGAAGGTCATTAATATCTGATGCAAATTTCCAGGTGCTCTCTATGGAAGGAATGGTGGTCTTTGGTCCTTTCAAATAAGTAGGTATAATTTATTTCTTGTTTCCATTAGAAGCACGAGAAGGGAGGCCCCAAGGGGGAATAATACTTACGAAACAGAAAGCAATTTTCTTTTTCCTCCAACTTCCAAGACGCTGAGGAAAATTCATTGATGAGTATTTATTAGCTAATGATGAAAGAGCACTTCAAAAATGAAAATGGCTCTGAAAGGCACTGCATTATCCTGATTGCAGAAAATGGAGACTCAAGAGAAAGGGTGCTCTATAAAATGTTCTCTGCAATTGGCTCCGTCTCTCATGAGCCTCTCAGATTCCTTTGTCCCTCCCACAATAATAACTTGTCTTCATGGCCATAGCCAAGAACACATTCTTTGTTTGGTTACATAAGCTTCTAAAAATAGCAATTTATCATGGAAATGCTAAATGACCCTTGAAGATAGTGTTTTGATGGGCTATTAAGTTATTGCAGTGTCTTGTTTTCTGTTACATATTATAATTAAAGAGAAAAATCATTTTTGATGCTTTTCAAACCTTAAAAGTATATCAGTTTCATGCTTTGGGCATTTTTATCTTAAAAAAAACATGAAGAAAGGTTTCCCGTGGTCAAAGAAGTTTTACCACAGACGTGGAGATGAATTTTCTCCTCATTATTGAGGTCTAATGAAAAAGAAGAGGCTAATTCAAAGTGTAATTTATTTTTTTTCTATCTGTCTAGCTAGGTTTGATAAATGAATTCAAAGTAAAAGAACTGGAGAAATTAGCTGGCAGAATATTTAAAGGAAACCTAATAACGCATTTCTTATGTCTTAAATCTAGAAATTTAAAGCTGAAAGAATCCCAAGAAATGATCTTGTTGATGTCTCCCTAAGACCAGAGAGGTTAAGGTGCCTGCAAAGTTACCCAGCAGGGCTGCCTAGCCTCTGTCCCAGATGACATATTCATTATCGCTCTCCTTGACTCCAGGTGAAGGAATGAGTCAGGGAATGAATAAAAGAAGTGACTCAAACAGAACTTGAGCCCTCGTGGAGGGACAGAAAACCAAGGAGTTCAGATAGGACTACAAAAGGCAGAAAAAAAAAAATGTAGGGAAGAAGTAAGAGAGACTGTCTTCACAAACTCACAAACTCTTTATATAGACCAAGACTATATAAAGAGTCAGGAAGGCTTTCTACACAGTCAACTTATTTAGATGGTTTTCTTCATCCATAGCATTTTTTAAAACTGCACGTAACATAAAATTAACCATTTTAAAGTGAACAATTCAGTGATATTTAGTACATTCACAATGATGTGCAACTATCACCTCTATCTAGTTCTAAAACACTGTTATCCCAAAAGAAAACCCCATATCCATTACGTTACCCCCCCCCATATTCTCCCTCTCCTAAGCTCATGGCAACCACAAATCTGTTCTGTTTCTGTAGATTTACCTATTTTGGATATTTCATATATATGGGACCATACAGTAAGTAAGCTTCTGAGACTGACTTCTTCCACTTAGCATAATATTTTCAAGGTTTATCCACACTGTAGCATGTATCACTATCACGTTCCTTTTTATAGTTGAATAACATTCCATTGTATGTACATACCACAATTTAGTCAATTCCTTATGTGTACCTAAAAAAATTCATGGTAATTTTTGATCTCCCTAACATCAATGAACACAATCTTAAGAGTCCTGGCTCAAGGACTTCCCTGGTGGCGCAGTGGTGAAGAATCCGCCTGCCAATGCAGGGGACACGGGTTCGAGCCCTGGTCCAGGAAGATCCCACATGCCACGGAGCAACTAAGCCTGTGCACCACAACTACTGAGCCTATGCTCTACAGCACAAGAGCCACAGCTACTGAGCCCTCGTGCCACAACTACTGAAGCCCTCGTGCCTAGAGTCCATGCTCCGCAACAAGAGAAGCCACCGCACTGAGAAGCCTGCGCACCTCAACGAAGAGTAGCTCTCACTCACCACAACTAGAGAAAGCCCAAGCACAGCAACGAAGACCCAGCACAGCTGTAAATAAATAAATAAATTTATATTTAAAAAAAAAAAGTCCTCACTCAGAGGCCAGTCATCACCTGTTCAACAAAATGGAGAACTGTTTGAATACTGCATTAAGTCAGTAAAACAACTCTCTTCATATAAGCTGTTATTGTCTATGATGCATTTCTAACAACAACCCTGAGAATTTAGTACTATTATCAACATCTTTGGTTTTTTTTTTAATTGGGGTGTAGTTGCTTTACCATGTTGTGTTAGTTTCTGCTGTACAGCAAGGTGAACCAGCTATACGTATACATATATCCCCTTTTTTGGATTTCCTTCCCATTTAGGTCACCACAGAGCATTGAGTAGAGTTCCCTGTGCTATACAGCAGCTTCTCATTAGTTACCTATTTTATACATATTAGTGTATACATGTCAATCCCAATCTCCCAGTTCATCCCACCCCCCTCCCTTCCCCCCTTGGTGTCCATACATTTGTTCTCTACGTCTGTGTCTCTATTTCTGCCTTGCAAACAGGTTCATCTGTACCATTTTTCTTTATTTTGTAGGTGAGGAAACTGAGAAGTAAAGAGCTTAAGTAGCTGTCCAGTGTCACAGCTGGCAAACGGCAAAGCCAGGGTGGGACCCCTTCCCTTTCCATCCCCCCAGCATCAGTGTTCATCCAGCTGCACCCACTAACCCAGTCACTACTCACTACATTGAGTATAAAGTATTTATACAAATTAAATTTGGAAGAAAGGATCTCACATTCAGGACAAGAAAGACCTCAAGTCACAACTAGGTTTAACTCTAAATATATGTTTGTAAGTCAGTCCTTATAATTCACATTTTCCCAAATAAAAAATTGTAAAAATGGTTTTTAGATTCTCATATTAGCCCACCAACAAGCTAATCCATCACGTGGTAGAACTCCATTATTACTGCATTATCAGACTTAAAATTCATGTGTCCTATTATTTTTATTAGAAAACCCATTCCAAGTTGAGAATGGAGATGTCTGAAACTCAGTACACCCTCCCCGCACTGGTTCTTCTCTCTGCACCCCGCCCAGCCCCACCCAGCCCAGCCCACCGTGCTCTAGTAAGTGTGCAAATTCCAGCAGCAGTGAGACGGACTCCTAGTGATGAGGAGGCTTAAAGAGGTTCCCAGGTGAACCTCCAAAGAGGAACAGGGGCAGATATGAGGGTTGAATAAACTCCCAAAGCAAAGTGGCAGGATAGTTAGAAAGTGTTGGGGAGAGGTGGAGCAGAGAATGGAGAAGGTGTGCATTTGATATTTAGTGGTGAGCTGTAGGCTGATTCCAAATCATAGCCCCAAATAAGTTCTAACTATCCTGCCACTTTGCTTTGGGAGTTTATTCAACCCTCATATCTGCCCCTGTTCCTCTTTGGAGGTTCACCTGGGAACCTCTTTAAGCCTCCTCATCACTAGGAGTCCGTCTCACTGCTGCTGGAATTTGCACACTTACTAGAGCACGGTGGGCTGGGCTGGGTGGGGCTGGGCGGGGTGCAGAGAGAAGAACCAGTGCGGGGAGGGTGTACTGAGTTTCAGACATCTCCATTCTCAACTTGGAATGGGTTTTCTAATAAAAATAATAGGACACATGAATTTTAAGTCTGATAATGCAGTAATAATGGAGTTCTACCACGTGATGGATCCCACCCAGCCCAGCCCACCGTGCTCTAGTAAGTGTGCAAATTCCAGCAGCAGTGAGACGGACTCCTAGTGATGAGGAGGCTTAAAGAGGTTCCCAGGTGAACCTCCAAAGAGGAACAGGGGCAGATATGAGGGTTGAATAAACTCCCAAAGCAAAGTGGCAGGATAGTTAGAAAGTGTTGGGGAGAGGTGGAGCAGAGAATGGAGAAGGTGTGCATTTGATATTTAGTGGTGAGCTGTAGGCTGATTCCAAATCATAGCCCCAAATAAGTTCTAATGTTAAATAATGACATTCTGGACGCCATTATGATCACAGGGATAGTGGAGATAATACTGATTGCACATACACTGTAAGAACTCAAAATAATAGAGGATAAATTCTTTCCTGTGTCACGCTTTCGAGTTTATGAAACACTCTACCACCCATTGTTGCTTGAGGTCCTCATAACGACCCTGTGAGTTAGGATAGATATTAATATACCCATTTTACTGATGCAGAAATTGATCATGACAGTTAAACCCTGTAGCCACATGGCACACAATTTAATTTGTGGAAACAGGGCTCCAAAAAATCAGGCTTTTTAAATCTGCAAGTCCTGAGTTCTCTCTGCAACACCATGCCACTTCAGGTTGACCTCAAGGAAGGTACCAGTATCCTACATCAGTCTGCAAAAAGCAAAGGAGAAATAAAAATTGCTCCAGGCAGGAGAAGCAGCAAAACACATCACACACTGTAGATGTGGAAGCAAATATGACTTTTTTCTGAGCATTTCTTATTTTGTACCTTACTCATCCCTTCCCCAAATCCTAAGTCCTGAGGTGAAGGTTACCTCAGAGATGATGGGAATGTAGTTTGCTGACTACAAAGAAAGCATACAAGTTTCTTTTCAAAGTCCAGATCTTTTCAAACCAAAATAATTTCAGTTATTCCAGGGATATTCACAGTTATGTTTCATTTCTACACACTGGACATTTTAATTTCTCTACAAGAAGAGCCCTTCTTCTTTTATGACGGGCACTTACTGAGGATAGAAATCTTTTCCACAACACTATCATGCTATGTTTATAAAAATGGAATAGCTCAAGTCGTGGGCTTCTTTATGGAGGCTCTTGAGGCTCTGTCAGCCTCTGAGGTGGCACGGGCTTGTTTTATTTGGCCACCATCTCCAAGATGAAGTGGGTTCCTCTTCCCCAGAGTTAGACGGTTCCAGGTAGACTCGGTCCAAAGTGTGAAAGACCCGCCATCCCACCATCCCCGCCATCTTGCTCTCCTTCTAACTCTCAGAAGCCCCTTTGTACATCACGCTGGGAAAAAGGGAGAGGGTCTCAGAGTGCCTGGGATTTACAGGCATGAACTCCATGAGCCAGCCTCACAAATAACTGCTATTCTAACGCCCAGCCCAGGGTACATTATAAAGGATGGTAATACATGGAGGGGTGATGACTTATTTTATTCCCTATAAAGAGTGACAAAGAATCTGTATGTGAGTTGGGGTGGGGCTGGAGGCTGGTATATGGGAAGGAGGGAGAAAACAGTCACTAGTAAATGTTTTACCCTTCTTCCTAAGGCTTTTTCACACCTCAGATGGACTGATCTGAGGCATAAATCATACAAGTAGAAGCTTAGAAGGCTGCATGTTTGGTTCAATTCAAATTCATTCCATCAGTGTCTAACAGGTGGGTAAATTTTGACTCTTGTGCCTCTTACTCTCCAGCTTCTGCTACTCAGGGGGTGATGTTGGTAGAATATAGTAAACCCTGCACTCCTGGGGTGTCGTATACCGCAATCTGAATCTGCAACCAGAAACCCTAGACTTGAGTCCTGTATTTGCTACTTATTAGCCATATGACCTTAGCTAAGAAGCCAGCATTTCTTTAACTATGCACTGAAAATAATAATCCCTACTTTTAGCATTGTTATGGAAATGAGATAAAGTATATGAAAAAAATTTGAAAACTTTAAAAATGCCCTTCACTTATAACGTACCTACTCGCTTAACAAATGTGAGTCACCATCCAGGTGAAAATAATAAATAACCGACATCCTTCCTTGTGTAAGCTGATAACCAGATTTTCTAAGAAGATATAAGCTGTTTCACAGGAAAAAAAAAAAAATGAAGTGGGCATCAAGTAGTTATCTAGTAAAATCATACCATGGAAAGGGTAACTCACTATGTTCTAGGCACAGAGGGAAAGGAAGGTCTATGTTAACATGGTTCGATTTGACATCTCACACGTCAATCATTGTAATCACAGTTCCAGGACTGATACAGGAATGTCCTGATGTTGAAAATCCCATAATGAAGAAGAGAATAGGACTTCACGAGGTGCCCCCCTGCCCCTAAAAGAGTTTTCTGTCATTTCATTAAAAGAGGAAAAAAAAACCTACCACATCCTGCTCAATATGGTGACTGGCTCCTGAACAGTCAAGGCGTTATTTCCAAACACATTCTTCCCTTGCTTTTCCATCCCCATGGGGCCCTGCTATCATTCCTGGCCTCCTGAAACCCGGTGGCTGCAGCCTCCATCTTACTGAGTAGATTTTCAAGCAAAGTCTCCTGGCTGCTGCGGGCACAGAACTGCCCTCCCAAGCTGCGGGCCTGCCTGTCGGGGGTTCCAGGGCTGAATTTATTTCCCACATCTTGGACATATCTCTCTCTCGCCACCCTCCCTCCCTCCCCTCCCCCTTCATTCCTAAATCCTACAGCCATGACAGAAATAAATTAGCTAGAGGTACAGGTCACACCTTGGAGAGCAGTAAACGTTCTGTGGGAAATCAATAGAGAAGATGGGATTCTCAAACAGCTGAAGCAGAAGGAATGGTGCATTGATGGCTATACATAAACCAAACAAAGGAGCCTGAGAACAGCCTTCCAGGGAGAGGCCCGTGCGCTCAGGTTCATTCATCCCAGCACCTGAACCCGAGATGGCACTGCAGAACAGACACTTCCCAGACACCTGTGCGTCTAGAGCTTTCTGCCTCAGGAAGGCTAAATGTTGCTCTTCAGGTATTTGTGAAAATTTAAAATGACGTTCAGATTGTGAATGCTAATGCTGGGCCCCTCCTAGACGGCTCTAAGCTGAGTGTGTGAGACATATATCTGTTCCAGGAAAACTTCTCCTCTCTGGCTGCTAAATAGCAAAGCCAGGGAGGGACCACCTAGATCATTAACTAAGGAAATATAATTCCTAAAGCCGTAAGTGTGATGAAACACAATAAGCTTTAGGCTCCCACAGACCTGGGTTCCAGTCCTGGCTTCACCAGTCTGTAGCAAAAGGATCTTCGGAAAGTCACCTTTACCAAATGCCAACATGAAATTTACCTTAGAGGCAACTGACAGGATTAAATGGATAATACACATAAAGAGCTGGTACAAAATAGGCATGTAACAGATGCTAGTTACTTTTCCTCCCTCCCTGAGCCTGATTATTGAGTAGCTTTTTCATTTCTCTTGAGTTCTGCAAATTTTCTCACCACGGATGGCTCACAAAGGTGAGGCCTGACAAAAATTTAATCCGAGAGCAAATTCAGGGTCTACCAAAAATAGGAGGCTCAAGAAGGCTTTTGGTGCCTCCCCATATCAGCTACTAAATGCCACCCCAAATAAACAGTTTAAATTAAAGTGACATGCTTGTTATGTGAACACAGTGTCAAAACAAAACCCTACCCCTAAGCACATCATGGAGAGAAATTCTGGAATTTCCTCTGCTCTATCCCAAGAGCCTATTTTTCTCCTGTATTCTCTCCCTTATTTTTTCACTTCCACAAACTGCATTTATTGAATGACATTATTCTCTTTTGCTGCTCAGTTTGAGCCTAATCTTCTTCCTCATACACAGCTCAATTTCAGTAACGAAACAAATACTTCCAGTGTCTAAGCCCTCATAACTATCAAATATACCGACTTTTTATATTCTCAATTCTTTTTCATTTGTAACTGTGCTAAAATATACATAATAAAAATTTTACCATCTTTACTGTTTTTTAATATACAGTATAGTTGCATTAAGCACATTCACATTACTGTGCAACCATCACCACCATTCATCTCCAGAATATGCCATCTTCCCCAACTGAAACTCTGTACCCATTAAAGAGTAACTGCCCATTCTCCCCTCGCCCAGCAACCCCCATTTTACTTTGTCTCTATGAATTTGACTTCTGTAGGTAGCTCATGTAAGTGGAAAGTGGAGTCATATAACAGAGGCATACTGCATTTTCTTAGTTTTAGTGTGCTTCGACTTACTGCGCCTCACAGATATATGGTGTTATTTACACAGAGGGTTTACACCAACCCTGCTTCAAGCAAGACTATGGCACCATTCTTCCAACAGCATTTGTTCACTTAGTGCGTCTGCGTCACATTTTGATAACTCTGACAGTATTTCACTTTTTCATTATTATTACATTTGTTACAGTGATCTGCGATCAGGGATCTTTGAGGTTACTATTATAACTGTTTTGGGGTGCCACAAACTGCACCCAAATAAGATGGCAAACTTAATCGATAAACCTCCTATGCATTCTGCTTCACCAACCAGCCGTTCCCCAATCTCACTCCCTCTCCTTGAGCTTCCCTATTCCCTGAGACACAGCAGTATTGAAATTAGGCCAATTAATAACCCTACAATGGCCTCTAAGTGTTCAAGTAAGAGTTGCATGTCTCTCACTCTATTTATTTTTTTAATTAATTTTTATTGGAGTATAGTCGCTTTACAGTGTTGTTGCTTTAGCCTCCACTGTACAACAAAATGAATCCGCCATACACATACAGATAGCCCCTCCCTTTTGGACTTCCCTCCCATTTAGGTTACCACAGTGCATTAGGTAGAGTTCCCTGTGCTATACAGTATGTTCCCATCAGCTGTCTATTTTATACGTAGTATCAATAGTGTATATATGTCAATCCCAATCTCCAATTCATCTCACCACCCCTCCTTTCCCCTTTGGTATCCACACATTTGTTCTCTACGTCTGTGTCTCTATTTCTGCTTTGCAAATAAGATCATATATACCATTTTTCTAGATTCCACATATATGCGTTAATATGCGATATTTGATTTACTCTTTCTGACTTACTTCATTCTGTATGACACTCTCTAGGTCCATCCATGTCTCTACAAATGACCCAATTTCATTCCTTTTTATGGCTAATATTCCATTGTATATATGTACCACATCTTCTTTATCCATTCCTCTATGTCTCTCACTTTAAATCAAAAGCTAGAACTGATTTAAGTTTAGTGATGAAGGCGTGTCAAAAGCTAAGCTGCTTACACCCGAACAGTTAGCCATGTTGCAAATGCAAAGTAAACATTCTTGAAGGAAATTAAAAGTGCTACTCCAGCATACACACAAATGATAAGAAAGTGAAACAGCCTTATGGCTGATTTGGGGCAAATTTTAGTGGTTTGGATAGAAGACCAAACCAGCCACAACATTCCTTTAAGACAAAGCCTCATCCAGAGCAAGGCCTACACCCAGTTAGCCATGTTGCAAATGCAAAGTAAACATTCTTGAAGGAAATTAAAAGTGCTACTCCAGCATACACACAAATGATAAGAAAGTGAAACAGCCTTATGGCTGATTTGGGGCAAATTTTAGTGGTTTGGATAGAAGACCAAACCAGCCACAACATTCCTTTAAGACAAAGCCTCATCCAGAGCAAGGCCCTAACTCTCTTCAACTCTATGAAGGCTAAGAGAGGCGAGGAAGCTGAAGAAGAAAGGTTTGAAGCTAGCAAAGGTTGGTTCATGAGGTTTAAGGAAAGAAGCCATCTTCATAATATAAAAGCACAAGATGAAGCAGCAAGTGCTGATGTAGAAGGTGGAGCAAGTTAGCCAGAAGATCTAGCTAAGATAATTAATGAAGGTGGCTACACTAAACAACAGAGTTTCAATGTAGACAAAAGAGCTTTTTATTGGAAGAAGATGCCATTTAGGACTTTCATAGCTACAGAGGAGAAGTCAATGCCTGGCTTCAAAGCTTCAAAGGACAGTCTGACTCTCTCGTTAGGGGCTAATGTAGTTGGCGACTTTAAGTTGAAGCCAATTCTCATTTACTGTTCTGAAAATCCTAGGGCCCTTAAGAATTATGCCAATTTTACTCTGCCTGTGCTCTCTAAATAGAACAACAAAGCCTGGATGACACCACATCTGTGTACACTGTCATTTACTGAACATATTAAGCCCAGTGTTGAGACCTACTGCTCAGAAAGAAAGATCCCTTACAAAATATTACTGCCCGTTGACAATGCACCTGTTCACCCAAGAGCTCTGAGGGAGATGTACAGTGAGATTGATATAGTTTTCATGCCTGTTCATATGATATCCATTCTGCAGACCATGGATCAAGGAGTCACTTTGACTTTTGAGTCTTATTATATTAAGAAATACATTTCATAAGGCTATAGCTGCCATAGACAGTGATTCCTTTGATGGATCTAAGCAAAGTAAATTGAAAACCTTCTGGAAATGAAAAAATGCCATGAAGATCATCTGTGATTCATGGGAAGAGGTCAAAACATCAACACTAACAGGAGTTTAGAAGAAGTTGATTCCAACCCTTCTGGATGACTTTGAGGGGCTCAAAACTTCAGTGAAGGAAGTAATTGCAGATGTGTTAGAAATAGCAGGAGAACTAGAATTAGAAGTGGTGCCTGAAGATGTGACAATCGCTACAATATCATAATATGATTTTCAGGGATGAGGAGCTGCTTCCTACAGATGAGCAAGCAAAAAAAAAAAAAAAAAAAAAAAAAGTGGTTTCTTAAGATGGAATCTACTCCTGGTAAAGATGTTGTTAAGACTGTTGAAATGACAACAAAGTACTTAGAATATTACATAAACTTAGTTGATAAAGCAGCAGCAGGGTTTGAGAGGATTGACTCCAATTCTGAAAGTAGTTCTACTGTGGGTAAAATGCTATCAAACAGCATTGCACGCTACATGCAGTGTTCATGAAAGGAAGAGTCAGTCAGTGTGGCAAACTTCATTTTGTCTTAATTTTAAGAAACTGCCACAGCCAAACCATAAACAAGACAAAAAGACAACCCTTAGAATAGGAGAAAATATTTGCAAATGAAGCAACTGACAAAGGATTAATCTCCAAAATTTATAAGCAACTCATGCAGCTCAATAACA